>NC_060119.1:957532170-957847758 GCF_021461395.2 Schistocerca americana
AACAGTAAATGTAATAGAAGATCACATTGGTAAGAAGATAAGATCTAGTTCCTTGCATATCGCTGGATACTCGAAGTTTAACTGATGAATGGAGAAAACATAAAAATTAAGAAAATGAAACTGGTGTAAGGGATTTTTTTTTATTCTTCATTGTGTCCACTGGTTTGATGCGGCCAACCATGAATTCCTCCTCTTTGCCATTTCATCCCAAAATAGCAACTTCAACCTATGTCTTCAATTATTTGCTCGATGTATTCGAATCTCTTTCTTGATCTACAGCTTTTATCGTCCAAAGTTCCCTCTAGTACTATCAAAGTTAATCCCTCATACTTGACAGGTGTCCTATCATCCACTCTCTTCTTCTGTTCCATATATTTCTTTCCTTGCCAGTTGTGCAGGAAACCTCATTTCTTAACTTTTCAGTACACCTAACATTTAACATTCTTCTGCACCACCACATCTCAAATGTATCGATTCTCTTCTGTTCCGCTTTCCACACAGTCCTTGTTTCACTACTATACAATGCTGTGCTCCAAAAGTACATTCCCACAAATTTCTTCTTCAAATTAAGGCCTATTTTGATACCAGTAAAAGTTTCTTGGGCAGGAACGCACTATTTGCCACTGCTACTCTGCTTGCTTCGTCTATCATAGGTTATTGTGCTGCCTATGTAACGGAATTCCTTAACTTAGTCCACCTTGTGAGTCCCAGTTCTGTTGTTGTGGTACTCCCTGCTATAATTTCTGGAAATTACTTTCGTCTTTCTTCGATTTACTCTCAATCCATATTCCGTACTCATTAGACTGTGCATTCCATTCAACAGACACTGTAACAATTCTTCACATTTGCTGAGAATAGCAATGTGAACAGAAAATCTTATCACAGAAATCCTTTCACCATGAATTTCAATTCCACTTCTGAATCTTTCTTTTATTTCCGTCATTGCTTCTTCGATGTGTACACTGAACAGAATGGGCGATTGTCTTAGACAATTTTTAATCCAAGCACTTCGTTCTTGGTGTCACAGTTTTATTCTTTCCTCTTGGTTCCCGTACACATTGTATATTCACTGTCATTCAGTAAAAAGTCTCCTATTTTTCTGAGAATTGCAGACACCTTGCTCCATTTTACAGTGCGATATTTTACATTGCCGAATACTTTTTCCAGATCGACAAATTCTTGGGAAGTGTCGAGATTTTCTCGATTTTCCTCCAGTTTTGTCTCCATTATCAACCACAAGGCCAGATCTTTCTCTCTTGTGCATTTACCTTCCCTAAAGCCAACTGATGTTGCTCTAACAGACCTTCAATTTTCTTTTCCTTACTTCTGTATGTTATTCTTCTCACCAACTTGAATGCATGAACTGTTAAGCTCAAGCTGTAATAATTGTCCCAATTATCGGCTCTTGCTATCTTCAGAACGTCCACACCATTAACTGAATGGTCAGCGCGTTGGATTGCCACGCACGAGAGCCCGGGTTCGATGTCCGGCTGGGGCGGGAGATTTTCTCCACTCAGGGACTGGGTGTTGCGCTGTCATCATCATCATTTCATTCGCATTGTCGACGCGCAGGTGCCCCAGTGTGGTGTCGCACTCGATAAGACCTGCACTTGCCCGCTGAACTTTTCGTCTGGGAATTCCCGGCCACTGACGCCATACGCTCATTTCGATCTTCAGAATTGTATGGAACATGTTCTTCGAAAATATGACGGTATATCACCAGTATTATGCGATCTACACACCAACGGGAATAGCCGTTTTTTGCCGCTTATCCCAATTATTTTAGAAACTCCGATGGAATGTTATCTGTACCTTGCCTCTTATTTGATCTAAAGTCTTCCGAAGATCTTTTAAATCCTGACTCTGATACGGGCCCACTATCTCGAACCTGTCGACTCCTGCTTCTTGGCCTATTACGTCAACAATCAAGTCCCCTCATCATAGAGGCCTTCAATGTGCTTTTTCCGCCTATTCGCTGACCCCACTGTATTTGACAGTGGGATCGGCACTCTTAATGCTACGGCACTTGCTTTTAATTTTACAGAAGGTTGTTTCGATATTTCTGTATGCTGATACAGTCTTTTCGACAATCATTTCCTTGTCGATTTATTCACATTTTCCGTACAGCCATTTCGCCTTCCCAGGAATTTCCTGTTTGTTTCATATCTTAGTCATCTGTACTTCTGTGTTGCTGAATTTCCCTGATCATTTTTCTACTTCCTTCTTTTGTAGACCAGCAGAAGTATTTCTCCTGTTATGCTTGGTTTCTTCGCAGTTACCTTCCTTGTGCGTATGGTTTGCTGGCCGCTGTGGCCGAGCGGTTCTAGGGGCTTCAATCCGGAACCCTGCTGCTATGGTCGCAGGTTCGAATCCTGTCTCGGGCATGGATGTGTGTGATGTCCTTAGGTTAGTTAGGCTTAAGTAGTTCTAGGGGACTGATGACCTCAGATGTTAAGTCCCATAGACATTAGTGTAATTTGAACCATTTTTTTGTGCCTGTGGATTTCTTTCTGACTTCTGGATTGACTGTTTTAGAGATGTCCGCTCCTCTTCAGCTCAACCACGTATTGACATATTCCTTATCGCATGATCTGTAGCCTCACAGATCTTCAAGCGAATGTCTTCAAATGCAGTATCTGATTTCGGAATCGCTGCCTGACCACGTGACCTACTGAAATCTTTCCATATCTCCCGTATTTCCAAACATACTCCTCCTCTTGTGATTCTTGATCAGAGTAGGTGAAATTTATTGCGAAACTCAGTTAGGATTTCTTCTCTCTCATTCCTACTAGCAAGCCCATATTCTCCCTTAAACCTTTCTTCTGTTCCTCCCCCTACAACTACATTCCAATTCTCCATGGTTATTAAATTTTCATCTTTCCTGACTATCTGAATTACCCCTTAAATATCCTCATATCCTTCTCTTCCTCCTCATCGTCTGCCTGGGACATAGGCTTTTTGATCCTGCTTAAGACAACCCTCTGTGTGAATTATTCACAACAAATCAGTCTCTGTCCTACTTCCCTATTCGTAACGAACTCTTCTCCCGTTACACCATTTGCTGCTGGTATTGATACTATCCTGTAATTGTCTGACCAGAAATCGGTTTCTTCTTTCCAATTCATTTCACTGAGCCTCACTGTATCTTGACTGAGCATAAGCACTTCCCTCTTCATATATTCTACCTATTCTGCCACGTTCAAACTTCTGAATTTCTGCGCCGCTATTCTTAAAACATTATCCTTTTGTTGGCTATTCAGTCTTTTTCTTATGGCCACCTCACACCGTTCACTCCAGAAGAGCCAGATGGGCGACTGGTCCGGAATACTTGCCACTGGTGAGATCATGAAGACATTTTTTTCAATTGCAGTCCACATGCCCTGTGGGTACTCATTATCTGACTTTAGTATAGTGTTTTCCACTGCTTACTGCATCTTCGTGCGGTAGGTTATTGCTGATTCTTCATCCGTTTAAGGGCAGTTGCCCACCCCATGGGCAAGAGAGTACCTGAATCTCGGCCTGCTCTTGCGCTCTGTAAAGAACGTCGTTGGCAGACCCTGGCTAACCTCTTATGTCGGAGGTCTCCGGCGCCACTGTTGCTGAATTTTGTTGGAATCTTAAGCAGTGGCGAAATTTGATCCCGGGAGGCAGGACGTTTTGAAAACTAGTCAGTGACGCTACCCCAAGACCACGTGAAGTCTCTGAAGAAAGTATAAAGGTACACGGGCAAGCAACAAAAACTTTGAGATTGGCGGATAACATTGCACAAAAAGGGAACAGGACCACAGATCAGTCACAATACCATCTGGACCGGAAGGCTTGTTTTTCTTAAGTGATTTGAGAAAGGCAAGTCTTCCGGTCCTAATGGTATACCAATCAGGTACCTTTCAGATTATGCAGACACAATAACGCCTTTCGTAGCAATAATATACAACCACTCACTTGACGAACGTCTGTTCCTAAGGACTGGAAAGTAGAACAGGTCACACCAAAATTCAAGAAAGGAAATAGGAGTAACCCACTGAATTACAGACCCATATCACTGACCTCAATTTGCAGTAGAATTTTGGGGCATATACTGTACTCGAACATTATGAATCACCTTGAAGGCAATGACTTACTGTCACATAACTAACACGGATTCAGAAAATATCGTTCTTGTTCAACACAGCTAGCTCTTTATTCCCATGAAGTAATGAGTGCTGTCGACAAGGTATCTCAGATCGATTCCATATTCCTAGGTGTCCAGAGGGCTTTTGATACCGTTCCTCACAAGCGACTATTAATCAAGTTTCGTACATATGGAGTAGAGCCTCCGTTGTGTGACTGGATTAGTGATTTCCTCTCAGAGAGGTTACAGTTCGTAGCGATAGACGGTAAATCATCGAGTAGAGCAGAAGTGATACATGGCGTTCCGCAAGGTAGTGTCATAGGCCCTCTGCTGTTCCGGATTTACATAAACGATCTAGGTGATAATCTTAGTAGACCCCATAGATTGTTTGCAGATGAGGCTGTAATTTACCTTCTAGAAAAATAATCAGACGATCAATTCCAATTACAAAATGATTTAGAGAGAATTTCTGTACGGTGCGAAAAGTGGCAATTGGCACTAAACAAAGAAAAGTGCGAGTTCATCCACATGGGTATTAAAAGAAATCCTGATAAATTTTGGGTATACGATAAATCTCACTAATCTAAGGGCTGTCAATTCGACTAAATACCAAGGAATTACAATTACGAGCAAGGACCACATAGATAACACTGTGGGGAAGGCGAAACAAAGACTTAGAAGATGCGACAAACCCACTAAAGAGACCGCCTACATTACACTTGTCAGTACTCTGCTGGAATACGGCTGCGCGGTGTGGGATCCTTACCAGGTAGGATTGACGGAGGACATCGAAAAAGTGCAAAGAAGGGCAGCTCTTTTCGTGTTATCACCCAATAGGGGTGAGAGTGTCACAGATATGATACGACAGTTGGGGTGTCAGTCACTGGAAAAACGGCGGTTTTCTTTGCGGTGAGATCTATTAACGAAATTTCAAATGCCAACTTTCTCTTCCAAATGCGAAAATGTTTTGTTGACACCAACTTACGTAGGTAAAAATGATCATCATAATAAAAAGAGAGAAATCGAAGCTCGAACGGAAGGATTTAGGTGTTCCTTTTCCCCACGCGCCATTCGAGAGTGGAAAGGTTGAGAAGTTGTATGGAAATGGTTCGATGAACCCTCTGCCAGGCACTTATGTGTGAGCTTCAGAGTAACCATGTAGATGTAGATGTAGATAGATGTAGAGGGTCGTTGTGACGACAGATGTTATAGTACGACTTTAACTAGCCAGATTCTAACTGAATGTAGCTAGATTCGGACACACACACAGACACAGACATACGCACACACACACACAAACACACACACACACACACACACACACACACACACACACATAGGTCAAAAAATGTGAACGGTATAATGCACGTTACCGCCTGTCCCCAACAGCGTACCTTCCGTACCTTAATAAAAATGGCAAGGTAATGTTTATCAGAACACAGAGAGAGGTTGTGATCTAAATCATAACAGATTTATTCATTCTTAACATCACAAGACAACAAAAATGACTAAAGAAACGCCACACAAACATTTTTATTTGACAATCGCTTTCACTTACATGGGGTTCAAATGGCTCTGAGCACTATGGGACTCAACTGCTGAGGTCATTAGTCCCCTAGAACTTAGAACTAGTTAAACCTAACTAACCTAAGGACATCACAAACATCCATGCCCGAGGCCGGATTCGAACCTGCGACCGTAGCGGTCCTGCGGTTCCAGGCTGCAGCGCCTTTTACCGCACGGCCACTTCGGCCGGCCCTTACATGGGGTCTATGGTGGACAAAGTAATCAGCTGGGGATCGACACACGACACTAACCAGAACACTAATCGCTTTATCTGACTTCATACACGTGAATTCCGGTTATGGCACAAAAACTACGCCACCACCAAGCAGCTGTACTCTACTATTCAAAAAATAAAAGAAAAATGTGGTTCGAAAGAACAGGGTGCTGAGAAACATATATTGGAGTTCTACGGCGTAGCAGCGAATACTTTACCCTCCTGCTGGTCAGGGCGGCACACCACGATGCGATCAGCGACTGCCGCAATCTGTTATTAATGGCACGCGCCCAAAAAATGCAAGATCGCGGTCTCGCGTTCGGTTAATTCGTAACACAGGTACTTTCCTAAGAGCCTCTGAAACTCAGGTGGATTCCAGTGTGCAAGTGGACCTGTTTGCTGGTGTGCCAAACCAGTTTGATTCTGTGCCAGGACTATGCGTGACGGAATATGTCAAATGTTTAGACGAATAATTACACCCACGCATCACTCGTTCTATGTGGTATGCTACAAGCAGCACCTCTGGCAGTTCAGCAGGTGACCGGCACAGGCTCTAAGTGTCACACTAGCAAAGGACACAAGTCTCTCCGTTTAGGTAGAGACCTGCAGTTGTTTACTAGCAAAGCGCCAGTACCGGAGTGGTCTTCCCTCTGTATCCGCTTTCCTCTCCAGCTCGGTAGCAAAAGCGTATTTACATCTTAGACTTCCCCCACTTTAGCACAAGGCAATCACGAGTTGGATCGCGGCATTCGAAGCTTGCACAGCGCCACTTGCTCTGCATACACCGATTTGCCCAGTCAGAGACTTTAAAGTTAATTGGGACAAAAGAAAAAAAGATTCAGCTCCGTGGCCTCTTTCCGACGCATTGACGCAGTGTCTTTTGCTAACAATATGACCGGGGTGGAACTGTACCCCTCCTCTAAAAACTTGTTATCTCCCCTGTTGCGTTCATTTCGAAGTTTCCAAAGAATGGCCATAACTTGCTAAGAGTCTCGTGGTTCGTAAATATGTTTTGTAACAGAGTCTGGACGTTTCGGCGCCAGTGAAATTCTCAGAACTCTCAGAGTTTTCTTGTCGGCTTCATGCTTAACAAGGGCCCATCCCTGGCCTACAATGCGTGCGCTGGCCACTACAGCGGCGATTTCCTGGCGCTAGTCAGTCTACCAGGACGCAGTTTCCTCCTGACCAGCGCCAACCAACTTGTCTGCACAATGAGACCGCAGAACTCGGGCGTCCGGAATTGTTTCCACATACGTTCCGCAGAAAAAACCCGCTTCCTCAACCCACCGTTGCTGTGCTTTTACTGCAGTCGTTCAAATCGGCGCCTTATTCCTTCGAGCGCAGGTAAAGCTTACTGTTATTCTTTCCCTGGAGCACGCAAGCAAGAGCCTTAAATACTGGCCACCATTTCATCATGATGTATCAAGTCAAATTGCTATAAATATCACATTCCCTAAGAACATGAAGTGGCATAACACTAATCAGAAATGAGAGTGCCTTGCAGTCTCTCAAGTCTTCACACAATGAACACTATACTTAATAGACACCTCCCTGTTCATATTTACTTATCCTGTTGCCAGATTCATGCTCTGAACTATATCTTACGATACCTTTTGCTGTGAACGCCAACTGGACGTTGTATAGTCGAAAAATGTCCGCTAGTTTCTGTGAAGTTTTCCCGAAGTACGGTATAGTGACGTTCTTTTTATCACTGCTTCTGTACAAATTTTCAGGTGGCAAGACTAGTTGGGAATCACAAGATTCGTAGTTCACTTTCTGAAGATCTTCAAAGAATGCAGTTTTTCTTTTCTCGTTACTTCAAGATCCAAGACTGCAACATGACCATAAGTTTCAAGCTCTAGAAAGAAATGGACAGTTTCGTGGAACGCATGAAATTGATATTATTACAATATATGTTAATGATTTAGTGCTGATAACCATTGGTATGGTAGGCATCTAAGACCAACACCATGTGTCAAAACTTGTATGTTAGCCCTAAGTTAAAGCAGAACACCTATCAAACTGTTGTCTCTTTTTTTAAAGAAGGTCTGTGGAGAACAGTGTAGGTGGTACTTTCTGTGTCCTTAGTATATTAAGAGAATCACATCACTGATGCCTGATCAGATGATTTGGCAATACATTGCAAATGAAAGAAAATGATAGTAACAACTATAGCTATTTCTTATGCAGTTAAGAATTTCTTCATACTGTGAAAGTTACGGCATATCGGTAGATGAATTAAGAATATGTTATTTTGATTGATATTTTGTATTTCTATTTGTACTGCCTTCTTCCTTTTCTTGCTGGAAAACGTGTAGAAAGGCTTGGAAGAGTATCTGAACAGAATGAATAGTATCTCTGTGTAACGAAAAGAATCTAAACGATGAGTAGTGCGTGTGAGAAAGTATCAACTGAGTCAGGCAATGCTGAGGAAATAAGAATACGAAATAAAATAGTAAACTTGTAACTTTCTCTTTTTTTATTTTGGCAGCAAAATGTATGACGATGACAGAATCAGCAAAAATACAAAATGCATACTGACAAATTCACGAAAAACAGTTCTGCATAAGAGTAACTTGTTAATACCCAACATAATTTTATGTTTTAGATCATTTCTGAAGATGTTAATTTGGACATTAGTACAGAAATGTAATGTGGACGATAAACAAGTCAGCAACATTGCCATGTGGAACTGCAGGAGGATGGTGACGATTAGAGAGAAAAAAATTTTCTGACACAACTTAACTAAAAGGAAGCATCTGTTGATAGCACGCATCTTGATGCATCAAAACATCATGAATTAGGTATTGGAGGATTTGTGCATTTAGGAAAAAACTGTAGTTGCAACTTCTGACACCGAATGTAGCAGACATACCAAATGTAGTGGGGAGAGGTAGAAGACACCGTATTAATACTTGTCCGAACTTTCCAAGTGATTTGTTTCCTACTACAGTGCCACATTCTCCTTGGTCTACATCACAGGGTCCCGCAATGCTGAGGACACCAGCTCAGTCACCCATCTAGTGCTATGCTAACGTGTCGGCCTTGTACAGCCACAGTGATATGACGTTGTCAGGGCTGCACCAGCAGCTGACTCAGCAGCCTTTGTCCTGCCCTGCCTCAGCACCACCCGCTGACAACTGAAAGGTGGCCCATGCTGTGTGTCCCCGATGGCGTGGCTTGGGTCATGGCGACAACAAGTGCGTGTGATCAAGCAGCTGAATCTGCAGCCCTCCCACTGCATGTCTCTGGTGCATTTTGGGAGGCAAGATGACTGACTGCAGTATCAAGCCATGGAGTGGCCCACCGCTGGCTGCCTGCTGACCCTACATGTGCCTCAGAGGCTTGAAACAGTGACCCGCCTTGGACTGGAATGCTGGCTCCCCATATGCTGCCGTGTGTAGCCAGTGGTGTGACATTCTCAGCCATCCAGGAGAGTTACCACAGTTGAATCCTATAATTCTTGCCATATTGCTAGGCCATAACCGATAACTTCTACTTTTGCCACCTTCCTACTTAGTGGCTCCGCAATACTGTGTTTCTTCCCAGACTTGTGAACCACCTTGTAGTTGAACTCACTAAGCCTCACAGCCCATCTATTGAGTTAACCTGGATGGATCCTTCGACCCCTAACAACCACATCAACACAGCACGATTTGTCACTACCCGAAATGTTTTCCCATATAAATAACATTTAAAATATGTGATTCCATAGATTATGCTAAGCAGGGCCCTCTCTGATGTTGAGTAACTACTCTCTGCTGCATTCAACTGCCTAGATGCATAGGCTACAGGATGTTCATTTCCATCAATTTCCTGAGTAATAACACACTCTAAAGTTTGATTCGATGAACTGCATACTAGTATAAACTCCTGTAGGTGTACTATAGTATGTTTCACAAAACAATGTAATGGATCTAAAAATTCATTATCCTCCAAGGGTTCAGTAACACATACCCTATCCACAGGTGTATCTGACTCTACACTTACCCAAAGCGACTTCCTGGTGCCACTAGACACACACTCGTGCAAATTAAGCGTTAATGCTAATGTACGTGGTTCAGTATGGTTTGTTCATTATTCTGAATGCCCGTCACAACAGCTCTGCATATATAACAGTTTCCCCTAGCTGAAATAACATTCCACCAATTTCTACAGTTCGTTGTCCAAGGTCAATTTTGGCACGATTTTGATGCAAGAAATCTACTCCTAGGATCGTGTTGTAGCCGTCGCTTACCCATGGTACTACCTCAATATATGCATTACATTGGAATTTCCCTATGCTAAAGTCAAATGTCACTGACCCCAAAGGCGTAACCTTATCCCCCACTCCACGCAGCCTTTAATGTGGTGGGTCTAACGTCCTTCATCCCATTAAACTCTTAGGAGCTACGGACACTTGCGCCCTGAACATTCCACCTCTGCATACGTATTTATAGCACTGAAATTAAACGGGAGCTCCCTTAGGTGGGTCCTGTGCTCCCTCTGCCGTTTAATGAATGTACGCCTCTACTAACTCCACTTCTAGATCCTCCACACTGCTGATTTCCACCCATTCCTCTATTCTTCGGTGACTGGGTACATTACCTCAGCACATGTCCCAACGACCACACTCATAACATTTTATACCCGCTGTAAACACTGTCTGTGTATCACATACCCCTGTTGCCACATCTATTTCCTCACATTGGATTGACGGCTGAATGGCCGAATGCAAATCTTTCACAGTCCCTTCACGCAGTTTCAGTGACATATGCACCGGTAACCCCTTCAAAATTACATCAAGAGCCCTTTGCTCGGCCTCCTGCAACAGAACACACATCGCGTCATTTATCTGACCCAACTCGTAAGTGTACTCGTTATTTTCTCTTATTCTGTCCGCAAATTTCTCTACCGTCTCCCCCTGTCTCTTCGTCATTTTACTCAACCCCTCCCTAGAGTACCAAACGCTATTCTGTTTCTTGTACCTTTGTCAATGCCGATCCTTCAATTGCTTAAACTGCCCTGCCTTCCTTAAGGCCTCAGAACACCTTACATATGTCTTCACTTCACCCGTTTATCGAATCTTGGCTACATGCAACAACTGTTCATTCAACCAACCATTCATCACAGCTGAAGTTTCCAAGTCCTCCACAAACGAATGCACATTTTCAGATGCCTTGCCAGAAAACAGAATAATCAAGATCACAGTGGCTGGATCAATCTCCTGCTGAGACATCCTAGGCAAAAACGACAGATTCGATGCGTTTCCCCGCTCACTTGTAAATGTTAATTCCCTTCTCAACTGCATATATCCCGCTGTCAATTGTGCTACCTTTCCCACCAAAATTTGTACCGCTTCTGGTACCAACACACCTTGCATCCCTGACTCTGCCGTTGTGTTGCTTTCGTTCCCAGTTACTCCTGAAACAAAACATTTAAGTATGAGAATAACCAGACTTCCTACAGCTCCGTATCATCATACTCAGTATCATGATACTCAAACAAATACAAAAGTAATTAAATGCCATGAAAAGTAACTAACAAATCTTACTGCCCCAAATACACCAACACTTAGTCTGACAATAAAAAATACTATGCCCACACAAAACATCTACAATGGCCTGCCATGAGCCATACTGACAATACAAAAAGAGAGAAAAAGTCCAACACTCAAAATAAAACTGGTCAAAACTCACCACATCTTGTGACTGCAATGCAGTCAGTGGGCTCAAATGTCGTACTGTACAGACGACGTCCACTATTCTCATATCAAATGGCGTGGCAACTTCTGACACTGAATGTAACAAAAACACCAAATGTAGTGGGAAGAGGTAGAAGGCACTGTATTAAGACTCATCCGAGCTTTCGAAGTGATTTATTGTTTCCAACTACAGTGCCGTGTTCAACTGGGTCTGCGTGACTGGGTTCCACAATGCTGAGGACGCCATCTCAGCTACCCATCAAGTGCTCTGCTAATGCGTCAGCCTTGTACGGCCGCGGTGATATGACGCCATCAGGACTGCGCTGGCAGCCGACTCAGCAGCCTTCGTTCTGCACTGCACCACCTGCTGACAACTGCAAGGTACCCCGTGCCATGCATCCCCACCAGTGTGGCTTGGGTCACGGCGGCAACATGCGCCCGCGATCCGGCAGCTGAATCTGCAGCCCTTGCCCTGGATGTCTCTGGTGCTTTTAGGGATGCAAGACGACAGCCTGCGGTAGTGAGCCATGGAGTGGCCTGCCACTGGCTGGCTATGGAGCCTGCGTTGGCCTCAGAGAGTCGAACCAGCGGTCCGCCGGGGACTAGAAAGCTGGTGCCCCATCTGCCGCTGCGTGTTCCTAGTGGTTTGACACGACCCGTTGTCCAGGAGAGCTGCCACATTTGAATGCTTTGTCAGTGACCTGGCATCTATTTCTATGCGGCTGCACGCCTCTGTTTTGCTAAACGCGCTGCTCTGCGTCATGTATTCATAACACTTAGGTTGGCTAGTGCGCCCCTTCTGTCTGTGACTTGCGCCATGCAAACGACTGCGTGTACTATTTCTGGCGGTTCTACGCAACTGCTGGTGAGGGTAACTCACTTTAAACAGGCCCGCACCTGGCCGTAACTTGCGCTCTCAGAAACATTGCACCAAATTGACTTTTCCTATCCCAGATGGTACTGTCGATACAAAACATTCGACAATGTAAAATTGAGCGAAATGTTCGGAATTCTGAGAAAAATAGGGGTAAGGTATAGAGAGCGACGGTAATATACAGTATGTACAAGAGCTAAGAGGGAGTCATAAGAGTGGACGACCAAGAACGAAGCGTTCGGATGAAGAAGGTTATAAGACAGTGAAGTAGTCTTTGCCGCCTACTGTTCAGTCTGTACATCGAAGAAGCAATGGTGGAAAGAAAAGAAAGGTTCGGGAGTGGAATTAAAATATAAAGTGAAAGGATATCAATGATGCGATTTGCTGATGACATTGGGATCCTGAGTGAAAATGAGGAAGAATGACTTGATCTGCTGAATGGTGTGAACAATCTAATGAGTGCTGAATATGGGTTGAGACTAAATCGAAGAAAGACGAAAGTAATGAGAGGTAGCAGAAATAAGAACAGCAAGATAATTGAAATCAAGATTGATGGCCACTAAGTAGATGAAGTTAAGGAATTCTGCTACCTAGGTAGCAAAATAAGCAATGATGGATGGAGCAAGGAAGACATCAAAAGCAGACTAGTATTGGCAAAGTGGGTATTCCTGCCCAAGAAAAGCCTACTAGCATCAAACAAAGGCTTTAATATGAGGAAGAAATTTCTGTGAATGTACGTCTAAAGTGCAGTATTGTGTCGCAATGAAACAAGCAAAACCGGAACACAAGAGGATTGAAGCATTTGAGATGTGGTGTTAGTGATGGGTGTTGAAATGTGGGTGGACTGATAAGGTAAGGAATTAGGAGGTTCTGCGCAGACTCGGAGAGGACAGGAATATGTGGAAAACACTGGCAAAAAGAAGGGATACTACGAAAGGACATGTGTTAAAACATCAGGGAGTAACTTCCATGGTACTAAACTAAGGTGTATAGGGAAAAAACTGTAGAGGAAGACAGAGACTGGAATACGTCCAGTAAATAATTGAGGAAGTAGGTTGCAAGTGGTACTCTGACATGAATAAGATGAAGAGTTTGGCACGGAAGAGAAATTCGTGGCGGGCCGCATCAAACCAGTCAGAGGACCGATGGACCAGAAAAAAAAGGAAAAAAAGGGAGACCAACGCTACTACAGCAAGTAGGTTCAAGTTCATCTTACCGGCAGTAGTAATGCACAGATGATAAGCCTTGAACAGGTTGGACTAGTGTTGACGACAAATTTGAACAGCAAATTTTTCACGCAGGGGGAAGTGTCATCGATCAAGCATATTAACGAAACTTTTACCGACAGATGGAGCTGCAAGCGTCAGAATATGCAGCCAACACGCTCGCGGCACGCAGCTGTTCCTTAGTTTGATTCCGAGTCGCCCAACCTGACTCTCCATGAAGGATCGAGCGTTGCCGAATCGCGCGCTGCTAATAAATGTCTTTTACAAGAACGGGGTCTGTGCGCCCTGAAGAAGTTCTGGACGCTAAAATATATGAAAACAGGCATTGGTCCGATGCCTGGAGAAAATGTTTCCAAAATTCGAAAAGACGTTCCTTTGAAGTGCAGTGTGTTAGAGGGAGGAGAGTAGTTGATCTGACGTCCGTCTAAGATTTGCTCATAGCATTGCAACGGGGGTGGGGTTGGAGGATCGATTTTATTGCGCAAACATGCAGTACACGGGGAATTGCCCGTAGGTCGGGCATGCCTGCGAGAACAACGCTTAAAATCCTACGAAACAGTCTGCATTGTTAGCCAGACAAAATCACCCATGTTAAGGAGTTGCTTCCCGCTAACCTACTAGCAAGGCAAATGTTTGCTGTGGAATTTCATACAGCCGTCTGTGCAGATCACCTGGTCTTAATCTGTCTGACTTCTGGCAGTGGAGTAATCTGAAAAATGTTGTGTCGAGTGCTCCAATTATGAACGTAGCTGAATTGAATGGACGCAAATGCGCAACAAATTCTGAACGTGATCCGTGAGATATTCTAGATCCACATCTAAATCGACATGGATACGCTGCAAATCACAGTCAAGTGCCTGACAGAGGGTTCATCGAATCACCACTCGCGAACAGAGAGCGGATAAAACGAACACCTATATCTTTCCGTGCTAGCTCTGATTGCCATTATTTTATTGTGGTGATCGCTTGTCCCTATGTAGGTAGGTGTCAACAAAATACTTTCGCATTCTGAGTTTAAAGTTGGTAATTGAAATTTCGAGAGAAGTTTCCTCCGCAGCGGAAAACGCGTTTGTTTTAATTGTGTTCATCTCAAATTCTGTATCATGTCCCTGACACTCTCTCACCTATTTCGCGATAGTACAAAACGTGCTCTGCTCTGTTTTGGAACATTCTGTTTCTCGATTTCAACTTGTGGTAGAAAACATTGGACAGCTTATTGAACAAGTCTTGCTCGAATCTTACACCAGTTAGAGACAATGTCGTTTTACTTTTTATTCGATTTTTGGCCACGGGCAAATAAAAACCGTTGTGAATTTGGTTATTATGCGGTTTCTTGTCTCAGAACAATTAAAATGCGATGTCATATTGCTTCTTAGGCGGGTTTTGGCTTCAGGACAATTAAAAACCAATATTTCTCGTCCTAGTTTTACGACCTTGCCATGATGAATGGGTTTATCTGACTAATAACTGTTGACTGCTGAAGTTGTTAGTCGTGCACATTGAACTGGACGAATGGTTAATGTGCAAGTGAAACCATAGCCGACGTATTATGATTCGTCTGTCGTTTGTTGCCGACAACATTTACGTTAAGGCGCTTGAGCACCATCTATTGGAAAGTTTTCGCTAAACATTTTTGTTCCATTCCGTTTCCCCAGTATACGTCAATAATATTGTATACATAATAGTAGGCTAAAGGTTACACTCATCAGGATATAGAGCCCTCAAATCTCTTCTGCATCTACATCTAAATCTACATAGTTGCTCCGCAATCGACCGTACAATGCGAGGCGGGGAGTACTCCGCACCAGTACTAGTTATTTCTTTTCCTGTTCCACTCGTAAATATGAGTAGAACGAGGGAAAGATACTGACTATATAGGAACAGCGGGACGAATGACAGATGTTGCACGAGGATTGATGCCGTACTTGCAAGAAATTGCTTGGTAGACTCTGCTGTGTCCAACGACGCTCGTTGTTGTTGTACCCGCTAGTGGGATCAGTTTACTCGCGACTTTTTGTACTTCAGAAGTGGACGATAGAGACGAAATATCAGAAATTAGAATTTCGAGACCAAGGCAAGTCAACAAAATTTTTCGTCATTACTTTTTAATGAGCCGGCCGCGGTGGTCTAGCGGTTCTAGGCGCTCAGCCCGGAACCGCGCGACTGCTACGGTCGCAGGTTCGAATCCTGCCTCGGGCATGGATGTGTGTAATGTCCTTAGGTTAGTTAGGTTTAAGTAGTTCTAAGTTCTAGGGGACTGATGACCTAAGATGTTAAGTCCCATAGTGCTCAGAGCCATTTGAACCAACCACTTTTTAATGGTGGGTATATATAACACGTATATACACCCCAACTCGAATGAAAAAATACCAAAACGAACAGTAAAGAGAAGACTTGCTACGCGCAGTTTCAAGAAAACAAGATGTGACCCATCATCATAATTGTGTGAAGATGCAGAAAGCAAATTAGTTGCCCATGTAAGGAAACTACAACCGTGTGACTTTGATCCCAAACCGTCAGACCTTAGGAAAATAACTTTAAATTGAGCTATTCAGATGGGATTGAAAAATAAATTCAATCAAGAAAATAAAAGTGCAGGCAAAGACTGTCTTGTCACATTTTTTGAATGCAATACAGACTTCAGCATTATAAAAGCGCAACGGTTTTCTGTTGCCAGAGCGACTGGAATGAATAGAGCCGAGTCAATTCTCACTTTGATCTATTGACAAAAATGTTGGCAGAAAACGGGCTTTTTGATAAACAATGTAGTATCTGCAACGAAGACGAAACTAATATACAGTTAATTAATAAGCATGGGCTGGTTGTTGCGGTAAAGGGAAGCAGAGATGTCGATGTGTTTACTTCCACTGAAAAAGGAGAGACAATAACAGTAAATAGAAAGTAAGGCGCAGAAGACAGCATGCCTCCAGGACCAGTTGTTATGAGAAGAGAATCTGCTTATGTGAAAACTGATATTTTCATGGATTTGTTAAAAACCATGTCCTTCCTGGAAAGGCACCTGTCCCTGCTCTGCTACTGTTAGATAGTCATGCCTCTCATTTGAATTCTGTCACCCTTTTGGAACTAGCTGCTGAAAACGAAGTGTCAGTAATTTGTTTGCTCAGTCATACAACCCACTACTTACAGCCCTACATCGATCATTTTTCAAGCCGCTAAAATCTTACTTTAAAGACGCTTGTCAGTCATGGATTGTAGCAAATTCAAGTAAAGAGAGAAAGATTGCAAGGCAGCAGTTTGGAGAGTTGTTCTTCGAAGCATGGATTCGTGTTGCAACTGTGTATACGGATTTAGAGCTGCTGGAATTATCCCACTTGAAAGAGCAGTAATTCCTAGCCATGCCTTTGTTCAAAGGCTGGCCGCCGTGCCCGAGCGGTTCTTGGCGTTTCAGTCCGGAACCGCGCTACTGCTACGGTCGCAGGTTCGAATCCTGCCTTGGGCATGGATGTGTGTAATGTCCTTAGGTTAGTTAGGTTTAAGTAGTTCTAAGTTCTAGGGGACTGATGACCTCAGATGTTGAGTCCCATAGTGCTCAGAGTCATTTGAACCATTTTGTTTCAAACATTAATAATACTGAGACTAAATTACCAACTATTTGTGAGGTCTCTAACGATTTGACTCCAGATCAGCCACCAATATTAACGTCTGAAACAAATTTGTTAACAGGACACCCTTCTACTTGCAAACATTGCACCAATTTGGCTACTGTTCGAACAAACGCACAAGGAAGTTGCAGTGTAGATTACAACTTAGTGACACCTCAATCAGAAACTTCATCAAAATTGGTAGAACAGAATTAATCTGTTCCTGCACTACTTCGGTGATGTAAATCGTAAATATGTCGGCTATGAATCTAAAGGAAATGAACTGAAGGAAAGAAGCAGGGAAAGATCCCTGCACAAAAAAAAAAAATGCAGCAGCTAAAAGATATCAGATCCCGAAAACGAGACAAAAGAAACCACCAAAGAAGCGTGTTTTTGAAGACACAATTTTAGAAGATGATGATACTTTACTAAACAATAGTTCCTCCGATGAATTAAATTTTGAGGAAAACAAATGTGTAGGGTGCCTCGAGCATTGTCAGGAAACATCGTCTGCCTCTGATTGAATTCAATGTGCGGAATGTTGTAGGTTGCTTCATGAACCATGAACTCTCTATAAGAACACGTATCGTAGGTGTGGACGACTAAAAAGTAAACATGAAAAGCAAAAATCAAATTAAATATCATTTTCAGTGTCTTGTGCAATTGGCCATCTGTCGCTGCCCTCTGCGGGTATCTTGCCCGCCATTTAATATTTTCTTGAAATTTTCAAGGCATTGTATGTCATAAGAATGTTCCTTTGTTATAACATTTTTGTAGTATTGTATGATAATTTCAGTAAGAATATACAGTGTTGAAACTACCAATCTTCCCTAAATTTATTGCGTTTGAATTATTTATATATTGATAAACATTAAGTTGAAAATAAATGTGCGGCGTCTTTTCCGCCTTTACCTTATGCCTCCGTATGGGCCATAGTTTCTAGTATCTTATCTTCGTGGTCCTCACGCGCAGTGTATGTTGGCGGAAGTAGACTCATTCTGCAGACAGCTTCAAATGCCGGTTCTCTAAATTTTCTCAATTGTGTTCCTCGAAAGTAATTTCGCCTTTCCTACAGGGATTCCTTTTTGAGTTCCAGAGGCATGTCCGAAAGGCGAGCTATTCGAACTTACCACTATGAAATCTAGCAGCCCGCCTCTGAATTGTTTTCATGTCTTCCTTTTATCCGACCCGGTAAAGATGCCAAACACTCGAACAGTATTCAAGAATACTCAAGAGCGTCCTATACGCGGGGTGTCATTTACTGATGAACCGTACTTCCCAAGAATTCTCCCAACAAACCAAAGTCAACCCTTCCCGTTCCCTGTCACAGTCCTCAAATACTCGTTCCGTTTCATATCGCTTTTCAACGTTACGCCCAGATATTTGAACGACGTGACTGTGTGAAGCAGGACACTATTAAAGCTTTGTTTTTCCTACTGATCCGGATTAACACTCGGACGCCCAGACTTTGCCTGTCCCCTCAAACGCCCAGAGGGGTCATTTTAACCCATACCATTTAAAAACAGTTTTCTGAACTATTATTTCGAAATTTTAAACATTTATTATATTTTAATGTCTACAAGATTTATAGGCATTTCTGAGTTGTGAATAAAAAGAATAGACACAAATTATATTATTTACTGACATACAAAACCAATTTCACTGAACCTGGTTACACCGAAACAAGTGTAAACAAGTGATAGGCTTTTCTTTGTTCTAAATTCATAAAAAGTTGAACTTTTTCTGTGTACAGAAATTTCAGCTACTTCATTGCTTTACACAATTGATACATTTGTATTCAGTTTCCTTTGTACAGTTTCCACTAACCATCTTCTTACAAACACTGCACTTCGAAATAGTTTTTTACTTTTGCAGAATTTGAGAACCTGACATTTACGGCGCTTCTGCGGCATCATTTTCATTCTTTTTCATACTTGTCTGTGGTCATACGGGGAAAGCGACTCTTCACATATTCAGATCGTAGTTCATCTGCAATCTGCTGAACAAAATGTCTACTTTTGATCTTCTTCCCAGCAACAGCCCTAAATACTACATATGCATTTATTCTTGTTAGGTCAAGCATATTGTAGAAGGAGTGCACTGGCCATCTGTTTGAGGAAGCCTTGACTCAATACTGCTTCGCCATTTTGTCTACTACGTCAAACCCAAATTTTGTTTTGTTGTAATAACATGCAGTTTGTGGAGTTTCTTTCTTGTTTGTATTTATGGTAACACTTAGATGAAGGGAAGACATAACTAGCACTTATATTGCTTCCGTTCCTTGATAGACTGTCAAGGAAATATCATCATGTTTTGAAACTTCTGTGGAATACGGAGGACTCTTCTCTTCATGGACTTCAGAGCTTGTGGTATTTCTTTTTTTGCTCTATTTACGGTTCCTACAATGGAGGTTGATGTTTCTTTCAAATTTTGGCCACTTTGAGTGAAGTGAGGTAATTGTCTGTAATGACATTTCTGCCTTTGCCCAGAAATGGTTCCACAAGACGCATCAGTACATAATCTGAAACCCTATTGTCTTGGGATCGTGCAGTATCCTTACCAAGATAAGGGAAACACGTATACTTGCTTTCATCATCTGCAGCTAACCAGTATTTTTACCCATACTTTTCAGGCTTGGAAGCCATGAACTGTGTAAAAGGGCACCTAGTTTTACTTGGGAAGAGCTGCTCATCTATTGGTATGTCACTCCCAGGTTTGTAACACACTGTACAGATTTATAGGAATTTGTTCCAGACAGCAGATACAATGCATCCTGTGTTCGTACGGAGAGTGTAGACTTCTCGTCGAACCTCAGGAATCTCGTAATCTCACAGAATCTATTTCTACTTGAGGTTTCCACACAAAATGGCAAGCCCCAGGAATCTGACCACAAGCTCTGAAGGTCTGTACTTCGGCATCTACTCACACCACGAGCATAAGTAATTGCAAAAAAATGGTTCATATGGCTCTGAGCACTATGGGACTCAACTGCTGAGGTCATTAGTCCCCTAGAACTTAGAACTAGTTAAACCTAACTAGCCTAAGGACATCACAAACATCCATGCCCAAGGCAGGATTCGAACCTGCGACCGTAGCGGTCTTGCGGTTCCAGACTGCAGCGCCTTTAACCGCACGGCCACTTCGGCCGGCAAGTAATTGCAATAAATGCTTCTAGGTATTCCGTGGTCATTGACCAGCTGTAATTTCCTAGTACTTTGTGTGCCTCTGTTATAGTACTTTTCAAGATATGTTTGATTAGTTGAGCAAGTACGAAGCACTTCATCAAGTTTATCACTTACAATTCTTTTTTGCATGTGGTGTAGGTCCAGGTGATTCTCTCAAAATATTATGATTAGGAAGACGCCCACGTTGTGAATTAGGCACTGCTCCTATCAAGACTGCTCCGTCAGGAGCAAATTGCGTATATCATTCATAAGACGATGAAGAAGCAGTCACTTGTTCTACACTTCGAGGAACAGAATTATCTCCTCTTTCGTTACATGATTCTTCTCGATCTACAGAGCACGAATAATACAACAGATGTAAGAAACCTACCATAAAATCTAAATTAAGTACAGTAACATTATATGTACATAAGAATATGATGACTATAAATTAGCAGCAATAATAATAATATACTTACTAGACTGTAAACTTCCGTTATCTGTATCTGAAGAATCATTAGTATGAGATGATTCATCTTCTCTCAATATCTGTGGTAAAAACTCTTGCTCTGAATAATCAGAAAAAAGTTCGCCACCCTCTGAATCTGTCATTTCGTACGGCGATAACATGAACAAACGTAAATTATAGCACTATAGTGTAAAGTAGCCACGGCTTGAGAATGCATGAGATAAATGTATGGCATAACAATAAACAAAATTATAGTTTTTCTTTCTAAAGGGGTCAATGTGACCCCTCTGGGCATTAAAGGTAAAATGGGAAAAAAGTGATAATCAATTAGGTGAAATGCACAGTTTTTTAATATAATGAAAGTAGATGGCAAATACATAAATTTCACGAAAGTAAATGTCCCTTGAATCATTCTTCAGAACATATCTAGCACTTAAAAACTGAAAAGCGCCATTTTGACCCTTCTGGGCGTTTGAGTGTTACTTACATTTTCCCGCATTTCTATATTTATAGGTAGCTGCCATTGATCACACCAACTAGAAATTTTGGCCAAGTCATCTTCTATCCCCCTACTTCACTCAACTGCGACGACTTACCACACCACAGCATCATCAACAAACAACTGCAGATTGCCGCCCACCCTCCTGGTCACCACACCGCACCATGGTTGTGAGGAAATTAAACGACACGAGGCAATTGCTAAAGACCTAGTGAATTTCCCTGCTCCGTGTTTATCTTTTGCGAAGTTCCTGTATCGCTCTCAGGAAGCACCTACCCTATTGCGGAAAGCTGCGCTCCGCACCTGAACGAGCAGCAGATGATGGCACCTCATTATTTATCAGTTCATCGTGCACTCTTTTCACACTATTGTTTCGGTTCTGTGTGAGAGTGCCCGTGTGTTGAACGGCTGCTACAGCGCCGCCGTAATAAATCGTTTAATTAGGCGCCCCGCTGCCGGCTGCCGACGTGTTTATTTTTCGTGGGCCCGTGGAGCCCGCAGCGCAGAGCAGCGCAGCGCGCGTTACTTTGCGGCCGTAATAAGCCGCCACTCGTGGCGCCCGCGTTATTCTTCGGCCCGGTGCAATCGAGTTACCGCGCCGGGGGCCAACTTTGTTTCTGCCCGCGCAGCGGCGCTCCGCCGCCGCCTCCTGGCCGGAGGGTAATTTTAGGGCTGGCCAATTAAAGCCGTGCCAGAGGGCGCACGCCGCGCTCGCTAATAAGACCTTCTGCTCCACACCCCTGAGAGGGTGGGGCTCTGCGAATGCGAGCTTTCAGTTCACGAGCAACGTGTCGAAAGATCACAACAGATTCGCAATCGTGCGCTGTTTCGGTTCGCTGCTGAGTATTAAAACCGACATTTCGATGCTATCCGACTATTGTCTTTCATTGTCGCTATTGCTCGACATTCATCATCTCCGTTCTCCATGATGTACTAGCAAAACGTCCACGCCTATGACGATCAGAATATTAACATAATGTGTGTGAATTCCTAAGGGACCAAACTGCTTAGATCATCAAAATGGTTCAAATGGCGCTAAGCACTATGGGACTTGAGTGGCTAGCGCAGCTGCTGTTTGGATGATGCTGTCGGGAGATAAAGGTTCGAAATGACTGGTTACTGGGAACCAGTAAGTTGACGAGTAGAGAGACGACGTCGGGTTTGAGTGATGTGTTTCACTGGTGTGAAGTTGCAAATCCAACATGTAGCTCGTTCAGCGTTGTGTCTTCCCCTCAACCATCTAACTGTGGCATAGTTAATTCTAAAGGAAGGCGTCAGAATAGTATGAAATTTATCCTCGAATAGCCGATCAACGCCTTAGGTATGTTAAGAGATTAGCTTAGTAGTTGATCTCTGCAACATGTAAGGCCACAACAGGTTCAAATGGTTCAAATGGCTCTGAGCACTATGGTAATTAACTTCTGAGGTCATCAGTCTCCTAGACTTAGAACTACTTAAGCCTAGGTAACCTAAGGATATCACACACATCCATGCCCGAGGCAGGATTCGAGCCTGCGACGGTAGCATCAGCATATTTCCTGACTGAAGCGCCCAGAACCGCTCGGCCACTGCGGCCGGCTCTTAGGTCATCAGTCCCTACACTTACACACTACTTCAACTAACTTAAACTAACCTATGCCAAGAACAACGCACACATCCGTGCCCGAAGGAGGACTCTAATGTCCGGCGGGAGGGGGCGCGCAGTCCGTGACATGACACTTCAAAGCACACGGCCACTACGCGTTGCTGTTAAAATAATAAAGCATTTTTATTTCAGCTAATGATTGTCGCTGTTTACCAAGAGGCGCGTTCAAAACATAATGCTACACATTTTTGTCGGTCAATTTCAGCTGAAAAAATGCGGAAGTAATAGGATCTTCACACTTCAGCTCGAACAGTTTCATATAGTTCCAATAGGTGGCAACGCTATCCGTAGCCTTCAAACTGGCGACTGTAACGAAGGAACGTTCCAAGGAGAAAGCGGTCATTTCGTTTCTCTGGTGGAAAACAGAGAACTGCAGATTTTGTTTTGACTCCTGCTGAATGTCTATGTAGATCAGGGGTGAGCATAAGGACGGTGAGCTGCTGGGCGAGATATCTGTCATCATCGCAATAAGATCGCGCAAATCTGTCCCATCATCTCACATGCCGGCCTGCCTCACACAATCATGTCTCCTGCACACTTGCGTGGACGCTCTCATTCGAGTCCAGATGTCTCTGTTGGTAGTGCTGATACACTCGTCGCGAAACTTCATTGGACTGTTCTTCTTCATCCACCCTACAGCCCGGATCTGACACCTTCCGATCTCTATCGCTTTGGCCCAGTGAAGGATGCACTCCGAGTGGAGCTGTACGAGGATGATGGAGGGGCGCGGGATATTATTGATGCAACAAGACGTTCGATCTAACGCCGACCAATACGTCTACCAAGTCGGCATAGGGTCCCTCCCAGTAAGCGGCGTAAGCATGGCGCATTGAAAGGTGGAAAAATTGGGTTTTGTACACAAAAGATCGGGAAATAATAGAATTTATTGCAATCTTCAATAAAACCAACGTGCTATCGAATACAAATATGTTACATTAGCTACTGAACGCCTCTTTACATTTGAGATATGCGAATTGCCCTGTTTGCTTGATAACATGGTTTCCATAACTTAATTCACTTTCTTCCTTTGGACCACACAAGCTAAACGTATATAGTCACAGAAAGAGGTGCGACACGGAAACCTAGCAATTAAGAAAAAGGAGGTATAAAAGAGGGATATGCAATAATGACGATTTGTCACGAAGTCTCTGCAAAATTGGCAGTTGGCTAAGAAATGATTTTGTATTTATTTCCCTTTTGGATCACAATATTATCCACCGGGTAATTAACTTCAATCACATCGAGCCAAAATATGATAGAGAAAATTATTTAGCCGAAAGAAACTACAATAATAAATACAATAAATCACATTGTCGAAGGCTCAGCTCCGCTACTCTATGGAAAAGATCGAGACATTCATAACTTCGTATTCTCTTCCATACAATGGTTCAAGAATACTGATTGGAGCGCAATTCGTGAGTTATTCGCACACAGTACAGTACGGAATGTATGTACCCAGATGGCAGAGACTGAACCCCGAAACTGTAAAGACCACCTCGAAGTGCGAGAACCAACAGCGCAGATCATTGTGACGGATCTTTTCTGGGTTACGAAATTCTTCGTGAATGCACAGAACAGCCCCAAAAAATAATGCCGAGCGTATAAAAGACGGTAATAATTATATTTTCGCTACTTGAGGGGACCCCCATAATAAATTAGTGATAGCAGGACGATGAAACTATGTGGAATCATTTTTAAGGACATGCTGAAGAGAAATATCGAAGAAACCATTGAATGAAACATATTTCAATTTCCACGTGAGAGGGCAACATTTTGGAAAAAACGACATTTTGTCTATGGAGTGCGTGATTGGTTATTTTGTAAAACAATTTTTTTCTTTATTTATAGACGCAATCACATGTTTATGACACAGTCATAACCGGTTTCAGCCATACAACTACCTTCTTCAGATTCCAAAGGCGGCATACACTGAACACAGGTTCATGCGTTGACAACGCCTTTATAATCTGAAGATGGTCTTGTATGGCCGAAACCGGTTATAACTGTGTCATAATCACGTGATTGCGTTTATAAATAAAGAAAAAAGTTTTTTACAGTGCAACAATTGTTATTGGCGCACTATTGTCATGTTTCACGGTTCAAGCGTTGCTCAATGTAACGACCATTTGCATCCATGACAGCCTGGTACCGCGCTAGACACACCATTTCACAATTGTTCGCAGCACTGTATAGCTTTAGTGACGTAGCTCACGCAATGCTTGAAGATAGCACATTGAGCCTGCCATTTCAGTCATAGTAACAACGACTTATTCAACAATTTCTGGTGCAATTGTCCTTTGGCCTTTCCCAGGAGCCGTTCAAAACTCGCCAGTTAATTCGAACTTCCGAGTCATGAGCGGAAAAATGACCTCTCCATTCTCCTTTAATGCGTCGACACTCACCAAGAACAGCAGCAACACTGCTGTTGATTCGATAAAACAGCCTTATGAATAAAGCCCTGCTCAGAGCCATGTTCACTAAATCTTGTGCTTCTACCCCACGTCTCCGTATAATTACAGGCGCCTAACGGCATGTCGCAACCCTAACGATACTAACAACGCAAGTTCTGCAGCGAACACTCTGAAAAACATTTCTACAAAGTTGGGTACACATACGGTACATATAAGCGGCGACCAAAAAGTTTCTGTCTGAGGGCGTTACTGCAGCGTATACACAACGTAGCACAACTCCGATGCGGATATATGAGAAACGACATACATACGAGGGATTATTGTGATGTTGGTGTATTTCCAGGATGCGCGGTAAAATGCGGAAACGTGAATTATGACGACGTTATTACTAAAACATCCAAGTTCCGTGCTGGGGTATTGGTGCTTCTAGATAACTCAGTGTTCCATATCGCAAATATCATAACGTAGAAGCCACGGCAACTCAAGTGGGAGACACTTGAGCACCTGCCCTATTGGCCCAAAAAAAAAGAAAAAATTGGTTCAAATGGCTCGGAGCACTATTGGACTTAACTTCTGAGGTCATCAGTCCCCTAGAACTTAGAACTACTTAAACCTAACTAACCTAAGGACATCACACACATCCATGCCCGAGGCAGGATTCGAACCTGCGACCGTACCTATTGAACCGATCTCTCCCTATGCGATTATCACGCTTTCGGTCCTTAAAAGAGACCTTGAAGAGTCGACGTGAATGTGCAGCAGGCAGACTTCACCACGCAGCAGGACACGGCGTTTTACGAAACGGGTATGTTCAACTCGTGCGTCTGCGGAATGATTGCTTATAAGCTCGCAGTGATTATGCTGGGTTGGTAAGCCTATTCGTGACCGTACTGTCTTCTAATGGAAGCTTTCCTGTCACCCCTTATAATTTACCTTCTACACTGGTCCAAGTAGCAAAAGTTTCATTATAACTACTCTGTGATAGTAGGGAAAATACCATAATATAAAATGAAAATACACGAGGCATAGAAGATTCTGAGGTTAGATGTTAGGAATGGTGGAGACTGCTCGTAAGCATGTAAGTAAGTATTTAATAGCTGTTCAAGGACCGGAATGTGTTACTTATGACATAGCTTTCTGTTTACTTTCATTCTGAATTAATTTAAAATTCACTGCTTCTTTGGTGACCTTGTGACAGTAACACATTAATTCCACACGAATTCCATATCAGAAACTATAGTAAGTGCCGAAAAGTCATTCTATGTGGCTCAAACTCGACCATTAGTTACCCCGTACGGCCCTGCGGAGGCGCCGTGACGCCTGTTAGTTAGGCTGTGGCCATCAAGGTCAAGCGCTCAGAGAGATGACGTAACATGCTGTTCTCGCTCTATGCCTACAGATTCTAGATGTACCCTTGTCCGATTTTAAGCTACGCTGCGTAAGCGCGCTGCAAGTGCGAGCGCGCGGGGACCAAAGTCCAACTGATAAGAACTTTAACATGGAACATGCTGTTGCATACATGAAATAATTTACGGTATAATGTTTGAATGGTACATTTGATAGGAAAAGGAATAATTGAACTGCTAGGAAGATGAAATTCAGGAAATAATATAAGGTAGATGAAATTGTTTAAGTTAGAATTTATGAATGGTTCATACGCAGCAAACCAACGCCAACGACGAGTTCTGGTATACCTGCTGATGTAAGAATCATGTCACGGAGAGAGAAGGTATACGAGGGTGCTGAAACGATTGTTCGCTGCATTAAAAGAGATGATAATCGGATATTGATGGGGGATTGCAACCCGGAAGTGGAAATATAAGTAATAACACGTAAATTAACTTGTGCTCCCGCCCGCTGGCACTGTGAAATATTCTAGGTCCGAATCAAGGTCACGTGGTTGACACAAAACCCTCCAAAGCATATCTAACTCAGCGCACGACTCTCATTTTTCAGACTTTGTCTCTGCCGTACTGGAGAATCCTTCCCTTGAATGCTGGCCACTGAGTTCACATGCAGCGACGATACAGTACAGTCGGAACGTGTTGTATCAAGAGTTTGAACGTGGTAGGGAAAACGGAAAATCGGAGGAGGCAAATGGAAGAACTTGCTCTAGATACACTGAGAGTCAGTGAAGGGAAATGAAATAAATATAAATACCTTTGGTCAGAATAAAGTAGGATAATATCAACGGCAGCACAAAATGGTACAACGGTAGTAAGACCCGCTATTAATGGGGAAGTAGGGCGGAGAGAATTGCCAACAGTGCAGCGATAGAATCGTTCTCATAACAATCGCCAGCAAACCAACGCCAACGACGAGTTCTGGTATACCTGCTTATGTAAGAATCATGTCACGGAGAGAGAAGGTATACGAGGGTACTGAAACGATTATTCGCTACATTAAAAGAGATGATAATCGGATATTGATGGGGGATTGCAACCCGGAAGTAGGGACAGGAATAGAAGAAAAAAAAACGAGAAAATATGGGTTTGTTAATAAAAATGGGAGAGGAAAGTCTTTGATTTCAGCAATAAATTTCAGATAGTGACAGCGAATATACTGTAGAAAAAATTACAAGAGAAGCATGTATACTAGAAAAAGGCTTCGAGATACGGGAAGATTCCAGTTTTCCAGATGTCTTGCTTCATGCCAAAGTAGAGGTTACGAAATCGTATAGCCTATTGGGATGCAAGGCGTAAACAAGAATATATACACACGATGCTCACAACTTAGTAATGATGGGGACTTGGCTGAAGTTTAAGAGAATCGCCCGTAGAAGCAATGTACTTCGAAGTGGGATATTGAAGTACTAACTCGTTAAGTGATTCAAATACAGCCCTACACTAATTTACAAGACGTGTTTAAGTGGAATGAACAGTCATGTGACAGTTTCAATGAATTTTTATTCCATACCTTAGAGAATGATTTGAAAATGAGTTTAGGTCCCAAACTAGTCATCCAGTAGTGCTCTGTAATTTGTTGCATAATTTGGTAACTTCGAATTCAATGACGTTTACCACAGTGCCTCTTATTGAACCTGGTACATAACAGCGCATCCACTACTGTCAACCCACACTGTACGTAATGCTTCAATTGCAATAGTTTGCTTATAAGATCTCAGTGCCTTAGTACACATTGTGGTTGACACAAAATCCTCCAAAGCATATCTAACTCAGCGCACGACTCTCATTTTTCAGACACTACTTAACGAAGTACGCTTCCAATGTGACTAAACAAATCCATGATATCGCCTTTCTGCTAGCTTTTTTCTTATATCAGACTGAGGTGGGCTAGTTAATACACTCATGCACTCCCTCTCACTCTTACAGAGCCATAGAGACCACTACACTGTCGAGTCACAGTAATGGTACTACCTGTCGAAAGCCTTGATAACCACCTTTCGCCGCGAGGACCACTGCGACAGTTGTAGGAAGACAGTCAGTGAGATTCTGGAAGGTACACACAGGTGTGTGGGGCCATGTCGACGACAGTGTCATGCCAGCAGCGCTACGTTACTCGGTTGAAAAGCCACAGCTCGAACAGCCCGATCGAGGTGGTCCCACAGATTCAAGATTCGGCTTAAATCCGGGGAGTTCGTGGGTCAGGTCAGTGTGGTACTCATTCCGGTGCTCTTCGAGCCACGCATGTATATGTGAGCTGTGTGACGCATTGCAATGTCTTGCTGGTAAATGAAAATCAAAATGCATACAGTTAGTAGGTATGGTCACGTTTGATAGATGAAGGCTTGTGTCGACCCATTGTTCCTTCCAGAATAGCGAGACACCCAGGGAATGCCACAAAATATTTCCCTGACCGTATCGCTCCCTCCTCTGGCAGTGTATTTGTCTTCAGGCGTTTTACGCGGATGGAGCATAAAACGTGGTACATGTGAAAAGGAGAATTACACCGACCCATGGACATACAGTTGCGGAAATGCTTCGAGGTTTGGCCCGAAAGCCAATGATCATACCTTTTTCGACGTCAGACAAATCGCTCGGCTTCCGCATTACGACAACGACAGCACTATATCGCAGCGTCCCACCGACATTTCAATTTAATAACTTGTCAGAATTTTGTTTGTCACAGGATATAACAGCACAGGTGATGGATGAATGATAATCACTGCTAGTGCTGCTACCTAACGTCTTGACTGGTTATTACACTTTGACGTTGAACATAGACGGTGGTCACATTAATATGACTGGACCGTGCATATACACGCCGATTTAATGTACGTATCCCAAAAGGTCTTTTGTAATACAGATTACTGGGAATTGTTTGCTACTGTAAAGGGATTTATGGACTATTTGCCCATTTATGTTTGACACAAATATTACGCAAATCAGACGTGAACGGAAATGTTCTGCTGTATTATCTGTTCTGTGCTGCACGGGATAGTCAACTCGATTGTAATATCAAATGTTGACTACTGTAAATAGCTGTCAGATATGGCTGTATGAACCATGGCCAGAGATGGTGCTTAGATACACTGCAGTGAATAACAGTAGCACGACTGTTTGACATATAAGGTCGAGGTTGTTGTCACTTAAAAGTAATCTTTTGTTACGTTGCACACAAAGTACTACCTTTAAGTGCGAAACACTATTACCTGTAAACTCATTTTTACACTGTCTCTAAAGTATTTAAGTTTCAGTAAATGACAAAATTACTTGTGGTCTAATGTAGTTGGATAGTATGTTATTACGCACAGAATCTTTAATGTTTACATAGTTATTGTATTCTTACTGTATTAAACGATGGCAGATTTTTAACTGTGTGAACGCTATTACTGTTAATGTACAACTACTATTACTGTTAATATAATTGGTATGCTAACAGTACTACCCTATCTTCGTTCACTTTAATTTATTACATCGTCAGAATTCTGTTTCTCACACGATATAATAGGAAATACGATGGATGAGTGATAAGAGCTGCGTCCTAGATGTAGCATACCTGGAGATATGCTGCAAAACTCTTTATCTGCCAGCCCGATGTTGCTGTTTCTTGAAAATCCTGGACCGCACCATAACTGTAGTGGTTGGCTCGTCAATTAGGAAATGAAGTATCGAAATTCAAATAATAAATAATAATATCTGCGCCTGCGCTGCCCAACACTACAATGGCAAACAACAGTGCAAACTAGCCACAGACTGCACACAGCACAGCCAGTGATTTTCATACAGAGCGCTACGTAACATTGCCAATAAGAAAACATAAACAGCCTACTTACATAGCCCCCATGCTCCCCACAAAAAATTTTACAAATTGTTTTGGGCAGTGGCCAATAATGATTTGATAAAATTTTTCATAATTACAATAACAAAGATATCAAATGCACCCACTTATTGACACAATGTTGGTCAAAAGCTAAAATATTCTCACAGTCCATAAAGACAGTTCTGATCATTCATCACAGTAACATTGCAGTGTTTTTCTCAAAGTCTGAGCAGTAAAAGAAAATGCACACGGAAGTGGTGGCTTTCCATGCAATCTTGAAGAAGTAGTGTTGTCCTTCCAACGGAAAGACAGTGCTGACTCTTGACATGCAGACAGGTATTGGTCCACAACAGAGCAAACCCACAGCAGAGTCAGTCGAAATTTTGAAGAGTATTGGTAGGTAGGTCATCACAGAGTAGACCCACTGTAGTCCTGGTAGAGATTAAGGTATTGGTGGGCCACCAGAGGTGCAGACCCACTGCAATCCTTGTGGAAATAATGGTATTGGTGGGTCATGAAAGGTGTAGACCCACTGTAGTCCTTGTAGAAATAATGGTATTGGTGAGTCAGCAAAGGTGTAGATCCACTGTAGTCCTTGTATAGATGGCCAGCAGCCATCTGTTGTGACTGTGCAGGTGCACAAGCACCATTGAAGAGTCTTGCGGATAATATAGCAAGTCCATAACCACCACTTGTGTACTCACAATGTTTTTCGAATTGTCCTTAGAACCTGCAATGCTGTTATCCAGTCCCTTGCTGAATTATTAACACACGTGCAAGCACTATCAGTCCCTACTTCTCACATATTGTCCATATACTATGACCAACAGAAACGTTTGCAGTGAAATGGAACTTACAAGTTAATAATACGATGAACTGGTGTCAATTAGCATTTTATAACGTAAGAATACAATTACAAAGGTACAAAATACAGCATTAAAAACATAACAATACAGATAACATTTGTAGTACAGGCTTTACAAAAGAATCGAAATAACATATACATCAGTGTTACAGGAATTATGACATGAGTACATACATAAAAGATCAGAATAACTTTTGATACATCAACTTCACACATGACCATTAAAACAAAACAGAATAAATAATGTCTCAACATCTTTACAAAGTAAATAACATATTATTAGAAAAATTCTACAGCATAACTCTTATTAGCTAAACACAGGAAAAGACAGGAAAAACACAAATTCACATAGCATAATAACACAGAAGTAAAGAACAGGGTTTGTTTTCAGTGTGACATTTGGTACTGCAGTCCACCCCAAAACTTCATTCCATATATCTTTCCTCTTATTTCAACATTTGTTTCCACCAAAAAAATTCTATCCAAGCATGCTTTCTGTATTTATATGTTCACACATTTCTTACCTCATTATTTATTTTCCATTATCTTACCTCATCATTTATTTCCAAGAAAATCCTACCTAAACCTGTTGTCCCTAAACCCTACTTCTTTGGTTCATATCCTCTTTCAAAATACTTTTTTGGCCAAATCATTTTCTTATAGCTTCTCAATGCATTTCTTCCAATTCATCATAGTTAGTTTCTAATATATTCTACCCCCTCTTAAGCTAACTTAAATCTACTGAGCTCAGACGGGAAACTAAGGGACGAGGCAATGCAGCAGCACAAAACAATTAACACAAACAGCAATGACAAAAAATTCAAATTGTCAAACCAATTGCAATATTACAACTAAAGTAAGGCGCTGTGCAGCAAACAAGGCCAATAAATCCGTAGTAAAACTGGCTTAACAGCGTAATACAAAGTCAAATTCAGTAGCACTATGCCTGGCACACAGCAGCAGCAAATGCAATAACTTATATCTAAACATGACAAAACTCAAGCAGAAAAAATATTACATTAAAGACAACAATGCAGACAATGGAAATGTATATTCACATCTTAATGTCTATGTAATTTAAGTGGTGCACCACAAGAAGTTATTCTACCAAAAAAATTACCAAGTAGTTGAAAAGAAAATTCTGTATGCAATTCCTGTGAAGGGAAATGTCTTTTTATGCTCCTTCGTTTTTTTGTAATAGATCATAAAATTATTTACTGGATCTGTAGGCATAAAATATTTATATTAGTACATCTATTAAATTTTATTTTAACCAACGCTGCAGTGCAGCTAGAAACTAGATATCAAACAAAATGAGCAAATAAATACATAAAGCAAGTCATATGGCATTTCTCTCAACTAGCAAGACAATAGCCGTGAAATGTTTCTCATTGTTTCATTAGGCATTTTAGTAAATATCATAAATTAAGAGCTCCACAGTATAATCATATGTTTTCAAGTCGTATTTGCGATGCCTTCTACAAAGGAATGTCAATAGCGAGGATAATGGCATCCCCCTTTTTTTTCTACCTGTGCCTCTGAAAAGGCACACACTAATGGCTTTTTCTCCAGGTGTCTGACACAGCTGGGTGCCCAAGACGCATTACATGCAGGTGGTCACTTAACTTTCTTACGGAAATATTTACGACAGCAGTATCCGCTATAGTGACAGTCTCATATAAAAATATTTCACAGGTCAAGAATTTGCGTTACAAATGTGTAGAAACAAAATCATATTGATATAACAGAATCCAAAAAAATTTTCGGCGGCATTGTAATACCTTCACCCATTTACATACATTTCATAGCTCTTAAAGTGCGATTCTTGGTTTCCAACAACCTTTTTCACAAACCAGAGTCCCTAACCACTACTCATTATTCCTTACCTTATTCGTTGACACTTCTTCAATATTTCACCATACCAGATACGTAGCATAGTCAAATAACTCATATAGCATCAGCTTATTGATCATAAACATACCGCAACAGCATATTACACATAGTCATCGTAATAATAACATCATAACACCTCAGTCAACTCTCAAAATCGTCGTAGCTTCCTCCAATAATTTCAAAAACTAAAAAAAATTCTCTGCTCATTTCAATAGTGTCATCTATCTCAAACGTACTTTAAAATCATGATCCCATACCAAATACATCATTCAAAGCTCTCATAGTACCACAATGGTTCCAAAAAAATATGAACAGTTCACAAAGTACAGGCAAAATACAATTTCATAAGTGTGAAAGTATCCAACTGTGTAATTGCGTAAACATGTGTCACTGACATAAAAAAATTTTTGTTCCTCTGTTAAATAATCAGATAGCTGTGTAATTCTGTGTTGGAGAAATATGGTACCGATGTGTAAAGTTGTATAAGCAAATACCATATTAGCTAGGGATCTTTGTGCCTGCCACACACATGGTACACAAAGTAAGCGCGTACCCCCCTGAGGATTAATGTAATTATACCCTCAGGTGTTACAGATTACAGCCATGGAATGAAATGTATCACGGAAAACCTTTGTATCGTTGTACTTCAAATATCTTTAAAAATAAATGATTTAAGTACAAAATTAATCACCCAAATATGTGTACTGTAGCGCTAAACCGTGTGTCTTGATGTAAGATAATCTCTGTGGAAGTGTCGTAGTTATCGTCCTCTGAAAGCTAAGTTATGCAGAAGCCAATATACTTACCTTATGATAAACAAAAGTGAAATGCTTTGCATATACACTCCTGGAAATGGAAAAAAGTACACATTGACACCGGTGTGTCAGACCCACCATACTTGCTCCGGACACTGCGAGAGGGCTGTACAAGCAATGATCACACGCACGGCGCAGCGGACACACCAGGAACCGCGGTGTTGGCCGTCGAATGGCGCTAGCTGTGCAGCATTTGTGCACCGCCGCCGTCAGTGTCAGCTAGTTTGCCGTGGCATACGGAGCTCCATCGCAGTCTTTAACACTGGTAGCATGCCGCGACAGCGTGGACGTGAACCGTATGTGCAGTTGATGGACTTTGAGCGAGGGCGTATAGTGGGCATGCGGGAGGCCGGGTGGACGTACCGCCGAATTGCTCAACAGGTGGGGCGTGAGGTCTCCACAGTACATCGATGTTGTCGCCAGTGGTCGGCGGAAGGTGCACGTGCCCGTCGACCTGGGACCGGACCGCAGCGACGCACGGATGCGCGCCAAGACCGTAGGATCCTACGCAGTGCCGTAGGGGACCGCACCGCCACTTCCCAGCAAATTAGGGACACTGTTGCTCCTGGGGTATCGGTGAGGACCATTCGCAACCGTCTCCATGAAGCTGGGCTACAGTCCCGCACACCGTTAGGCCATCTACCGCTCACGCCCCAACATCGTGCAGCCCGCCTCCAGTGGTGTCGCGACAGGTGTGAATGGAGGGACGAATGGAGACGTGTCGTCTTCAGCGATGAGAGTCGCTTCTTCCTTGGTGCCAATGATGTTCGTATGCGTGTTTGGCGCCGTGCAAGTGAGCGCCACAATCAGGACTGCATACGACCGAGGCACACAGGGCCAACACCCGGCATCATGGTGTGGGGAGCGATCTCATACACTGGCCGTACACCACTGGTGATCGTGGAGGGGACACTGAATAGTGCACGGTACATCCAAACCGTCATCGAACCCATCGTTCTACCATTCCTAGACCGGCAAGGGAACTTGCTGTTCCAACAGGACAATGCACGTCCGCATGTATCCCGTGCCACCCAACGAGCTGTAGAAGGTGTAAGTCAACTACCCTGGCCAGCAAGATCTCCGGATCTGACCCCCATTGAGCATGTTTGGGACTGGATGAAGCATCGTCTCACGCGGTCTGCACGTCCAGCACGAACGCTGGTCCAAATGAGGCACCAGGTGGAAATGGCATGGCAAGCCGATCCACAGGACTACATCCAGCATCTCTACGATCGTCTCCATGGGAGAATAGCAGCCTGCATTGCTGCGAAAGGTGGATATACACTGTACTAGTGCCGACATTGAGCATGCTCTGTTGCCTGTGTCTATGTGCCTGTGGTTCTGTCAGTGTGATCATGTGATGTATCTGACCCCAGGAATGTGTCAATAAAGTTTCCCCTTCCTGGGACAATAAATTCACGGTGTTCTTATTTCAATTTCCGGGAGTGTAGATATCTTAGTTATTACGCTTATTGTTGTGATGAAGAAAGTACTGTACTGTAACGTATTGTTGTGCTACGGAAAAGGCCGTCTCATTGCAGCTATACCACAAAAGGTACTAGTAATACATGTTTTACTTTCCAGAATAAAACAGAAAACTGTGCAGATATAAAACAGAAACACTGCAAAGGCAACATTGTAAATTGTCACTCATTAGTAGCGTCATGATAAAATCGTGTAGCTGTCACATAAACTAACCACTATGTCATCTGGTATCTCACTGAAAGTACTTTAAATCCCGAATGTATTTTCAAGTAAAACAAAATGTTGCATTAAAATCTCATTAGCAGTACCAGTATATGTCCTAAGTATGTAAGCCTGATAGTCGTTACGTAATCGTGCAACTAACAAGCAAGGATGTACAAATACAACACTGTGTCTTCTGTTCACTATAACAATGCATTCGTAATTTCTGTTTAAAAATGTTCCCTAGGTTCTAGACTGGATATTTAACTTCAAACATTGTTGCACGTTAACAGTTTCTTAAGTCTGACAAAGCATACTAGAATTGTGAAGGGAAAGTTTTATGGCAAAGACAAAGTTAAAAAGCAGATTATCTTTCAATAAACGATTTTACATGTGAAATGTGGTGTAAACCTTTACTCTTCCTAGTACGCAGAGTTTCAACCTGAACGCAATTATCATACGGTATAGGTCGGTAAAAAATACTGTAATTTTTCTCAATGTTAACGTCTATGTTATTTTTCTCTGAGCCAGCCGGCGCACGCGGGTGCCTGCGCTGCGAGTCATTGTCTGTTTCTTTGTTGGCGCGCGTTGTTATTGGGATTAGGAGACCTAACTTCTACAAATTCGCCTTGCTCAGAGGGCCCAGCTCTGATAGAATCCCGCCAGTTCTGGTGAAATTCACGTCTGTCGTTATGATTATATCGTCTGTCGTCATGTCGGTAGTTCCTGTAGTTTCTTTCTTGTCGGTCATGTGGTGGAGAATTTCTCCCTGTATCGTAACTGCGCGCTGGACCATTGCATCTAAAGTTATTCTGCCTCCCTTGATAATAATTATTTTGGTTCCCATATTGTCTGTTTCTATGGTAATCTCTGTCATATTCATTACTACGGAAATGCGATCTTTCTCTGTAACTGTTATTACTCTGCCAGTGGTTGTCATATGGGTGGCGCCTGTTTTGGTCACGATTTCCGCTGTAAGAGTAGACTTGTCGTGTCCAGTTATTGTTTCTGTCGTCACGGAATTGTGACGGATGTGACCTGTAATTGTTGTGTTCCTGTTTTCGCGTTCCGCAATTATCAGTGTCAATTTCTAATTCTTGTAAGAGTCCCTGAAAAGCTTCAATGTCGTCTTTGCAACGGCCTGCCAAAATAATATGCCGTATATGTTCAGGTAACTTGATTAAGCAAATGCGGATGAGTTCTGAGGGGCTGTACTGATTCTTGTGCAACATGTCTTCAAAATATTTCACAAGACTGGAATATTCAGATTGTTCGAAATGTCTCATCATTATGATGCCATGTTTTACTCGGTCTTGTGTGGCTTGAGACCAATATGCTGAGAGGAAGGCATGGTAAAATTCTCCTTCACTGTGGCAATCGTGAATGACCGATCGCATTCTTACAGCTGGTTCATTCTCTAAGTAGCCACACATAAATTCTAATGTGTGCTCTAATGACCAGTTGAGAGGAAAACAATGAGAGAATTGATGGAGCCATGCTTGTGGATGAATGTCGTTGCCAGAATTCTTAAATGTTTGAATTTACGTGTAGTAATGGACAGCTTATAGTCAAAATCGTCATGTCGGCGAGTCGCATGTCGGTCATTGTTACGTCGTTTCGGCGGTTCCATCTCAAAATTCGGTGTACCTTGACAATTTCTTTCATAATTTCCGAAGTGCCCTGAGTTACTATTTTGTGGCTGTTCCATAATTCTATGTCCCTCTTCCCGTTTGGAGTGCGAGTGGCCTCTAAAATACGTAATTCTTGTATTACCTGTGTCAGCTGATCTTGTACTTCCCGGATTTCTCTTTGGTGTTGCGTATTAATTTGATTCTGATTTTGTTTAGATTTCCTAATTTGTTCGAACTCTTCTGTGTCATTAAAGACTACCGGTTTTGTGTCATTCAGATTATCATCTACCTTCGTAGATAAATTATTTAGCTGATCCGAAAGTTCAACTACTTTCTCTGATAATGAACTAATTTCCTCCATTTGTCTTTCTACTGTGTCCTTTAAGTTTTCCTGAGTTTTTGCAAGTTGCGTAATCGAATCGGTAGATGCAACTGAGTAAATTTTAGCTTGCAAGATCTCATGATTTTCATGAACAATAATTTGCAGTTCTTTTATGGCTGTTCCGTGATTCTGTAATTCATTTTCATGCCGCGAAAAAATAGGTTGAAAATGCTCACAAATTTGTGTTTTTACGTTGTTACAGACTTTTTGACATTTCGATTCGATTTTATGTAACTCAGTAGTTAAATCTTCACGTGTTTGTTCAAGCGTGGTGTGAAGATTTTGTTCCATTGCGTCTAACTGTCGCTGTGTTTGTCTCTGGCGTTGTTCTTTTGTGTCTAACTTTTGAAGATTTTGTTCCATTGTGTCTAAATTTTGAAGCTTTTGCTGTGATTGTCTCTGATTTTGTTCCATTTGTTGCATTAGCTGTAATAACAATGCATTAGTGTCTGGAATCTGTTCCTCTACGCTTTTCGGCAGTGCATTTGCACCGGCAACATTCACATTTTGACAAGCAGAATATGTGTCTTGACTTATTTGCAAAATTATGTCCTGTCATTTCGGATTCCTGAGGCAAGCTGTTGCCGACCGATCGATCGATAATGCTTCCCTGTTCACTATTTGTTTCACTGCCTACGCCATTGTTTGCCGCCCGCTCCATTTCCCTATGCACAATTACCAAATTACTATGTTGAACATTAGTTAATTCTTTACACGGTGGCGCTAACACACTGCTTTCGTCTTCACTGTCATTTCTCAGTTTACTTTGGAGCCTAGTATTACGTTTTTCACACGCCATTATTGTCACAATATTTCACACGACAACACAGAAAAACACAATTTGAAGAGCAAAAATAAGAGAACATTAACATAGCACTGAAAATAATATCAAGTTAATTGCAAGCCCAGCTGCGAAATACTTGCTGCAAATCTACATGCATACCACAACTGTTTTACTGTACAACAATGAAAAACTACAACTACAATGGAAATTCTCTCTACAATTACGCGCTAGCAATAAACACAAGCTACACTAATTACACAAACTATAAGAAAAAAATCAGTAGATTCCAGTGAGGTATCCCCGGCTAAGGGTCGGCATATGAAACGTCCCCTTTGAACAATTATACAAGACTGTACTTAAACAGACACACAATGTTTTTAGCGCAACGCAATCTGACTTTCAAAAATCCCTACAAAAAAAATGGCCCTGACTAACATCAACCTATGCGTTTCACAAATCGCTTACCTCACAAAAATCTTGGTTACTCGAGCTACTGCAATATAGCGAGCGCCACTACTGCCAGCTAAATAAAAGATTCAAACTACGGAAGGCACTAACTACTGATAGGCATAGTTAGCAGATGAAAGAGTTTGATAGAGAACTAACAATGTAGTTACCTTAATAGTGTTGAAAAATCATAATATACATAGCAGTTCATGATATCCAGTCTTACAAATTTCAAAACTCCGCCATTTCTCTCCCCACATCCACCACTGCTGGCGGCTCACCTCCAACTGCGCAACGCTATGTGCTGTTAACATCCAGCTGCCCAACACTACAATGGCAGACAACAGTGCAAACTAGCCACAGACTGCGCACTGCACAGCCAGTGATTCTCATACAGAGCGCTACGTAACATTGCCAATAAGAAAACATAAACAGCCTACTTACCCTCTCTGTTAGTTAAAGAAATCATTGTGTAACTGAGTTCTCTTAAAGTGATAGCTTCTTCTTCTACATTATTCACTGTATCTTCAGCAACTTTTTCTCGGCTTTACCTGTGACGATTTTGAAACATATCTTCTCTTTGGTTACTCTCATTTAGTTTTCCCACTTGCGAATTGCTATTCTGCGTCGCTCTACAGAATAAAATACGCTTCTCATAATCTCTGTAAATTATTACGAGTACAACGGTGGAGAGGCAATCGTTTTCCGAAAGTTTCTTGGTACCACCCGTCTCTTCTTGTAAATTTCCGCTTTCCCCGTGCAACGTCCCCTTCGAAAAATTAATGAATTACTGTAGTGATAAACATCTGACGTTATTTGATTTTCAAACAGCTGAGCAAAACTGAACGTACTCAGACATTACTCTCTCTACTTATTCTGATCAACACTAAACTGACACACAATATTTTTAGCGCAATGCAATCTGACTTTTAATAATCCCTACAAAAGAATGGCCCTGACTAACAATGGCCTATACCTTTCATGAATCACTTACCTCACAAAAATCTTCGTTACTTGAACTACTGCAATACTGCGAGCGCCACTACTGCCTGCTAAATAAAAGATTCTAACTACTGAAGTGACTAACTACTGATAGGCATAGTTAGCAAATGAAATATTTTGATGAAGGACAAAGAATGTATTTACCTTAAAAGTGTTCAAAAGTCATAATATATATAGCAGTTCATGGCATCCAGTCTTACAAATTTACTGTCTCTGATGGACACACGTCCAGATCATCCGCTCTCAAAATTCCGCCTTCTCTTTCCCCACATCCACCACTGCTGGTGGCTCACCTCCAACTGCGCAACGCTAAGCGCTGTTAACAGCCAACTGCCCAACAATAGCGACTTCCAACAATGCTACCCATCCACAGACTGCACACAGCACACCCAGGGATTTTCATACAGAGCGCTATGTGGTGGTGGCGTTACCAATATAAGAACCTAAACATCCTACTTACACCCGTTTCAGTTCACTATCGCTTCGATCTTACAATCTTCTCTTCCTTCCGCAGCTACTAAAAGTGTTCCTCTACTCATTAATTAATTAATTAATATTCCAACAGCCAATCATCCAAGAACATTCCAGTCCCATGGTGAACTACTCTTTCAAGTGTCACTTCTGTATGTAAATGTTTTTCTATATATATCGTATTTCTCAGTTGGCCAAAGCTTCCAAAACCAGAAGTTACATATAATTGAACCGAAAAATAGTATTAGAAATCAAACAACATTTTTTACGTATTCTCATTCATAAACTCATGGAATAATGAAGCCCATGAAATATTAACATGCTGTGGAGACTAATGTACAATTACTGAAGAGGCTACAATATGCCCGTTACACAATTTTTGGTTAGTTTGAAGGTCCAGGAGCCACATTAAGAATGCAATGGAGATTCCACTGTTAAGCGCAAAGGAGAGTGCGGATAGACGGAAAGCATACATTGAAGGCCTCTGTGAGGGCGAAGACTATCTTGATGAAGTGACTGAGACCAAAATGGCGGTCGATTTGGGAGACATAGTGATTCAATAACAGAGTCAAGGTTTAATATAAATTTAGATGACTTGAGATTAAATAAGGGAGAAGCGTAGAAAACATCTTTTCGGAATTTTTTAAATAATTTAGGAAAGTAGCAGTGAACCGAGTATTGAAATAGGTATGCAGAACATACCGTCAAACATTTAGAAAAATATAATTCGCAGAATCCCGAAGATAGCAATGGCAGATAAGTGCGATAAAATTGTGCATAATCGGTTTAACAGCTCATATCCAAGTTGCTGACAAGAAAAAAATACAAAAGAATGAAAAAGAAAATAGAGAATAATTTAGATGACAATCAGTTTAGTTTTCGGAAAGGTAAGAAGACAAGAGACGCAGTTTCAATTTATTGTGGAAGCACGACAACCAGGAAAAAGCGTTCGACAATGTAAAATGGCGCTAAATGCTCAAAATTATAAGAAAAATAGGCGTAAATAGTAGAGAAACACTGATAATATACAACATGTACAAAAGGAAAATGTAACACCAAGAAAGATATACTTGGATTTAAAACGGTGTGTCCTGATTTTCAAATTATACATCGAAGAAGTTCCAAGAGTGGGATTAAAATTCTTGGTGAAATGGAGTCAATGACCACTGATATTGCTAATGGTATTGCTAGCGTCAGTCGAGTGAAGGAGAATTGCAGGACTGGATGAAAGTAATTAACAGTCAAATGAGTACAAATAATGAACTGAGAAGACACATAAGATGCAAAACCAATGGGGTGTAGCAGAAATGAGATTAGCTATAGACGTATCATCTAAATTCGAAGTCACGAGGCAGTGAAAGTTACTTGAGAAAGAAATTTGGAAGCGTTTTAAAAACCCTTTTTTTCTATTTAAGATGCCCAACATGCTGTGTATAGTTTCTTCTTAAATGTTACACTAATGTGTATCAGTGTATTATGCACTGTTGCCGTGACAAAATCGTCGCATTTTACCATTTTGTATGTGGATTCGCGTCTCAGATAATAGCAGTGGTGGCTACCAGTACCGTGCGAAACCGTTATTAAGGACGCCACTGTACCTGGCTTCCTCAATACAAATGTTTGATGCAACTAACAGAGGTAGTTTGACAACGCCAAAGGGGCGAAATACGCTATAGTCGAATCATGCAATACGATGATTATTTCATAAAACAGACTACGCAGGAAAAGAGATTCCCTCAAAAAAGTTCACAACTGCTGTGAGCCTACATACACAAAAATGTTTGTAATATATGTCTATAAACTTTGCTCACTTGCTATGAGAGCTCATTTCCGTTCAGAAACCACAGAGATAAGCAATACTAATAACGTATCGGTCTGGAAAGTGAATGCCACTGAAAATCATGTTGGAACAATATAAGAATCAGTCACTGTCCAGTCTCAAAATTTCATTACAGAAAAAGCTGAAATTACACCAAATGAATATTTGACAGCCATAATAAGGTTAAAAACATCTGCTCAATTATTACACCGTGGGTGTTCAACGTATTTCTCATCTTCTAGAGTAATTCAAAATGTTTAATAGCGACTTCCTAGCCTCAATTGCCACACAAAATTAAAGCTTTCCAGGTACGGGCAAGTGTGCAAAACTTATAAAAGTAGGTATTCTGAGACAAATATGTCACGTGTATCAACAGACAATACATAAGGAAAAGCCGAATTAGTTATAAATCTCTGACGAGTAATGAATCTGTTGGGTTGTATTATTATTTGGACACTCTTGAGGATGGATGGAATATAAAGGGTGGACCACGGCTGCTAGTGACAAAAGAGGGACTGTGAATTAAAAACGAAACTAGGAGACAGGCTTAATTGATTAGAAGTGCATATTTCTTTAAAAATGAGACCGGAATGCTATACTCAACCAGACGCCAATAGGGACAGATATAGCGGAATGGCGTTTTTTCAGCTGATAATATTGATGAGTGAAGCTGAGGGGCTGATCATTTATGGAGTACTTTCGATACTAGCCACACCGAGTGACATGAAGAAGTTGAAGTATATGTAAATGTTTGCAAGTGTGTTGGATCAGACCGAGTTCAAATATCTTGCTGAATGCAGGTGCGTCTAATGCCTCAATTGTAGAGCGTACCACTGGACAGTTTCTTCAGTTTAAGGAATAGCATTTGAGGATCTTCCATAGCTCGGGATAAAAACCAACATATAGAATGCCATTTAACGGTGTTGGTTGGACTTGTGGGAAGCAGAAGGAATGTTTCTTAATGTGAGTGGTACGTTAGCAAATCACACGTACGTTGTTGTTGTTATTGTTGTGGTCGTCTATCTGGAGACTGGCTTGATGCAGCTCTCCACGGCAGAACATCTAGTGTAAGCCTCCTCGTCTCTACCAACCTAAGTCAACCTACATCCATTTGAACCTGCTTATTGCAGTGAGGCCCTGGTCTCCATGCACAATTTTCACCCCAATACTACCTTTCATTACCTAAATGTTTCAGTATGTGTGCTATTAACAGAATCCTTCTTTTAGTCAAGCTGTATCATATGTTTCTTCTCTCCCAGTCAGATTCATTAATACCTCATTAGTTAACCATTCTTCCTCTCTAATCTCGAGTATTCTCTGACGCTGTCGTACAGGTCTACATTCCATACGAATACCTCTAGAATGAACACCCCCCAATATTTAAATCACTGTTCTATGTTAACAAATATCTCTTTTTCAGAGATACTTTTCTAGACTTTGCCGGTGTGCATTTAGCACCTTCGCCACATAACACTGATACAAAGTACCATCTGCCACGTAACACTGGTACGAAGCATCCTCTGCCACGTAACATTGCTACAAAGCATCACCTGCCACGCAAAATTAGTAAATTTTGTAAAAAGCACCCTCTGCCATTCTGCTTGGACACGAAGCATCCTCTGCAACTTAACATGACTAGAAGCACCCTCTTCTATTGAACATAAGTACGAAGCAGCCTTTACCACGAAACATAGGAAGGATGCATCATTTGCTGGTCAACACTGGTACGAAGTGCCATCTGGCACGCAACATCGCTAGGAAGCGGCCTCTTACACAAGATGTTGTTAAGCATTCTCTGCAACGTAACATCAGTAGGAAGTACCTTCTTCCTTTTAATGTTGGTACGAAGCACCCTCCGCCACGCTACATTGGTACGAAGTACCGTCTGTCAGCCAACTGTGGTATAAAGCACACCCGCCAAACCCAACTCGTAAGAGGCATTCTCTGCCACGGAACATTGGTACGGGGCACCTGCCAAGCGATATCTGTACGAAACATCGTTCACGACGCTAACATTGGTAAAAAGCAACCTCTGTCACAGGAGCACCGCACGAGAAACCGTTTCTCAAAGCAGTGAGGCAATGGAATCACATTAGCACCGGCGGTAGACTTGAGTTCATTATCGTTCAACAGTTTTCCACGAAATATTTATAAATTATATGCAAAAATCTTCATCATAAATGAATCAGTTAGTGAAAAATGTATTAAGATCCCTATAGTAGTAGCCCAAACATGCAAACAGAACAACTGCTGGGGCTTATATATCTAAAGATAAGAGAATGCAAATAATAAAAGGGTAGACAGAACTACTACTACGGCCATCATCAGTTACTTTGCTGTACAAGTAGAAAAACTGATGAGCCACTTTTAGAATCTCTCGTTACATAATTTAATTCCCACTTACTTGCTTCAATTCTTGCACATTTCAGTACACGTATCTGAGTTTTATTGGTATTTATCTTCTAACATCTTTTCAAACATACTGCCCTATTCTGTTAATTAATTTTACAAGCACTTTGTCTTCTTTAATGGAATTACAAATTCATTATAAAACGTTAAAATTTCTCGTTCTTCTCCCTGATCTTTATTTTTCTCTCCTATTTTCGCTTTCTATCGTTTTACTGCTTGCACAGTTTACAGATTGATTCACACTGGAGGCAGGCTACAACTTTGCCTCACTTCTTCTCCATCTATTGCTACCCTTTCAAGTCCTTTGTGTGTTACAACCATATTTATTTCAGATAAGAACATTATTCCTGCTGCTTTCACAATTTCAAAGAGTGTATTGCTGTTTACATCCTTAAAATCTTTTTCAGAATCCAAAACTGAATACACGCGGTTGTGCTTTTCTTCAGCCTGTATTGTGACATATGTTATAGAGTTACTGCTGTGTCTTGTCTTTTACATTTCTCCGGAAAGCAAAGAAATCATCCACGAGATGGACATTTATCAAATTCTCCGCTGATCTGTGAACAATTCGTGTCAGCATTTTGCACCGAACTACTTTCAGAAGAAGTTAATGTGATTTCGAGCAGTGTCACTGAAAGTGACAGAATACTTACAGTATTCCGGAAGCGACGATAGTGATCACCGCTGATTCACTTGTCTACGTTCTATGCTCGTTGTAAATGAGGCTGACACAGGAAAGTCTCAGCGTGGGAACAAAGATGATAACATGGGGCACCTCTCAGATTAACTGGTCAACGGTACAGTATCGATGAAATTCCGTACAGCAACACTGAAGCGAATCACACAGCTGAGCAATGATCAATAAGGAAGGTAGTTCGATACAGAAAACGTTTCCCATCCATAGTATATTATCCCTGATAAAAAACTGACTAATTCACATATACAATTAGGCATCCAAGCAGAATACATACATAACATTTTTTGACACTGAATAATAGAATTATGTAAGAATCCTAGCACTTGAATAGTGACATCGTCAAAGGATCTAAAATTTTACTGGGCAAGGTAGCTGTCAATACGTACAAACGTTGATAAACTTACAATAACACTCATATATAAAACAATTACTTCTGCAAATGCGAAAGTAGATAGCTCACAGAGTTGATAAATCCGCTCACAAACAGCTTACTGAGTAGCAACATACAACAAAAATAGGGGTTAAAAAGAAGGCAACCTTGTTTATGTTAATATAGCACTTAAAGATAACGTTCGTAAAATGCCTATTTTAATGTTCAGGTGTTAATAAGCTTTCGTTTTGCTCCATGACAAACACACCAATGTTATCCACCAATGTTATCCACCTTTCATTGCACATCTTATACATTCGTTGGACTGGATTCGAAAATCCATTTTACAAGATTGTAGCAGTTGTGTTCATTATGAATTTTCTCTGTCTCTAGTTTCCTGTATACGACGGAAGCGCGTATCAAGGGAGGAAAGAGTCATATTTTCCTCGCTTTCAGTCATTGCATATATGCTTTTCTATCCTCATCCTTTTTTGCTCATTTTATAATCCTGTTTTGATTCTATTTGGTTGGTTTGACTGTGCGAGAATAGTGTGTTTTCTCGGAGGTTTACAGAAGAAATATCTCTGGAGTGAGCAATGCGTTCTGCGGATGTTCTCAACATTAACCTGCAACAGTAATCTGTTCTCGAGTCAACGCTGTTCTTTTAAGACCGGTTCAAACTGGACGTCACATCATGTTTCGTCAAGTCAAACCATTCCACAATGTATCTCGTATGGCGGCATTCACACAGATAGACAACGAACCGTAGCTACACGTCATGTCATGGCACTACAAGGTTAACAGGGAGTAAAGATTTGAGAGTAGGTTAGGTTAGGTTAGGATAGTGTTGTTTAACGTCCCGTCGACAACGAGGTCATTAGAGACGGAGCGCAAGCTCGGGTTAGGGAAGGATGGGGAAGGAAATCGGCCGTGCCCTTTCAAAGGAACCATCCCGGCATTTGCCTGAAACGATTTAGGGAAATCACGGAAAACCTAAATCAGGATGGCTGGAGACGGCATTGAACCGTCGTCCTCCCGAATGCGAGTCCAGTGTGCTAACCACTGCGCCACCTCGCTCGGTCGATTTGACAGTACCGTCGTCCGTTAATATCGTAAGTTAACCTATTTTCGCAGCAGTTATAGTAACAGATATTGCACTACAGCTTCTTCGCAGATTTTGTTTTATTGGTACGCTACGTTATCGTGGCGAACTGCAAATGTTTCACGACAGTTAAGATATTTATTCCATGGAGTATTCTTACACAAGGGAAGTCAAGTGCCTGAAAGTGGAAAATAGTTAATTTGTACAACAACGGAACGGATCTGACACCCAAAATTGACGAAGCAATTTCCATTACATAACATTTTAAATGAAAACTACAGCTTTAATGCAGGATCAAAATGCAATTACTTATGACGTTATTACACTGAAGAGCCAAAGAAACCAGTACACCTGCCTAATATCGTGTAGGGCCCCCGCGTGCACACAGAAGTGCCGCTACACGATGTGGCTTGGACTCCACTAATGCCTGAAGTAGTGCTGGACGGAACTGACACCATGCACCCTACAGGGCTATCCATAATTCAGTAAGAGTGGGAGGGATTGGAGACCACTTCTTAACAGCATTTTGCAAGGCATCCTGAATATGCTCATTAATGTTCATTTCTGGGGAGTTTGTTGACCAGTGAAATTGTTTAAACTCAGCCGGAGCCACTCTGTAGCAAGTCTTGACGTGTGGGATGACGCATTGTCCTACTGGAGTTGCCCAAGTCCGTCGGAATGCTAAATGGACATGAGTGGATGCAGGTGATCAGGCAGGCTGCTTACGTACGTACCACCTGCAAGAGTCGTATCTGGATGTATCAGGTGTCACATATCAGTCCTACTGCACATGCCCCACATCATTACAGAGCCTCCACCGCCTTGAATAGTCCCCTGCTGAGATGCAGGTTCCATGGACTCGTGAGGTTGTCTCCATACCCTCACACGTCCATCCGCTCGATACAATTTGAAACGAGATTCGTCCGACCAGGCAACAAGTTTCCAGTCATCAACAGTCCAATGTCGATGTTGACAGGCCCAGTCATCAAGAGTACACGTTTGGGCCATCGCCTCCAAAAGCCCATATAGATGATGTTTCGTTGAATGTTTCGCATGCTGACACTTCCTGATGGCCAAACACTGAAATCAGCAGCAATCTGCGGAAGGGTTGCACTTTTGTCACGCTGAACGGTTCTCTTCAGTTGTCGTTGGTCCCGTTTTTGCAGGATGTTTTTCCGGCCGCAGCGATGTCGGAGATTTGATGTTTTACCGGATTTCTGATATTCACGGTACACTCGTGAAATGGTCCTATGGGAAAATTGCCACTTCATACCTCGGAGATCTTATATGCCATCGTTCGTGCGCCGACTACAACTCCACGTTCAAACTCACTTAAATCTCAATAACCTGCGATTGTAGCAGCAGTAACCGATCTAAGAACTGCGTCCGACACTTGTTTTATATAGGCATTGCCGAACGCCGCTCCCTATTCTGCCTGTATACACATCTGTGTATTTGAAAACTCATGCCTTTACTAGTTTCCTTGGCGCTTCAGTGTAGTTACGTAAGAAAAGAATCGATACGGAAACGGGCTCAATTTAGTTCTTTGTAGCTATTTTTTGACATGTTTGTATGTACGTATTTCCCCTAGCTACTAAATGTCGATGTTTTGGAATATTATTTCACATCGTGTATTTGAAAACTCATGCCTTTACTAGCTTCCTTGGCGCTTCAGTGTAGTTACGTAAGAAAAAAATCGATACGGAAACGGGCTCAATTTAATTCTTTATAGCTATTTTTTGACATGTTTGTATGTACGTATTTCCCCTAGCTACTAAATGTCGATGTTTTGGAATATTATTTCACATCTCAGTACTTTACCAAACAAAACTGATTAACAAGTTTGCTTTGGCTATTAATAACTTTTGTCGTTATTAGTTCCTCAATTCTGATACTATAATTTGCAATTTGTATCACAGATGGTAGGTCATTATCGCAGTTTCGCCTTTCGGTACTGGGATAAGCAAAATGACGTTATATGACATGACTGACAGTGTGAATACACGTTGTCGTGACAGTTCAGTGACATGATACCCGCTCTTGTCGCTCATCAAGGCTATGAGCCCAGCTTATTCCAGGTATCAAATGCAAATTGTTATGGTGTCTACAGAACGCCTATACCAAATCCATAGCACCCACGAAGGATGTCTGTCCCTAGAAGCAATATGACAACATCCAAAATTTATGCATTAGGGACAAACCTATGTCGTGCCGAGATCATGTGACCAGAACAGATAATCAATTCTGCTCATCCGAATGCTCACTCCGCAGATACTTCTACACTACGCTCGTGGGTGAAGAGATTCTTATAGTATGTGACGGCAGTTCTATGAACGTTGGTTGGTTAGGCAGAGGGGGAGAGAGGTTTACAAAGCGGTAAATGCAAATACTTCTGCATGAAATTTTACGCAAGGGTTGGTATTAGGTAGCACAAGTCTTTGGCTTATCGTTCTTCTCCATTCTGGTGTCTAGTGCGGGCGAGCGATGGTTAAGCCAATCTCTGCACACTGTTATTCGGGCTCTAGGTAAGGGAAAGTCAGATTGTGTCTCTTGTAGACACTCTGAGATTAGTATATAAGTACTGGAAAGGTGCCGCTATGCTTTAATCCTTCTTTTTATAATGAGGTTTCACGCTTAGAAAATTTGCTTTATTATTTTGAGTACGTCGTTCTGATTTTTATATGTCTATAGAACATAAAATTTGATAGCAACGATTCTTAGATTGATATGTTGTCAAGTTGTTTCATCCTCAACGCCTTAGATAAATTTAAGAGGTCTATTTGCGTTTAACACGGTCTTGGAATTCGAAATTCCCCAATTTTTATTCGACTTAGTAACTGGGTCTGCACCCTGATAGGATCCCTATCATCTTGTTCATAGTCTTTCTTAGTCAAAAATGTTCACACCTTAAGTGTTTGCCTAGAATGTGGATGAGTTCTGATTAATATGTGTTTTTGTAGCTAATAGTCAGGTTCATATATCCCAAGTTTGTCAGTGATCCACCACGTGTTCGAAATATTGAGATGACTATTCCTAATCACCATTAAATTGTGCTAAATTTCCTTCAGAAAATGATTACCTATTTGTGTGTTAAAATTTTGTATATGTTTCTCTGACTTACAATTTGCTCTCCTTATATTATGTGATTCTCTTCTAGCCACAATGGTTGCTTTACCTCTGAGTACTAGAGTGTCCTCATTTTCTTATGTAGAACTACTACCTAGGTTATAAACGTTTGGCTAGAGTTTACCTGTTTCCGATTTCGAATTTTATGTCTTTTCGTGATTTCTTACGCGATTGTTCCTGTCTGCTCATATGCTCATGAGATTATTTATGCTGAGTTGTGCTACAAGTTTTTGTAAGCGATTGCTCTCTTCCTTTGAAGCATAACGAGTACCTATATGTGAAATGTGATTTTATTAATTTTCAATTTGACTTGCCAGCAGTAATGAACCTCTGATCCCATACCAAAAGGGAACCAGGTTGCATGTTTATCTCCAGGCTTTGCCAACGTTGTGTAGAATCCCACGCACAAAGAAATTTCAAATCTTATTAACTGTTACTAGGAACATACTTCATGAATACCACTAAATAAAAATGATATGCCAAAATTTTAAACTATAAAAAACAATCGTTTGGTTCATTCAAATACGAGTAGTAGTGAAAACAATATATAATATTTTATCATGCTTTGTTTCTACAAACGCAGCAAAGTACAGTAAAGTACCTGACCTGGGTTTGACAGTTTCCATGGTCCATGGCTGACTCCTCCCTCATTAATAAATAGTGTAATATACATGTGTTGAGACGGTAGGTGTTAGACTAACAAAGCACCTCTTAGTCCTTGCCCTAAACGAACTTCCATGAAACACACACACGAGCACTCAACTATTGTCGTATCTTATTTGTAGCAGTACTGAACGTTTTGTGATCATTGACAGAAGTAAAAGAAATTTATTCACTACTGGAGTTGCGACATCCCTTATCATCCATTCCATGCCACGACTAGCAACTGCATCCCTATTTAAAATTAGTTGATGTGAATAACCGATATCTTATGATCCTGGTTACGAGCACGAGCTATAGTCAGAAACTGATGGCATCAGTCAAAGAAAATAAGGGTTTGCCCATTAACAAATATCCATTTTCTATTGAGAAACTAATTGAAATAGCTTTTCCAACCGTATATTAGTGATCAGATGAAGTTTTGGAAGGAAATAAATCTGAAAAAACTCAAGTTTCCAGAGACAAAATAGTGACACAGGTCAGTGTGAGCTATACATTACCCATAAAATGGATCTTGGAAATTTTATCTTTGCACGCATGCGTGTGTGTGTGTGTATGTGTGTGTGTGTGTGTGTGTGTGTGTGTGTGTGTGTGTGTGTGTGTGTGTTCAAGTGACTGAGAAATGCTTGTGTGCCTACATAATTTTCCCTTAGACCTAGCCAGATGATGCAAGCTAACAAATATCTCTGCAGTGCTCCATTCAGTATAAATTCAATCCTTTCTGTCTGTTACTTCGTAGCTAACAATTATTTATTGTGTCATTGGATCCTTTGCCTTAATTCTAGTATATCGATAAGTCCATACTCTGGACGTATTCATGGTTAGCTTTATTTTGCACAGCTTTGATTTATCTGGCGTACGTTTCCATCTTCTTCTCCGCTTTTATCTGCATAGTGCCACATATGTGGGCTACGTTGGTAGGGCTCAATTTGCCTTTAAAATTTTTGGCCACTGAGTTTTTATCTCCATGTTGTTAAGCTAATCCGTTTTTCTCTAATAGTGAAAACTCTGGGCGTGCTATCTTTAAATGTTCGCATGCGTTTTGGCTGTATATTGATACAATAGCATGTAACCTCCCCACACGTAAATGTTTTAAATAATAATGCAAAATGGAGCCAAGCTTATACCCCCCAAAAAATTAAGGAATGAAAATTGACCAAAAACCCACAATAATATTAATTAAATAATGAACCATGAACCAAATGTAACCTCCTAACAGAAATAATAATATCTGGTAAATTTTATAAGGACAGCAGCGCTGACCTTCGGCCCTGTATTCTGAATAATAAAAGCAAAATTCTTACCTCAATAAAAACTGCAAGTATATCTGCTCTTATTTATCGACACAGCTTCGTGCAATGCTGGCGTATATATATATATATATATATATATATATATATATATATATATATATATATATATATATATATTTATTCTTGGGAGGAATGCATAGGAAATATTCTTTAAATTGAAATGAATGCTTTTTCTTCAAAAGAGTGGAAAAATTCTTTAAATTGAAATGAATAATTTTCTTTAAAAGAGTTACTTTACAAAAATTATTATTGGGGCTTTTTTTTCAGAACAAATTAAATTACAATTAACATAGATTATTAAATATGCGCAATGCTGCTTCTTTACCTTCTACAACAATACTCATCCTCCAAAGTCCTGACCAGAATCGCGACCAGAGCACACAGCCGACGCATGCCGACTCCCTACTACCGTATCCGACTGACTACTACTGCCGACTGACTACGACTGTCGACTCGCGCAGACTAGCGCAGACTCGCGACAAACAACAACTAACGATAAACCACTCTCTGGTCAGAGATTCTGTCATGCCTCACGCATCGCCGGCAAAGCATACACCTTACATAACCCTCCACTGGTGGGGCAAAAATTTCGCAGCGATGGTGAGTCAATTGGACTTGACATGAGCAACAAATTTTTCTTAATTAACTAAGTTTACAATCACAGAATATTTACAGATATATAAGTGCAGAACATGAAATAAAATATAGTGCACACGCACTGAGTACAGACATATCAAGCAATGGCAAAATGTATACACAATGAGTACAAAACATATTAACAAATGGCAAAAGTGCACACGCACTGCAGTTGAGAACATATCTGCAAATCACAAAATGCAATGAATACAAATCATGTTAACAAAATGACGAAAGTGCACACGCACTGAAGTTCAGAACATATCAGCAAATCACAAAATGTATAAGCAATGAATACAAATCATGTTAACAAAATGACGAACGTGCACACGCACTGTAATACCGAACATATCTGGGAATTACAAAATGTATACATTAACAAATGGCGTAGAGTGAACATGCACTGTAAAACTCTCTAGCATTTTTTATAACAAATAAACATGTCAAGGAGTGAAATAAAGTGCACATGCACTATAGAAGTCTTTAGTATTTTGAGGACAGCTGACCTTATTAACAAATGAAAGGAAGTGCACACGCACAGTATATGTCTTTATCATTTTACAAGAATTAGGAAAGGAATGGGAAGGATTGCGTCATGGTTGTAGCACTTTAGGTTGCACGCAGCTGCACTGAAAGTCCATATCTTTCTACAGAAGCACAACACCAAGTGAGGCAATCTGAAGCTCTTTTCCCTGAAGTATTAATCAGTGCAGCCAAAACACTGAAATGTCGTAATAATATTCCATGCTATCATTTTGGTAGTACACTAGGTACACCCAAACAGTGGGACCATAATAACATCTCCATCGCTCAAGGTGGTGGACAGCATGTCGTGTCAACACCATGTTCTTGTAAAGTAGACCAACGTAGAATTAGTGCAAAAACTAAATATAGTGCTCCATGATCATGAGGATAGACAGAACAAATGGATATTGCAGTAATTTCTGGTAATTAGGTCAGAAGGTGAAGGACATTAAGTCACATAGTAGTCTTCATTGAGAATTACACTAGTCTAACAACTGATTTGACTAATTGGTGGCACTCATCGCCCAGTTATTGATCATTTCTGTACCATGTATGTAGTAGTACAGAATAATGTTCATAAATTGTCTGAATAAAGTAATTATTGGCACCCATTGCCCAGTTACAAACCATCAGAAGTCATCATTCACAACAGAAGCTAATGAATGGCATAGTATTAACATAATTCACTTAATTATAGTAGTCATTGGCATCATAGGTAATCTTATTACAATAAACAGTGGCATTCATTGGCCAGCTACAAAGCATTTTTTTTTTGTCTTATTCAGAAGTCATTATTGAAGTGACATACTATTCAGAGCTGATCAGTATTATTCAGAACTCTCTTAAACTAGTAGCATTATTTGGGACTGGTAATTACTTTGTTTGCTTTTGAGTTATTGCTGCAAATGAAGATGTGTAACGTCATTCGTCATGAGTCAGCTGTAGCAAGGTTATGAAACAAGTAAAGTATATGTGATCAAATTCACAAACGACATAGGTTTAATAAGCAACTATTTATACCACATTAATTTCATGAATAATTTCTCCTGCAAAATATACAAAATGGATTATGAAACTGAAAGAAGAAATGCATATTATGCTGAAAAGTAGTGGACTTCGAATTAACAGGTAGTGAAATGTGTATAAAAATATATGTGTCCTCTAGCTGTCCTTTCCGAAATCTCAGTCATCATACCATGCGATATAAAATATACTGTCAAAACGAACTGCAACAAATACTTAAATAACTACATAGCATCTCTTAACTAACAGCAAATATATAAACTTCATCATCATTTTCATCTGCAAAGAAAAACTTCATTATCCATAGTAGCATATTCTTCATCATTATTCATCACCATTCATTATCATCTGCAAAAAAAAAATCACTTGATTATTCATTATACAACTATTCCTTATTTTTAGCATATTTCATCATCATTATATTCATGTGCAAAGAAAAACTTCATTATCCATATCACCATAACTCCATTATTATCATCACCTGTAAAGAAAAACTTCATTATCCATAGTAGCATATTCTTCATCATTATTCATCACCATTCATTATCATTTGCAAAAAAATCACTTCATTATTCATTATACAACTATTCCTTATTTCTAGCATATTTCATCACAAAAACTAAGATGTGTAGTTCTGTCTGACAGCCTGCATCAATCGCCTCGTATTCTGAAAGAAAAAATTAGTTAAGACTGCTGTCATACAATGTGTATAGTATATTCTTGTTAATGCTTGTTAATTCTGATCCATTTACTCTTCGTCACGAGGTATTGCTTCTTCTTTCGTTCATTCCGAAGGTGAAATTCCCATTTCTGTTTAATTTATTTCGTTTACACAATATTTCTTTCTGAAAATGATGAACAAAGATTAATGTCTTGCATTTAATTCATATACCCATTAAATAAAAACTGGTTTATAGTAACATAATTGAGCATACAGCATAGCATGACAGAAAACGTAATATGTCAAAAACATAGACAGTGTTCAGAAGCAAAAATGTACACAGTGTATCAAAATGTAGCAGCAAAAAAAAAGTAAAGTAGTCACGATGTTGAGATATCATATAGCAAAAATGTTAAAGTCAACTGGTGTTTGTTATATCTTGAATATTTCATAGTGCATAAAAACAAAACAGGAAAACAATCATACATACAGGAAAAATGGAAAATATGCACGGTCTGATGTGTAACGACAAGAAGAGCGACCTGCTAATTTTACCTGCCGGGCACTTGCCAAGAAAAAATTACGATAATCATCAGTAAGTAGTCACATAAATATAATTGCATAAGTGGTCATAAAATGTGTAAGTTCATCTGGAAAAATATGCACGGTCTGATGTGTAACGACAAGAAGAGCGACCTGTAACCTTACCTTGCCGGGCACTTGCCAAGAAAAGTACGATAATCATCAGTAAGTGTTCATGTGAATATAATTGCATAAGTGGTCATAAAAAATTAGGAAATGGCATTACAGTGTGATAAATCATAAAGTATCTTTATTCAATGAAAGGTTTGATGTTGAATATGCGGTGGTTTCCTTTGGTTTTTCTGGTTCTCAAAGTTTCGACGTGTACTACATTGGGGTGAGGAATGCTGCGAATTCGATATGGACCTGCGCATAGAGGCTCAAATTTACTGCATCTACTCTTTCCTTTGTTGGATAAATAGTGTGCACGTACTAATATCTTCTGTCCAATGTGAAAGTCACGGCGTGTACAAACCTGTTTTTGCTGTCTTCTCCGGCGCTCTGCGGCACGTTTGATGTTGTTGAGCGCAATGTCAATTATTTCATGGTGTCGTAGTCGACGAGATGTAAGAAAGGTTACTAATTGTTTAATTTTGTTAGGTGGTTCAACATTTTTCAGTATAACAGACGGAGATAGCATATTAGATTCATTTGGTATGGAATTAATTACATCCTGGAATGAGATTATGTGTGTGTCCCAAACAATATGTCTTTTATGGCAGTATATTCTACACAGTTCACAAGGGTTCGAAGAAGCATGGTACCTGGATATATAGATCGAAGAAATGTTTCTAGCTCGTAACATACGTGTCCATATAGCAGATCTAAACTGTGGTCCATTGTCGGAAATTACTTTCAACACATGCCCTACATGAAATAGAAAATGTTTTGCAAATGCTTTCGAAACAGTTTTAGCAGTAGCTTTGCGTAACGGAGTGAAGATAACAAATTTTGAAGTGAGTTCAACAGCGACAAAGATGTAGCAAAAACCTCTATTAGTTCTGGGAATCGGACCAAAATGTCTACAGCGGCCATATGTCTCAATTTAACAGGTACAATGGGATGTAATGGAGGAATATGTAAAGTCGTATCTGATTTAGCTCTCTGGCAGATTTTACATGACGTTTCTCCATGTTGGTAAAATAACAGTTCTGTCTCAGTATAAGAAAACATTTTCTGGCTCCCTAATGTGCGTAACTTTAATAAGTATACCAGATTAATTTGTTAACAAGTTCGTCAGGAATGCATAATAACCAATTGTTGCTGTCAGGATGAGAGCGGCGAAACAGAATGTCATTGCGTACAGTGTAATGGTTTCTAATACTAACATTATTCCTATCTTGCCAAAGGTGTTTAATCTCTTTCCATACGTTGTCTTTATTCTGCTCTTATGCTATGTCTTGTAATGACGACGAAATGAAATTTTCAAATGCAACTTGTTGAATGTACATGATGCTGAAATTTGTTTTGCAGAAGTTGGTTGCGATGTCTTGCTGATTGTTGCTGAGAGAACGGGATAGTGCATCTGCTACAATATTTTGTGTGCCGGGAACGTGAACAATTGTAAAATTAAATTCTTCTAAATACAGTTTCCATCTACTTAATCTGTTCTGTGTAAGTTTAGCCGAAATTAAAAATTGTATCGCTCTGTGATCTGTGTAAACTGTAGTGTGTCTTTCATAAAGAAAATGCCGAAATCTCGTAAAAGCCCAAACAACACGTAATGTTTCAAGTTCTGTAACACAATAATTACTTTCAGCAGGTGACAGAATACGACTCGCAAAGGCTATGTTTTTAATTACTGTAGAACCGTCATCTTGAATTTCCTGAAAAATATGTACGCCTAAAGCGGTGTTAGAACTGTCGGTGGCAATGGAAAAATTTCTGGTAGCATCTGGGTGCGATAAAAGTGGTGCATTCAACAAGGCTTCTTTCAGGTTCACAGATTCAGAATGTGCTTGCCTATCCCAGGACTAAATAGTGTTTTTACCTGTCAATTGACATAATCTAGGGGCGTCTAAAGCAGAGTAATGAATAAATTTACGAAAAAAGTTAATTAAACCCAAAAAACTGCGTAGTTGTTTCTTCGTCGTAGGAACAGTAATGTCACGTAAAGCTTGACGTTTTTCCGGGTCAGGCGTAATGCCGTCTGCTGAAATTACATGTCCAAGAAATTTTATAGAAGTTTTACCAAAGTGCGATTTACTGAGATTAACTGTGAGTCCTTGTGCACGAAAAGTTTGCAACAGTCGTTCAAGAATCAGATTGTGTTCAGACCAGTTAGCTTCTGCAATAAGAATGTCGCCTACGTACGTTGTAATTCTGTCTTTAAGTTCTATCGGAAGTATTGTATTCAAACCGCGAATAAAAGCTGCTGAAGAAATGGTTAAGCCGAACGGTAATTTACAAAATTGATAACAGTCACCAAAACAGAGAAATGCTGTGTACTTTCTGCAGTTCGGAAGGAGCTGAATTTGCCAAAATCCCGATTTCAAATCAAATGTGGAATAAATAGCAGTACCATGAAATTTCTGCAGAAGTTCTTCTAGTGTCTGTGGGTGATCCGTTTCATTAATAATAATGTCATTGATGTGGCGCGAATCAAGTACGAGGCGAAGTGAACCACCGGTTTTCTTAACAATATGGAGTGGGTTTATGTACGGACTAACTGCCGGTTCAATAATTCCCTGGTCAAGCATAGCTTGCAATTCTATCTTAACTTGTTTTCTGTGAATATATGGAATGGGATAATGCTTGGCTTTAACTGTGTCGTGCTGTTTAACTTGAAATTCATACATAAAACCGGACAAAGTACCAGGAACGTTGTCAAAAACTGGAGCTTGCTGTAAAAGAATTTTGTGTAGTTGTGTGCGTTCTTTGTCTGTATTTGCACTGCTCTGTTTAACTTTATCAGAAATCATCTGTATAACGTCATAGTCGGTTTCATCTGGAGTATTATAGTTGTGTACGTACGTATTTGTGAACAATGTTGAATTACAGTCTATGTTACGTGATGCAGAATTGACCTCTGTCCGATTAATTGTTTGTTCTTCTGCAGATAAAGAGTGCTGAAATTCTAAAGCCAGTTGTACATTTTCATCCTTCAACATTAAATAGGAATTTTGAAAGTCAGTAATGGCATTGTGTTGTACCAGAAAATTCGTACCTAAAATAATGTCTGTCGTCAGTAACGGAATAATCCAAAAATTTGAGTGAAATGTATGACCTGCAGTACAAAATGATAAATGTGTCTGTAATTTTACATCTACTCCTTTACTAGATACTGCTCCTTTTACTTTAGTTTTGCCTAATGGTAACGTAGGATAGGTATTCTCTTTGTTACACTCGTTAAAAGTTTCTTCATTTATAACTGACATAGGTGATCCAGAATCGATTACAGCTGAAAATATCGATGATCCAATTTTAATTTCGATGACAGGGTGTGAAATGGTTTTTTGAACAACTGGTCTTTCATGCAATAGAGTGTCTCGGATGTCGTCAAAAGTAATAACATTTTCATGAACAACATTCTGCGTGTCAAAAGTAGTGCTTGTGTTGCTGGAAGATGCGACCTGTACAGTATCTAGTCAAATTCTATCTGACGTGTTACTAATCTCAGGACGATGCTGCGGCATTTCAACTATTTGAACTGTTCTGTTATTTCTTCCAGACGTATTACGCTCTGGATGATATCTACTGTCTGGTTCATTCATGATAATATGTTGTTGCTGATGTTCTTGCTGCTGATAAGACCGACTGTTATTTAACGTACGCTGAAAATTGTGCTCATTATTTTTACGTCTGTCGTGATAATCATTTCTATATGGTGCACTGCGATAGGAATTGAAATAGTGTGTCTTCTGTACGTACTGATTTCCTTGTTGCTGTGCATTACTATTTGTTGGGGCCGACGCTATACGCGTACGCGGCGAAACATTAAAGCTTGGTTGACCTTGTGCACTACGTTGTTGGTTAGGTAGTTGGTTTTGTTGCTGTTGTTGGGAAAAACCTCTATTGTTACCAAAACGTGGTTCCTGTTGCTGATAATTTTGACGATACTGATAATTAAAATTTTGTCTGTTATTAAAATTCTGGTGGTTGTCGTTCCTGAAGCGTCTATTAGCCTTGCTATTGAAATTGCGTGGCTGATCGTAATTACTGTATGTTTGTTGACCTTGGTTATTATATGAAAAATTTTTGTTTATAAAGGAATAATCCGATTGCTGCACTTCCAAAAGCTGTAACAGATCTCTGAATGCCGAAATATTTTCTTTTTGCTGACCCATTAAAAGTGACACTCTTAATGATCGTGGTAATTTAGAAATGCATAATTGAATAAGTGCAGATTCACTGTATGGTTCACTTACGTACTGGTTTTGTTGGACCATGTGCTCAAAAAATTGCGTGACAGTGGAAAAATTTGAGTTCTCATAATTCGATAAACTAATTAATTGATCCTTAATTCCGCGCTGTGTCGTCTTCGACGAATACGCTGACAGAAAAGCATTCTGAAATTCTTCTACCGAGTAGCATTGTCTCGCGATCGGTCTCATACGAGTTGCCGGTTCGCCTTCCAAAAAACTGCAAATAAATTCAAGTTTGTGCGTTACAGGCCAAGTTGGTGGAAAAGCAAAGCTAAATTGTTGTATCCAATCCAAGGGGTGGATCTGTGTTCTGTCATTTTTAAATACTTTCAATTTTCTCACTGATAGAAAATGTTTGTAATCAAAATTATCGTCTCTGTATGTCTGAACAGGTTCACGATTGTATGAGAATCTATTTGTCTGTGACTGTTCGGAATCTAAGTCACGTACTCTCTGTAAATTACCTAAATTATACTGTCTGTGTGAGTCTGACAAATGTTCGCAAAGTGGCGTCTGCTGTGATGTATTAAACGCTGAAACATTTTTCATCTCTGTTACCTCTTGTTGTAAAGTTGACAATTTTCTAGGTAATGTATTATTAGACGAATCTATCTCACTGATCGTCTGCTGTAAATTTTGGAATTCAGGTGTTTGATTAAACAAAATCGGTGAAGTATCGTCTGATTTGCTGTCATTATTACTTTCAATAACGTCAATACGACTGGCCAATTCATTATATTTTTCAGTCAGTATTTTTACCTGATCATCTTTTTAGTGTCAGAACCATTAATTTGTTTTTGTATTTTACGTGTGGTTTCGTTCAGTTTTTTAACGTCAGCTTTGATGTCATCGAAATCCAGTGTTAGTTCTAATTGTTCGAGTCTGTCTGTCACTGTCTGAATATCTACTGTGTGTGTATCTGTTTTTGACTTAAGGTTAGAAATTTCATCACGCAATTCTGTGTTCAACTGCTTGATTGTATTAATTTCGTCCGATACTGTAGCAATATTGTTGTCTACGTATGTTTTTGCTTTCGTAAACAATTTACGTTTATCTTCCTGTCTCTGTGCGGTAATTGTTTCCATGACTTGTCGCTTTACTTTATTTTGTTCCCGTATAAATTTACGGAAACGCGTTTCACTGTTTTGTAGGTGGTGATTAAAACGTTCGTCAATTTGACTGTTCTGTTGGTCGAATTTCGCGTCTACTATTGCATCAAGTGTGCGCGAAAGTTCTGCCGTCATTAATTTAAACTCGTCGCGTAACTGTGTTGCTTTTTCAGAGCATTGTTTACCGACTGCACTAATTTCGTCTCTAAGTGTATCTGTTGTAGCTGTTTGCATATCCCTTAATTCTTGAGCAACAAATCTAATTTCTTCACTACTTTTCCTAGCACAAGCCTCAATTTCCTCACGTAACTGTTCTTTAGTATCATGACATTGTGCGGCAACGGCCGTAATCTGTTCACTAAACTGTCTGGAATTGTTGTCTAATTTTTCATTAAGGTTGTCATATTTTTCATTAAGTTGTTTGAAATTTTCATTATTTTGTTTGTGATTGTTGTCTTGTTCTTTCTTCTGTTGTTTGAAATTGCTGTCTATTTTTTCATTAAGTTGTTTAAAAAATGCCATAACTTGATCCAACCCAATTTTACCTACTCTATTCTCTGTGCTGTTTGATGGCGTACCTGCAATTGTCACGTTTTGTGTAACCATTTGGTCATTCTGTGAGTCTTGAAAATGTTCGCCAATAGTATGTGCACTGTTAGTCCCTAAATCGGAATTAAATAAATCTGACGTACTTGGAATACACTGTTCATTTTCATTAGAAAAATTTGTCGGTTTGTCACGTAAATTTTGCAAACTGGGTGTGTCAAGCTGGGCAGCGCACATTGCAACAGAACGCCCTGCGTTATCAATTGTCATTAAATTAACAGAGGACACAATTGAATTTGTCTGTTCATCACTAGGATCAAAAACAATATTAGTGGTTGGTACGCACTGATTGTCTACAAATGGAGGATTGTCATCATTACACTAAGAGTCGCAAGTACTATCGGTCATATTATTTGACTCAGCTATTTCACTCATTATACATCGCGATGTACTGTTAGCAGTTTTTCGCGGCATTTTTCACTAATCAAAATTATTCACAAATGAAACAACCACAATGTAAAATGCAACAAACACTATTACAACAAAGAGCAACAAATCGCCGATGATCTGTGGAAAAAGAGTGACAAATTAGTAAATGCGTTGCGCCAAATGCTAATTACATTTAAGTAAATAAGAGCAGATATATGACTACTTCTCAGAAGATTCACAAAGAAGTACGATCCTGGCAGGGTCGCCAAGTGTAACCTCCCCACACGTAAATATTTTAAATAATAATGCAAAATGGAGCCAAGCTTATACTCCCCACAAAAATTAAGGAATGAAAATTGACCAAAAACCCACAATAATATTAATTAAATAATGAACCATGAACCAAATGTAACCTCCTAACAGAAATAATAATATCTGGTAAATTTTATAAGGACAGCAGCACTGACCTTCGGCCCTGTATTCTGAATAACAAAAGCAAATTTCTTACCTCAATAAAAACTGCAACTATATCTGCTCTTATTTATCGACACATCTTCGTGCAAAAAAAAAAAATGGTTCAAATGGCTCTGAGCACTATGGGACTCAACATCTTAGGTCATAAGTCCCCTAGAACTTAGAACTACTTAAACCTAACTAACCTAAGGACATCACACACACCCATGCCCGAGGCAGGATTCGAACCTGCGACCGTAGCAGTCCCGCGGTTCCGGACTGCAGTGCCAGAACCGCTAGACCACCGCGGCCGGCATCTTCGTGCAATGCTGGCGTATATATATATATATATATATATATATATATATATATATATATATATATATATATATATATTTTGATTCTTGGAAGGAATGCATAGGAAATATCCTTAAAATTGAAATGAATGCTTTTTCTTCAAAAGAGTGGAAAAATTCTTTAAATTGAAATGAATACTTTTCTTTAAAAGAGTTACTTTATAAAAATTATTATTGGGGCATCTTTTTCAGAACAAATTAAATTACAATTAACATAGAGTATTAAATATGCGCAATGCTGCTTCTTTACCTTCTACAACAATACTCATCCTCCAGAGTCCTGACCAGAATCGCGACCAGAGCACACAGCCGACGCATGCTGCCGACTGACTACTACTGCCGACTGACTACGACTGTCGACTCGCGCAGACTAGCGCAGACTCGCGACAAGCAACAACTAACGATAAACTACTCTCTGGTCAGAGATTCTGTTATGCCTCGCCCATCGCCGGCAAAGCATACACCTTACAGATTTAAAGAATTAGGCCCTCCGATACGACTCTTCCAAAATCTCTCACCTTGGGCTACACAGTTCTTACATAATACGATCGTTTTCGTGGGTAAAATTGACCAGACTATTTCATCATATCCATATTTCTGTAGTGATCTAAGAGTAACTAAGTGTTGGTACGACACAAGTATAAGAATACACAGGAACTGTATATGAGCAGAAAGTGCCAGCGAAGCGACACTTCAGTCTATGAAACAAATGCCCAAAGTGATTAAACATTGTTTTAATCTGCGTAAGTCTAACTGCTCTATTGAAAAGGTATTTAGTGCAACCAAATTTTATGCATAATACACCCTACATAAATACTGAATTTTCCTTTCATCTTTATTCCTTCTCTTCTTCCATCAGTGCTTCCCTGATACCCACTATATTTAATCCAAAGAACAGGTAGGGCAAACACTGATGATAAAATGGAACTATCATTACAGTAATTTAAAAATCGTAATAAATGTTCTGTTCTAAATAGGTTCACAAAAGGTCTTTAAAATGCATTAAGGTGGTAGCCCTCTTTCGTGGCTTGCAAAGTAGATAACTTTCATGAATTTTCAAGCAAAATAAAAATTTGTGCTAAATTGTATGACATAGTTTTATTCCTTATAGTTTTGGCTGTGTCCACATCGTATGCTCCCTGCAACCGCTGCGCCAGTTACGACCACTTGCTGCCGGATAAGTGGACATCGGCGAGAATCCCCGAAACCTTCTGCTGGGCTTATAACAAAATTTTGAATATATTTCATTTTCAATTTTTTTTCTATCAGCATTAATGGGGTAGTTGAAAAATGTGAAGTGATTATAGTGTAGTCCTCTGAGGATTTTTAAAGTGTGTGGATCATCACAAGATGCTGGTGAGGTACCAGCTGTTAACGAATCACCGAAAAAGAGAAAAAAGTTATGGCAGAGTGAGTAATGTTGGTAACGAGCGTAGGGTAATATCTCGTGAGTTAGGCAGTGCCTGCAAATAGTCACTGTTCATGGTTTTCAAACAAATCAGACCCCCACCAAAGAGAACAACTTATAAAGAACTTTCATGGTAACTGGAATGCTCAGCTTCCTATATAGCCAGCTTAGTTTCTGTTACGTTAATTGCTCGTAGAAGACCCAGGCAAGACGATACCAATGGCAGTTACTGCTCTCTCCTATACATTGTAAGAACCAAACGAAATGATACCATGAGTAAAATTCCTGTTTGTCGAAATGTATTCTGAAGGACAATGGAATATTTCTCCAAGACAGAAGTGGAATTCATGGTAAACGGCAGTGGTAACCATCCAAAAAAACGGAGGCAGCTGCTATAAACCCCCAGGTCAATTTAAGGGACGAAAGAGCCGCTATGGCAATGGAGAGACTGACAGAATTAACTTCTAGAAGAAGTGTAAATAACAAAATGCAATAAGTTACATAAATAAAAATACCCTGAACTTCCTGTTGCACAAGGGAAATGTTGGAAAATATTTAACAACAAATTCCACTATGGTTCGGTAAAAAAGAAAACTGCTGTAGGGTTATCCATAGCCTGGGTCTCTGAAACCGTGGCAGTGAATCCAAGGTCTTACAAAACCATCCCTGCTCAACAAGAACTTATACGAGATCGGACGACCTTATTAAAAGAATGTACTTATATGGAGATGGTGTCTGTTCTTTCGGTCATGTCCGAAAGAACAGACACCAATGATGACCTACAGCCGTCTAGAACGTATATAGAATTATATATTAATACCTTCAGCTGCTGACGGGCGTTGATATATATCAATGGGGACAGGTGAAAATGGGCGCACCGACCGGGACTCGAACCCTGGACCTCCTGCTTTCATAGCAGACTCTCTATCCATCTGAGCCATCGAGGGCACAGAGAATAGTGGGACTGCAGGGACTATCTCGCGCACGCCACCCGAGAGACCCACATTCTCACCTTGTATGTCCTCACACTACATTCGTAATGTCCGTACCTAACACACTCACTACTCGTGGAATACATTCTTACCAAGTCCCGTAGGAGTTCAGGTACTATGTGTGCATCCGCACAGAAGGAGGTCATGGCCGGTATTGCCAGAACTATATACTTACATGGTTATGGTGTCTTGTTTCGGACATGTCCGTTGTGCATTTAGTTCCGGCGTGATTTTGTCTCGGCGATCGGACCTGGAGAGGGCGGCCAGATAGATAGCCGAAATATGGTGTACTGAAGACGATTATATCTTGCAGCATACCCGTGAAGAGCATAATCAGTTTCTATTATTGTTTTCTAATGCACCTTCTCTACAATTATTAAACTTGACATCGCAATTATAATGGAGTGTTTTAAGTATTTCTTTTTGTAATCTCGAAAGTTTAAATTTATTCTCCCGAAAAATATAAGATGAGTTACACCGCTTCTTCGTGAGCTCTCCAACTGTCATTTTCTTCACCCACAGAATCGAGACGAAAGCGTGCACTGAAACTAGACTTTTAATTATACTCAAGAACGCTGTTTGAGAATTCGGGTTAGAATACCGACATCAAATTAGTATTAAAACCTTATGTGTGTTCTCGAGTTGTGTTTCCCACCAATTTGAAGAATACAGCGTCGAGAAAAACGCGTTTGAAGTTTTGGGGTATATTCTTTGTAATTTAGATAAACATACCTCTAGTCAGCTATGCTTGCACCACGCATCAGTCCTTCCAGATCAAAAGGGAGATTCCCCTCCATCTTGTTCGTGGCCATAGTGTTCCTGTGGGTCTCTTTCGCAGCTTCTGCCTTTCGCTGCTCTGCACGGTGGGTACGCTTTTCGTCCACTTTTATGTAGAAATTGTAACAGCCTGGTCAGACCTCAAGTTCAAGCGCGTTCATGGTTTCCTTTACGTCTTTTAGGCCGTCACTTGAATTATTTGCCGACTGTTTCTTCCCGATGTGAATGATTTACAAATAGTCTTTTTTCAGAATTCGCCTTGCAATTCGATAATGGAGTCGACAACGGCGCCCAGCTCGTCCACATGAGATTTTGTTTCAGAGATTAGATGAAAACCTTAAACAGAGCTTTTACCCTGATTGTAAGGCACTACTTTTCTCATAATAATACCTGATGATTACTTGTTCATTACTCTCACAGGTTTCAAAGAAATAGATTCTTGAAAGTCAGGCATTATAGATTTCATTCTGCTGATCTTCTTCGCATTTCTGTTAACGTCTTACAGTAGCACACCTCCAAATGAGAAAACGTGTGCGTCAGTATTGTTCTTTCTTGTTACATGACTCTAAATATTTCTTAATTGTATGGTGTTACTGTTGCGTAGTTCCTTGCAACACATATCTTTCCCATTAATGGATCTGTGCATTCTGATTGCACGATTACCGTTCGCTGTAATGCCTATAAATTTTCGTATTTTCATTTAGATGTTGTCACATGCCATCGGAATTATTTATGAACCTACCTGTTTAATTTATACGTTTTCGTTGAAAGCACCGACTACTGTATTTCGTCTTTTATAAATTCTGCTTCAGTTAGATATGTAGTGGAGCAGACTGTACTCGTACATTAAATATTCTGTACACTCCAACAGTGTCAGACTGCGTATTTGCCGCGCGGCATTTCTGCTGTAACGCCACATAGCTAGCTCACGGTAACACAGTCGTGCGCTTTGCAACGTGTTTCAGCTGCGCTCTGCTTCCTTTCCGGCACTTACCTGCAAACACTATCTCCTTTGACCGTTAATGGAACTTGGTAACGTAGAATCGCCTTCTGTCTCGAAGGGAACTGTTAACATTACGAACGTTGCTACGCACGAGCTCTTTCAAAATAGATTGTGACTTTCCTTCGCACATTAAAATTCCGTTTATCTCTTTGCTTTTACGAAGCGTAAAATCCAATTTCCCTAAGAATAAATATAAGCCGCTCTGCCCATCATATATGGAATGTTAACAATTGAAGAAATAAACATTAGCCGTGTAATTATGTCTTAAATATGCTTCTAGACTTTGGTTGTTGCTTCTGTACATATAACTGAATTAGTCAACCGGCTTCTGATATGTGAAGACTCATCTCTGGAATTTTTGGAGATCTGATACGGCTGTCACTAATTTATAGACTGATTACCGGGGATGTTTATGTATATGATTTATTAGGTCTGAGCCGGACAAGTCGTCCGGCCGTAGATACTTGGTGTTACTGGTGTGAAGACGGGGAACATGGCTGGTTAATTATCAGACAGTACCCGTAAAGGTGTCAGCACTGGATGACAAGGAATCAGTATTCGCTAATTGTGTGATTAACTAAAAGTCTCTATTTCATCACTCACCAGTTATTATCCTCGTGTAAATGTTATATGGATATTCATATTACATTAAACTGACATGATTTTTCCTGAAGTGACAACCAAATAAGTTATCTCACTAGTAATGTCAACTCATGTTGTTATATTGAATTACTCTGTGAGAAGGCAATAGGTTTCTTCTGCAATGCTAATTCCATTACTTTGTTATTATCATACTCATCTTCATAGTGGACAAAGAGAGAAAAGCCTTTTTTGTAGCCCTTCCGTCTTCCATTCACAAGACTGACTTGTACTGGTTGAGTTTTTGTTCCTCTGTATGTCCTCTTGAACTTGGAAGAACTGTACGGTGCTCTACCTCATATTTTGAGATTTTATTTCAATTGAAAGGCAACCTTATTTAGTATCTAACTCTTTCCTCCTCCTCCCCCTAATTTGTGCCAACGTAACCTTAGACTTCACCATAGTAGTTTCATTCATGGCCTTATTGTTTGTCTTAGGTGTCACAGTTCCCGGTTTCCATGCCGCGATCCACTTAGTGTTAGCAGCGACGTGAAAAGTAAACTACAGAGAATTAATCTATCAGAAGTTATTATTCGCCTGAATGACTATTACTTTGCTGAAACGTCGATTTGTAGCTACTTAAACCTAAACTATGGTTAACTGAGACGCCTTTTTAGTACGATGGTAGCTGTTTTCTTATTGTTCGCCATCGCTTACCGAAGTGACACTGTGCAATGACATGATTAAGTAAGATTTAGGTTTCAATTTATGTACTTGTAGTAGTATAATTGGTATAAACAAAAATGATGACAAAAGTCGAGAGAAATGGGGACTAAATGCTGAATATCTCAAACACTAATCCACATACAAATTTTGAAGAGGGTTCTCATTTTATAACGTTTAGTGTGATTACACTCTGATCACGCAGAGCAAGCATAAAACTGACGAACATGGTAGCGTTCCACTATTTTGTGGATAAGGTATTCTTCCGTTTATTGTCAATGAAATTAATCACTAATTTAAAATTGCCTTTGCGTGCAGCTATATTATGCAGCTATCAACGATACAATACTTTAGTCTCTGTATCTCAAATACATTATCATACTCTCTTTGCCTACTGTTAAAAGAGAAAACTTCTACTTCATGGAATTGATCACGTAAACATACAGCTGTACATGCAATTTTGGCAACTGAATTATATTTTAGTGTGATTCCAGTAAACATCGATTTTTTACACACTCGAATTCCCATGTACGAAAGAGCTTTCAACTGATGTATTGAGCATTTGAAGTCAAGCACGTAAGCAAGAATAAGTGTAGGAAAGTTATAAAATTACGCATAAAACTTTTTGGAATTTGCTAAGTGCTCTCCTTATGAAACGCTGGACGAATGTAGTTTATACAATTTGCTCTCGATTTTACGAAAAAACAAGTTTTACACGCACCTTAGAGTTTGTGGCGTAATATCTTCTGAACTATGAGTTGCAAAATGAAATAATTTTGCAGGTACATTCAGATATGTATGTAGATATGTGTTGCGAATATAGTTAGTAGTAAAGAAATAATAAATTACAGTGTCATACCTGAAGCTGAATATTTACTGTGTACACTTTAAAGCAGAAGATAGGTTTGCACAATCTAAATATATGACTTACCTCCTGACGAACGTGTGGTAAAATGATGTAATATGTCTATGAAAGTTCCTGGCAGTTTAAAGCTGTGTGCCGGACCGAGACTCGAACTCTGGGACTTTTGCCTTTCGCGAGCAAGTGCTTTAACAACTGAGCTATCCAAGCACGACTCAGGCCCCGTCCTCACAGCTGTATTTCCGCCAGTACCTCGTCTTCTACCTCCCAAACTTTACAGAAGCTCTCCTGCAGGAGAAACGCTGTTTTCAGACAAAATGAGGCAACACCTAAGGTCGTTCGTCCACTAAAAGATCTGCTTAATGCAATCTTACATGTAACTGATACGTCCAGAGGTTTCCCAAACGCATGGCCTGCAAGATCACCTGATCTGAATCCATGCGACTTTTGGCTCTGGGGGTATCTAAAATAGCAGGGTTACACAGAACACGTTCGGTCTCTATCTGATCCGAAGGCCAGTATAAAAGAACACTTTGCACAGATTCCACCGGAACTGCTGCGAGCAACTGGTTCCGCATTACTGTATTAGAATATCTACCAAATTTTGTTGCCTTACAATAGCTAAAGCCCACAGTATACCTCTGTGAGTAGCTGCACTTATATTTATCTAAACCATATAATGTTGTACAGTACTGGTAGTCGAACTGGTCCCTCCCCCCTTACCGTCCCCCCCCCTCCTCCCACCCACCCACCCCCCCATTGGGCGTTCCACCTTTCATGATGGGCAGTAGGCAGTAGGGATTTTGAAAACACTTCCATTACATTTGTCTAAAATTCGGAAAAAGTATTTGGTATATGAAAGTTATTATTATTATTATTATTATATACTTCAACTTTGTCAAATTCTGCTTTGTAAATTTTATAAAGTAATATTACTTTCCTTCCTTAGATATAGCCATTACTGTGGAAACATACAAAAGTGAGCGGTAAGCAAAAAAGATTGACTACCCACGCTCTACACCGAGACCGGCAGTGGTCGCTGAAGGAAGGTCAGAGTTCACGAGAGTATATGACGTGCGGCACAAATTAGCTTTAACTCTGGAACCCCACGTACCCCAAGTGAGTAACCAGTGTTTTTGGTGGTACCCACTGGTGTGTGAACTGTTCTGAAACTCCCTTTCCTACACTGCAGCACAGTTTCGTCTTGCTCCTTGCTTGAGAGCTGGGCGTCAGGAGTATATCTCTCAGTGGCTACCCTAACGCTAGCATAGGCCTCTACTGAGGCACTCAGACGCTCCTTCTTTCCCTGCCCTACAGGTGAGTGCAATATGATTGTCCGCTGGGATGCTATCTAAATAATTCGTTGAACAAATTATCATTGGAAATTTACCTCACTTTTATATGAATGAACAATCATTTCTAGTTCTCGTTGTACAGCATTTTCACAAAGCACAGCATTAAAGTCGTAGTCGCTGAGCTGGGAAGGTGTTACTAGATATGAGACAATTAGTAGCGGGTCTTCTTCTTGTGTCAGAATAAAAAGACACTTGTTAAGTATACGTCATCCGTTTACGTGAAAAAATAGTTGGAAAATACAGTGTTGCTCAAAATACCGCCTACAAACAATAAGATGGCAACCACTATCACTCTTGTGCAATACGGTGGACGAACTTTTACAGAGTCACTTATTCGAGCTGAAACACCTTTTTCCACAAATACCATTTAACTGTAGGCGGCTGCTTCAAACATACAATTAGATGCTGTCTTTGAACTAGAAGTAATCGGAAACCTGCTAAACAGTGAAATTTATGCGTCAATGGTTGAGAAAACGCTGCGACCGCCAACACTGTGAACTGAAGTTTAGGCAGTACATAAATTAATCGATTGACTATTACAAATAAACGATACTTGTAGCGTCACAGCACTTGCGTGGCTGGATATGGAGACTGATGGTCACATTCCCTCATTGAGCCCGTGTTTCGTTCATCAGTGTGTAAGCAGAAAGCGAGTGAAATGGACGGCCTGATAGCGTCTTCACGTATTTTCTGATTGCAATTACGAGGAGTCAGTACCGCTGAGATTCTTCATCGACTGTGTCCTAAGTGTTGTGAAGGAATGCTGCAGATATGCGTGGTGAAAGTGCTTCAACAAGACATTCATATGTGGCCGATTATCCTGTTGACGAAATTCGGAGTGTGAGACTCTGGATCACAATCGTCAAACTTCATGAAGATGTGCTAAAGATTTCAAAGAGAACATCGTGACAAAGAGTTTATGTAACCTTAAGTTCTGTGCATGGTAGGTACCGAAATGTTTAAACGACGCCCGCAAATACACTCCTGGAAATTGAAATAAGAACACCGTGAATTCATTGTCCCAGGAAGGGGAAACTTTATTGACACATTCCTGGGGTCAGATACATCACATGATCACACTGACAGAACCACAGGCACATAGACACAGGCAACAGAGCATGCACAATGTCGGCACTAGTACAGTGTATATCCACCTTTCGCAGCAATGCAGGCTGCTATTCTCCCATGGAGACGATCGTAGAGATGCTGGATGCAGTCCTGTGGAACGGCTTGCCATGCCATTTCCACCTGGCGCCTCAGTTGGACCAGCGTTCGTGCTGGACGTGCAGACCGCGTGAGACGACGCTTCATCCAGTCCCAAACATGCTCAATGGGGGACAGATCCGGAGATCTTGCTGGCCAGGGTAGTTGACTTACACCTTCTAGAGCACGTTGGGTGGCACGGGATACATGCGGACGTGCATTGTCCTGTTGGAACAGCAAGTTCCCTTGCCGGTCTAGGAATGGTAGAAGGATGGGTTCGATGACGGTTTGGATGTACCGTGCACTATTCAGTGTCCCCTCGACGATCACCAGTGGTGTACGGACAGTGTAGGAGATCGCTCCCCACACCATGATGACGAGTGTTGGCCCTGTGTGCCTCGGTCGTATGCAGTCCTGATTGTGGCGCTCACCTGCACGGCGCCAAACACGCATACGACCATCATTGGCACCAAGGCAGAAGCGACTATCATCGCTGAAGACGACACGTCTCCATTCGTCCCTCCATTCACGCCTGTCGCGACACCACTGGAGGCGGGCTGCACGATGTTGGGGCGTGAGCGGAAGACGGCCTAACGGTGTGCGGGACCGTAGCCCAGCTTCATGGAGACGGTTGTGAATGGTCCTCGCCGATACCCCAGGAGCAACAGTGTCCCTAATTTGCTGGTAAGTGGCGGTGCGGTCCCCTACTGCACTGTGTAGGATCCTATAGTCTTGGCGTGCATCCGTGCGTCGCTGCGGTCCGGTCCCAGGTCGACGGGCACGTGCACCTTCCGCCGACCACTGGCGACAACATCAATGTACTGTGGAGACCTCACGCCCCACGTGTTGAGCAATTCGGCGGTACGTCCACCCGGCCTCCCGCATGCCCACTATACGCCCTCGCTCAAAGTCCGTCAACTGCACATACGGTTCACGTCCACGCTGTCGCGGCATGCAACCAGTGTTAAAGACTGCGATGGAGCTCCGTATGCCACAGCAAACTGGCTGACACTGACGGCGGCGGTGCACAAATACTGCGCAGCTAGCGCCATTCGACGGCCAACACTGCTGTTCCTGGTGTGTCCGCTGTGCCGTGCGTGTCATCATTGCTTGTACAGCCCTCTCGCAGTGTCCGGAGCAAGTATGGTGGGTCTGACACACCGGTGTCAATGTGTTCTTTTTTCCATTTCCAGGAGTGTACAAAGAATGAGCTCAACTTTGAGAGCAAAATGGTTTAAATGGCTCTGAGCAGCATGGGACTTAACATCTGTGGTCATCAGTCCCATAGAACTTAGGACTACTTAAACGTAACTAACCTAAGGACATCACACGCATCCATGCCCGAGGCAGGATTCGAACCTGCGACCGTAGCAGTCACGCGGTTCCGGACTGAGCGCCTAGAACCGCTAGACCACCGCGGCCGGCTAACTTTGTGAGCCCTTCACTTCTGCTACCTATACAGGGGGAATTTGACACGGAATCGTGATTCATGTTCCTCTTGACAGGATCGTTTTTCGTCATCAGCGATAAGATCCGCTACAGTTTTAAAAATTTTTTATTTACAAAAAGGAAATCATAACTCAGTTTCAGGACATATATACCGTCTTCATAATTCGGGATTAGACTCCGAAAATAACGAATAGTCCACCTTGACGGGAACCAAGCAGGCGCTAGTTCACCATGTCAAGTATTGATTTTTCCCTGTCCCCAGGCCAAGGTCCAACAGAGCGTAGCATACTGTGAGCCACTAACAATGAGATTGCACAATACGTACTTAAAATAAATATTTGAATATTGGTTCAAAACATAGTCAGTTTATGTAAGACTGTGACAACTTTAAGTATTGTAAATGTCAACATGGTTTGCTAATTACTTCCGTCGAAAATCTACTCTCTATAAAATTCTAAAAGGCTGCTGCCGACAAGGAAAGCACTTTTGGAGTAAGTGTTTCCTTCATTGTCCGCAATGAGTAGGCATAAAGAACAAGGTTTCTGCAGATAAGATGTAATTCGTGTTAGAGATTATTCTCTTGTATTAGACTGTGATATTAAAAAATCGCACAAGACTACCGAACATTTCAACGTTCAAAATCGATTTGTAAGCTAAATAAACAAACAAAAAAATTTTCACCAACCGCTCCACGAGCGGTGTACGCACACTCACTCTCCCAATAAACTCAAAAATATCAAGCATGCGCAGTCAAGAGACAGAATGATGGTCAAAAGTTTTTCTGGAGTAGCAATGAAATTATGACGACAGATTTCGTAAGAGTAATGCGTTGGCAGATTTGTCATCATCTTCCCTGTTATCCAGACTTGGCACCAAGCCAACGTCATGTGTTTTCAAAGCACTCCACTCCCGACGACGAGCTCGGGGATGTGTCAACAACCGGTTCAATCACCAAGTAACATTATTCTATTACGGAGGGATAGGGAAGCTGGTGTTTGAATTTAGGTGGCGACTATGTGAAGAAATAATGTCACTATATATTCACAGATTTTATATAACACATCTATATCTATGTCTGTCTCTCTTAATAGCTAATTAGATGTTTAATTTAGGAATGCACCCTTCATAATAAGGGGAAATATTCAGATCTAGCAGCCTCGTATCACTTTTACTGGGCTGTGAATTACCTATGCAGCCTACTGTACCGACAAAACCGGCTTAGCTGATTTATAGAACAGAAATGGAGGTACTAATACCGAACGGACTCGTACAAAAGGAAGCTAATATTACCGGCGAGGCAGTCAGGCAGTTGGACGAAGTCAAACGACGACGTCATGGCGGAAATAAATGAGACAACAGAAACCTCGCAGAAATGAAATCACTCTTGCTGCTTCAGAATGGTGCAAGACCCTAGTGGAGACCTGAATTTCCATATGCCACGGTCAAATGCAACACAGCGTTGGTCATCTACGTCACTGGAGTCGTGAATCCTTCACAGCATATGTGAGCAAAGTCATAAATGCTCTCCACTCGGCCTCTAGTATAACCTGGTCTTTGACTACAGCCGACGCCGTGTCATTCTCCATGCCTGCAGTTGGTCCCAGGTGCGCCAAGCAGCTTCAACTCTGCTTAGCAGAGTCATCAGTCAGAGGCAGGTATATGAGCCATTACTAGATCTCACAGCTCTGCTATTCAACAGTGGATGTAGTCGTTCAGTGGATATACCTGATCAAGAGGCGAGCTCATAACGTGCAGGCAGTCCCCGACCGAATATTCGGCATCGGCTTCGGCCAAAATTCCCACCATCGGCCAAACAATCGGCTACGGACAAAAAATGCCGAAGTTTTGGCCGAAGCCGAAGCTTTCTAGCAAGTGCCGGAACTGAAATGTTAGAAATGCCCTTGTGCAGCGGACTGTTGTTGTTGTTTGTAGTCTTCAGTCCTGAGACTGCTTTGATGCAACTCTCCATGCTACTCTATCCTGTGCAAGCTTCTTCATCTCCCAGTACCTACTGCAACATACATCCTTCTGAATCTGTTTAGTGTATTCATCTCTTGGTCTCCCTCTACGATTTTTACCCTCCACGGTGCCCTCCAATACTAAATTGGTGATCCCTTGATGCGTCAGAACATGTGCTACCAACCGAACCCTTCTTCTAGTCAAGTTCTGCCACAAACTCCTCTTCTCCCCAATCCTATTCTATACCTCCTCATTAGTTATATGATCTACCCATCTAATCTTCAGCATTCTTCTGTAGCACCACATTTCGAAAGCTTCTATTCTCTTCTTGTCCAAACTAGTTATCGTCCATGTTTCACTTCCATACATGGCTACGCTCCATATTAATACTTTCAGAACGACTTCCTGACATTTAAATCTATACTCGATGTTAACAAATTTCTCTTCTTCAGAAACGCTTTCTTTGCCATTGCCAGTCTATATTTGATATCCTCTCTACTTCGACCATGATAAGTTATTTTTCTCCCAAAATAGCAAAACTCCTTTACTACTTTCAGTGTCTCATTTCCTAATCTAATTCCCTCAGCATCACTCGACTTAATTAGACTACATTCCATGATCCTCGTTTTGCTTTTGTTGATGTTCATCTTATACCCTCCTTTCATGACACTATCCATTCCATTCAAGTGCTTTTCCAAGTCCTTTGCTATCTCTGACAGAATTACAATGTCATCGGCAAACCTCAAAGTTTCTATTTCTTCTCCATGGATTTTAATACCTACTCCGAATTTTCATTTCGTTTCCTTCTCTGTTTGCTCAATATACAGATTGAATAACATCGGGGATAGGCTACAACCCTGTCTCACTCCCTTCGCAACCACTGCTTCTCTTTCATGCCCCTCGACTCTTATAACTGCCATCTGGTTTCTGTACAAATTGTAAATAGCCCTTCGCTCCCTGTATTTCACCCCTGCCACCTTCAGAATTAGAAAGAGAGTATTCCAGTCAACATAGTCAAAAGCTTTCTCTAAGTCAACAAATGCCAGAAACGTAGGATTGCCTTTCCTTAATCGAGCTTCTAAGATAAGTCGTAGGGTCAGTATTGCCTCACGTTTTCCAATATTTCTACGGAATCCAAACTGATCTTCCCTGAGGTAGCTTCTACCAGTTTTTCCATTCGTCTGTAGAGAATACGCGTTAGTATTTTGCATCCATGACTTATTAAACTGATAGTTCGGTATTTTTCACATCTGTCAGCACCTGATTTCTTTCGATTGAAATTATTATATTGCTCTTGAAGTCTGAGTTTTTCTAATGAAATGTTGTCTACTCCCGGGGCCTTGTTTCGACTCAGGTCTTTCAGTGCTCTGTCAAACTCTTCACGCACTATCGTATCTCCCATTTCATCTTCATCTACCTCCTCTTCCATTTCCATAATATTGTCCGCAAGTACATCGCCCTTGTATAGATCCTCTATATACTCCCTCCACCTTTCTGCTTTCCCTTCTTTGCTTGGAACTGGGTTTCCATCTGAGCTCTTGATATTCATATAAATGGTTCTCTTTTCTCCAAAGGTCTCTTTAATTTTCTTGTAGGCAGAATCTATCTTAGCCCTAGTGAGATAAACCTCTACATCCTCACATATGTCCTCTAGCCATCCCTGCTTAGGCATTTTGCACTTCCTGACGATCTCATTTTTGAGACGTTTGTATTCCGTTTTGCCTGCTTCATTTACTGCATTTCTATATTTTCTCCGTTCATCAATTAAATTCAATATTTCTTCTGTTACCCAAGGATTTCTACTAGCCCTCGTCTTTTTACTTAATAGGTTCTCTGCTGCCTTCACTACTTCATCTCTCAAAGCTACCCATTCTTCTTCTACTGTATTTCTTTCCCCCATCCCTGTCAATTGTTCCCTTATGCTCTCCCTGAAACTCTGTACAACTTCTGGTTTAGTCAGTTTATCCAAGTCCCATCCCCTTAAATTCCCACCTTTTTGCAGTTTCTTCAGTTTTAGTCTTTAGTTCATAACCAACAGATTGTGATCAAAGTCCACATCTGCCCCTGGAAATGTCTTACAATTTAAAACCCGGTTCCTAAATCTCTGTCTTATCATTATGTAATCCATCTGAAACCCGTCAGTATCTCCAGGCCTCTTCCATGTATACAATCTTCTTTTATGATTCTTGAACCAAGTGTTAGCTATGATTAAGCTGTGCTCTGTGCAAAATTCCATCAGGCGGCTTCCTCTTTAATTTCTTAGCCCGAATCCATATTCACCTACTACGTTTCTTTCTCTCCCTTTTCCTACTAGTGAATTCCATTCACCCATGACTATTAAATTTTCGTCTCCCTTCACTACCTGAATAATTTCTTCGTCATGTGCAGAGCTAGTTGGCATATAAACTTGTACTACTGTAGTAGGCGTGGGCTTCGTGTGTATCTTGGCCACGATAATGCGTACACTATGCTGTTTGTAGTAGCTTACTCGCACTCCTATTTCTTTTATTCATTATTAAACCGACTCCTGCATTACCCCTATTTGCTTTGTATTTATAACCCTGTATTCGCCTGACCAAAAGTCTTGTTCCTCCTGCCAGCGAACTTCACTAATTCCTACTATATCTAACATTAACCCATCCATTTCCTTTTTTAAATTTTCTAACCTACCTGCTCGATTAAGGGATCTGACATTCCACGCTCCAATCCGTAGAACGCCAGTTTTCTTTCTCCTGATAACGACGTCCTCCTGAGTAGTCCCCGCCCGGAGTTCCGAATGGGGGACTATATTACCTCCGGAATATCTTACCCAATAGGACGCCATTATCATTAACCATACAGTAAAGCAGCATGCCCTCGGGAAAAATTACGGTTGTAGTTTCCCCTTGCTTTCAACCGTTCGCAGTAACAGCACAACAAAGCCGTTTTGGTTAGTGTTACAAGGCCATATCAGTCAATCAACCAGACTGTTGCCCCTGCAACTACTGAAAAGGCTGCTGCCCCTTTTCATCTTCAGGAACCACGCGTTTGTCTGGCCTCTCAACAGATACCTCCCCGTTGTGGGTGCAGCTACGGTACGGCTATCTGTATCGCTGAGGCACGCAAGCCTGCCCACCAACTGCAAGGTCCATGGTTCAAGTGGGGGGGCGGGGGGAGGGGAGGGGAGGCCCACTTCATTAAAGGCGTCGAAAGGGAAGGCGTCGAAAGAGAAAAAGTCATATTGGCAGCCAGTATCTAGGAACAAAATCACATGAGACAGCATGTTTCAGAGAAACTTAACAAAATTACTTCCGAATTTAATTTAACAAATAAAATCAACGTAGATACAAGTGGTAATGCTTTTAATATGCAAGAAAACCATATGTTGTGGAAGCATTGCTTAAATTGGATCCGTAGCTCATACTCTCCTGCTAGTTAATTATAAAGTTGTATTCAAAGACGCTGCTGTAATGGATATAATAAAAAAAATCTCGCAAAATTGTACGACATTTTAAAAGAACTGAAGAAGCATCCTGATATTTAAACAAGTTTCAAAAAACATGCGACTTATACAAACACATCTTGATTCTTGATGTCGAAACCCGCTGCAACAGCACATATTTAATATTGGAAAGTCTTTCTGAACAAAAAACTGCTGACAGTTCATACATGGCAGGACGCTGTGGGATAATAGTACCAACTGCAGACGAATGGGTACAAACGAGCTACTGTATAACAGTACTTAAGAGCTTTGATCAAGCAACACTTAGTATTTCAAGCCACTCTTCATCAGTATCGTTAATAATACCATTGATCGTCACCTTTAATTAAAAACTGACCACAAGAGATGAAGACCCTGAAAGCTTAAAACTGTTCAAGATTTAGTTGTGCGAGTCTGTCAACAGGAGATTTTCTTACACAAGAAATACTGTGCATTTATTGATTGCAATCCTAATAGATTGACCAGCGATAAAACGGGAAACACGAAGGCTGAAACATTACCATTTCTACGACAGAATGACTCTGTCAAGGCAAATAGCTCGTATGGTCGTAGATGTTGATGAGCTAAACCTTCCTGTTCAATGACAGATGCAGACATCGGAAATCCATCCTCAAAAAATGATTATGGTATATAGGATTCAGATGATAAACTTCCATTACGTGTCATAAGTGGTAACAAGTTGCATATGGAATACCAATATCCTCCTTGTGATGAACATATAACATGATTTTTAAAGGAACCTTTGCTTCTGAGGAATGCTGACATTTATGAATATTTTGCTTGTAGTCCATATACGAAGCTACACCCAATTGAACTTAAATATTTATCTGCTCTTCCTACTAAGGTACCTAGTGAACAATTGTTCAGCGCAGCGTGACAGATATATGTGGACGGGCGATTTATCTTGATTCGTGAAAATGTGGACAATTTATTATTTTTAGTTTACAAAATAAGACTGTTTAATTTCGATTATTAATTTTCATTGATAGATATCAAAACGCTAACGGGAATTGAAGATTTATTTTCGCTATAATTATGTGTGTTTCCAATTTTAATTATTGAGATACTTCATTATAAGTAAATAAATACTACAATTGACTTTATTTCAAAGTGTTGCTACTTCTGACAAGTTGTACATGAATATGATTATCAATATGAGTATTTATTAATATTGGGCTTCTAATCCATATACCCTGGATAAACTGACTAAACCAGGAGTTGTACAGAGTTTCAGGGAGGGCATAAGGGAACAATTGACAGGAATGGGGGAAAGAAATACAGTAGAAGAAGAATGGGTAGCTCCGAGGGATGAAGTAGTGAAGGCAGCAGAGGATCAAGTAGGTAAAAAGACAGGGGCTAGTAGAAACAGTAACAGTAACAGAAGAAATATTCAGTTTAATTGATGAAAGGAGAAAATATAAACACGCAGTAAATGAAGCATGCAAAAGGGAATACAAACGTCTCAAAAATAAGATCGGCAGGAAGTGCAAAATTGCTAAGCAGGGATGGCTAGAGGACAAATGTAAGGATGTAGAGGCTTATCTCACTAGGGGTTAGATAGATACTGCCTACAGGAAAATTAAAGAGAATTTTGGAGAAAAGAGAGCCACTTGTCTGAATATCAAGGGCTCAGATGGAATCGCAGTTCTAAGCAAAGAAGGGAAAGCAGAAAGGTGGAGGGAGTATATAGAGGGTCTATACAAGGGCAATGTACTTGAGGACAATATTATCGAAATGGAAGAGGATGTAGATGAAGAAGAAATGGGAGATATAATACTGCATGAAGAGTTTGACAGTGCACTGAAAGACCTGAGTCGAAACAAAGCCCCATGAGTAGACAACATTCCATTAGAACTGCTGACGGCCTTGAGAGAGCCAGTCCTGACAAAACTCTACCATCTGGTGAGCAAGACGTATGAGACAGGCGAAATACCCTCAGACTTCAAGAACAATATAGTAATTCCAATCCCAAAGAAAGCAGGTGTTGACGGATGTGAAAATTACCGAACTATCAGTTTCATAAGTCACAGCTGCAAAATACTAACGCGTATTCTCTACAGACGAATGGAAAAACTGGTAGAAGCTGACCTCAGGGAAGATCAGTTTGGATTCCGTAGAAATATTGGAACACGTGAGGCGATACTGACCCTACGACTTATCTTAGAAGCTAGATTAAGGAAAGGCAATCCTGCGATTCTAGCATTTGTAGACTTAGAGAAAGCTTTTTACAATGTTGACTGGAATACTCTCTTTCAAATTCTAAAGGTGGCGGGGGTAAAATACAGGGTGCGAAAGGCTATTTACAATTTGTACAGAAAGCAGATGGCAGTTATAAGCGTCGAGGGGCATGAAAGGGATGCAGTGGTTGGGAATGGAGTGAGACATCGTTGTAGCCTCTCCCCGATCGTATTCAATCTGTACACTAAGGAAGCAGTAAAGGAAACAACAGAAAAATTCGGAGTAGGTATTAATGTCCATGGAGAAGAAATAAAGACGTTGAGGTTCGCTGATGACATTGTAATTCTGTCAGATACAGCAAAGGACTTGGGAGAGCAGTTGAACGGAATGGACAGTGTTTTGAAAGGAGGATATAAGATGAACATCAACAAAAGCAAAATGAGGATGATGGAATGCAGTCGAATTAAGTCTGGTAATGCTGAGGGAATTAGATTCGGAAATGAGACACTTAAAGTAGTAAAGGAGTTTTGCTATTTGGTTAGCAAAATAACTTATCATGGTCGAAGTAGAGAGGATATAAAATGTAGACTGGCAATGGCAAGGAAAGCGTTCCTGAAGAAGGGAAATTTGTTAACATCGAGTATAGATTTAAGAGTGAGGAAGTCGTTTCAGAAAGTATTTGTATGGAGTGTGGCCATGTTTGGAAGTGAAACATGGACGATAAATAGTTTGTACAAGAAGAGAATAGAAGTATTCGAAATGTGGTGCTACAGAAGAATGCTGAAGATTAGATGGGTAGATCATATAACTAATGAGGAAGTATTGAATAGAATTGGGGAGAAGAGGAGTTTGTGGTACAACTGGACAAGAAGAAGGGACCGTTTGTTAGGACATGTTCTGAGGTATCAAGGGATCACAAATTTTACATTGGAGGGCAGCGTGGAGGGTAAAAATCGTAGAGGGAGACCAAGAGATGAATACACCAAGCAGATGCAGAAGGATGTAGGTTGAAGTAAGTACTGGGAGATGAAGAAGCCTGCACAGGATAGAGTAGCATGGAGAGCTTGTAACACCATAGCTCGTATGCTGTACGGATTTATTTTGCTTTTGTTTCATTTAATGTTCCAACATTGAGCGTCTGTAAATGTGTTTATTTGAATCGATAACATAAAATTGTATACTACTTTCTTTGTAAAAACTTTGATGTCATGGTTTGGGTCTATGCAAAGTAGTGTATCTGTCTATTAAATTCTTTGTCCCATTTGGAGGGAACGAAACTTACAGTATATAATTGTAATTTTGCGCGACTAAATTTTTGTAGAGATGTCAATATGTGTAAATGTTTTGTTTTATTTAATGCATTTGGTTGCTGTTATGTACATTGCTGATCCTCACTTAGGGTTCTTAGTTAGTTTGTATGCAAACGGTGTGGTTCCCCTCGGGAACGGAACTGTGTAGCGCGTGCAAATTGTGGTTGGCCTATGTAGAAAAGGTGGAACTGATACCAGTCGGGGACAAGCTACGAGTCGGGGACGAGCTACCAGTCGGGGACAAGCTACCAGTCTGTGCACTGCCATGTAAAAGATGCATATTGTGCTGGTTCCGAGAGAGGCGTTGTCTGCTACTTTCCAATGCCTCGGATGGATGGATAAATAGCTGGAAGTATTCTAGAATTTGTATCTATCATCGCCACCAAGAAATGACAGAGTCCAGCAATTCTACCTGCAATTCCACCTACCAACATGCAGTTGCCACCACATTGCGCAATCATTACATCGAAATACTACAATGATGTACAGTGAAGGATCAGCTTAATGGATGTGTTAGTGTGCTCAAATATAAGGTAATTTGTATCTGAATTTATGTATCTACCTTGAATTTTTCCTTATCATAACACCTCTCAGGTTCCTCTCCGGTTGAACTAAAGTAATTACCGTGTGTCCCTACTGAAAGAACTTTTATGACCAATGTTAAGCTAATTAATGCCTCTTGAACTTAATAAAAAGAAAGTTAAAGTTAATGTGGCAAGAGAGTGAGTTAAAGTAAATGTTGTTTGCTGAAAATGATTTTCCTATTAAAACTGCTTATCAAAGTGCTGTTGCCAACTGCAATATTAAAAGTTCTTAAGACTGATGCTTCTAATGTTTTGCTTAGCTAATGATCACCTTGATATCTGCAGTAAATTCAAAAAGGTGAGTCTGTTTCTTGCAATTTTGTCAACATTGTGTTTCGCTGTGGTAAAAGTGGAAAACTGCAGTTGTGGAACGTTATATACTCATGTTTGTTAAGTGTATGTCTCTTGTGTATAGGAAGTGCGTATTAATAATATAACAGGATCCACAATTTGTCTATTTTATTAATGCTGCGTAACAAGTAATGGGAAGACCACTAATTATAAAAACCATAATTTCTTTAAAGCCTGAAAGTAATAGGGTGTTTCGGTATCTCTTATAATTTTGCAAATAGTTTGTACTGCTCCAGTTGTTAGCTTCAATCTTAAAACATATGTATGTGTCGAAGTTCATTGCACTCGCGTGAGGCCAAGTCTAGGTTGTGTTTGTCCGTAATAGTTACTTATACCTACTTTCTTAAACGAGAATGTTAATCATTCTCTTGCCTAGTTTGGCTGGCGACCGTTTTCTTTATACGTTAAACAGTGCAGATAGGCAAAAATCTTGTTTGCTACCGTTCGAATATTTACGTAATTCTGACTTTCATTTCCGATAAGCCACCTCCGTTAGGTACAACACGGTCAACATAACAAAATTCCTCTCAGAGGGTAACACTGCTCTGTTGCTTTGTACCATAATTGCTTTTACAAAATAGTTTTATGTCACAACCTGTTTCTGGCATTGAGGTTAAGGTACAGTAGTGGCAGACAGGAGTGTTATAAGTGGCTTTTCCGTGACAAGACTAATTGTTCTGTTGGGACATCATATGTACGAAGCCAAACTTGGTATTTGATTGAATAAGCTACGTAAATACTGTTGCAGTGTTATAAGCTGCATCAAACCAGTCTCAGGACTGAAGAAAACAACAACAACAACAATCCATATACTGATCTACGCCCAATTGCATTTAAATATTTATCTGCTCCTCCTACTAGTGTTTCTCGTGAACAATTGTTCAGTGCAGCGGGGACAGATTGATGCAGACAGGCTATCTAACTTGATCAGTGAAAATGTGGACACATTATTATTTTTAGCTTACAACGTAAGATTGTTTGATTATTGATTGTTTCTCACTTATAGTGTCGAAACACTAATGGAAATTTGAGATTTATTTGACTATTAAACTGTGTTTTTCCGATTGTAATTGTTCAAGTACTTTTTTAATTAAATGTTTGAATTGACTGTATTTCGAAGTGTTGTTATTTCTGAAAGGGTCCAAGATTATTTTAATCATTTCATGAAATTGTTTATATTAATTTTTTAAAATCTTTATTTTATTCTCTTTTTGTCAGTATTCGACTGAATTTCTTGAGGCTTTTAAACCAACGGCTTCGCCTTCAGCCGAAGTTTAGGGTGATTGCCGATTAATAGGCTTCGACTTCTGCCAAAAATCGACCTTCGGTCGGACACTACGTGCAGCCCTCCACTAGTGTGAGTACATCATTCATCCTGGGCGCCTCCATATGGTCCGGGGTTCGGTGCCTGTGGGCCCGCGCGCCTGTGAAGCTGGTGGAAGTGTACGGCAGCCGAGCGCTCGCCGCCGTCTGCTGGACATCAGGCTACAGCCTAGCGTCGGCAAACCTGCACACGCCGCTGCTATTCCACAGGGGCAGACCTCCTGCCCAGCAGATTTACAGAGCGTATTCAAGCGCAGTCGCTGTCGACGTGTTGCACACCTATCCCGTTATTAAACTGCGGATATAGCTGATCAGAAAGCGCGGACATAACGTGCAACCTTCAGAATTAAAGCCCTAAAGATTGCTGCATGCAGCTATAATCCTCATTGTAGGACAATGAAATTTTTATGTTTAACTGATTACTTTGCACATTACAATGATCTGCGTGTCATTATTGGTGCTTTTGCTCACAGGATGGAATCAATCAAAAAGTTTCATTTGAAGGCTCTACAGTCCAGAATCGGCGTGCTAATCAGGGTAAATCGCCGTGAGAATTGAGCAATCATCCCACCAACGCACCAGGTTGATTATACCCGTTTCTTAAAACACCGTGACCCACTGCGTGAAGAGGTCCGAAACTGCGTGCTCCACGCCCTCGTCCGACAGGAATCGTATACCCTTCAAAGTACCTTCTTAAGGGGTCGTTGGCAAGATAATCGGATGAGAGATCGGGAATGTAGGGCAAGTCCTCTATTAACTCCCACTTCCCAGAAATGAATGAGTCTGTCTTCTCAGAACGACCGGTATCTTGTTTCGAAAAGCGACCAGCAACTTGGCGCACCATTTCACAACGATGGTTTCGACACCTCCATGTCGAAGACGCCCTATAGATGATGAGTACCAACTCATAGAAACAATAGGATAAGACGACGCCGGCACTCGGTTGATCACCAGAGAAGATTTTGTCAGAGGAATACGCCGACAAAGCCTGCAGTCACATATATTAACTAATATTTGCTCTACAAACTAACTTCTTACGTTAGAAAACCCTACGGGTTGGACAAAGTTCACTCTGTGTTCGTCAGCGAACATCCATTTGCGTAGTTTTTGCAAGTCTATCTTCGTGGCTGGAGGTGTGGGGGACTACAGCCGCTCACTATTGTAATAAAATGAAACACCTACAGCCGTCCTTAAGATGTCATTTATTGTGTAGCTGCCAGTTTCAGCGCTTCAATGCACTATCTTCAGACCCTAGTTGATGCAGAAGGCACTATTAAGATACATTGCGATTTGAGTTGACTGTTGATGTTTGGAGAGACGACATGACATTTGCAGTTAATCTGCGTAAATCGGTTGTGTTTGCCACTGACGCGTAAACTAAGGCCGGAAGATCGTGCATTGAAGCGCCGAAAGTGGTAGCTACACAATAAATGACATCTTAAGGACGGCTGAAGGTGTTTCATTTTTTTTCCATTTGTGTAGGTGTTGCAGTGATATTAGGTGTCTATTGCATTTGTAATCAGTGATTACGCTTTCTATTTCGATTTTAACCTACTTGAAAGAGACGTCACGAGTGTAGTGTCTGAAGTTCAGTGACACACCTCACTGCTGAATCAATTGTAACACCCTAAGCAATATCTGAAGTCAACAAGCCAAGAGAGTAATTATTTTAAATGAGAAAGAAAAAACACGCTCGAATTAGGTGAGAATGTGGTAAAAAATTGGCGATGACCTTTTCAAAGCATTATTACAGCATTCAATTAGAAAAAATTGCATATTACCTGAAGCACGAACTCTTGACATCCGTAAGGAATCCTGGTGTTTCTGGAAACTTAATGGACAACGGGGACGGTAACCACGTAGTTCATCAAATAGCTGAAAAATAAAATTGAGGAAAACTCATCTCAAGCTAAATGGTTAGGAGTTCTGATGTTGATCTTCCCATTTGACATATGAATCCATTGGGAAATGGTTGCAGACAGTGGAAGTATGTCCTTCATATCATGAACGAACCACCATATTGTGTTGCTTTATAAGCAAGGTCTGCTATTGATACTATTTTACTGTACTAACGAAGAATAAAGACTTGCCACGAAGTCTTTCGCGATGTATTCATTCCTGAAACATTATCAGTTGACTTCCCTCATCACAGAGATATTCAAAAATGGTATTTCGACACACCAAGGACCTCAATACATGTGATTTGCGTTCCGATAATGAAGTGTCAGTCAAATATCACACTGTTGTACAGCAGGCAGGTGGACATCGGCAGGCTGCGAAATATGTTTCTCAGTTTGAAATGTTTAAAATAAATCGGCTGAAAACTGAAACGGTCAACAGGCAGTCATATTGTGGCACTGAGAGTACGAGTTACATAAATAAACATTGTACAATTTCCTAGAAAGTGGAAGTGGGATGGGAAATTAGGTATATGAAATTCAGCAGTCCAAAAACTATACAAGAAGATGGAAAGGAGATCATATCTTAACGTACATATACTTCATTCAGCTATAAACTTGCACTGTAAAAACAGGAGAAGATCGTTCAGATAATCTGTTTGAAGAATGATCCAACAGAGAAGCCACCATCTTAAAGTTACTTATTCTTTCCATTTATTGTGCATGCACGGAGCCGGGTTAGCACTTTGGTATCAACGGAGTACTTTTTGTACAGCGCTGCAATTTTAGTTGAATGTATGTTTCTGACACGTCCATATCGATTCTGCCCCAGTTACCACCTCTGCCTCAGAGAGGCTCCGCATGGCGGCGTGGTCGGGCGATGTCTCTGACCTGTGTAGTGTGACGAAATTGATGACCGTGTCCGCCTTCGTAGCTGAGTGGACAGCGCGCCTGCTTGTCATACCGTAAGGCCTGGGTTCGATTCCCAGTTGGGTTAGAGATTCTCTCTTCCCATGGACTGGGTGTTTGTGTTGTCTCCATCATGATCCCTTCATCCTCATCGACGCGTAAGTCTGCTCAAAACATTTGCACCAGACGATCAGCTCTACCCACCGGGAGGCCCACGCCACACAACATTCCATTTTATTTATGTTCCGTGTCTGAGTTATACTATGGAAGGGCCCATAGTGTGTGATACGAGCTGCGGCTCCTGATATCGTTGTGCTCCGGTACCGTAGGCTTGTACTATGGAAACCTCCATGAAGAGACAAGTACGGATTACTCGGTGTGCGAATGGGGAATATGTTTGTCAGCCGCAATGAAACTGTATAGCTAGGCTTGGCCGAATTTACCTACTGACAGACTTTTGGTCAGGTCTTTCTAGCCGAGAATCAGTTAAGTTTACCTTATCTGGTTGTTCAAGAGTCAAGGTCGGCACTAGTAGTACGTACGTCATATTAGAGATGTGTTTATTAACAAACGCTTGTGAATTAATGAACTGTTGAGGAACGTCCAGCTGTTATATTTGAAATGAATGTGACCACTAAGTCAGCGCGCGAGCTGCCAACCGATTTGTTTAGTAATATTGCGTCTAAAATTACCAAACAAGCAGCAAACAGTCGCAAAATCATGTTTTCTTCATTTACTTTTGCAAATCGATTTCAACTGATTAACCACCATCATCGGTGCTTTCAATGTATATGTTCCCTGAGTAGTGTTACCCGATGATGTCAGTTAATCAGTTGAAATCGATTTGCAAAAGTACATAAAGAAAACATGATTTTGTGAATGGTTGCTGCTTGTTTGGTAATTTTATGGTTTACGGTCGCTGCAGAACTTGGGAACCATATGGAGCCCACCATTCAGAATATTGCGTCTGTTAATACCATGTTTCTTTTTTCCTGTTCTAGAATATTTCAGCTGTTATTTAAGTATGGTGTGTCCGGTATGTCTAAGGCGTCGCCACTTTGCAGTACGTGGAACTAAGCAAGGTCAGCTCTCACGGACTAACACAGGCACCCGATTAGGATACGTAAATTGGTATAGTTTATAAAGTTTTCCTGTTTAGATTCACTTGCGTTGTGCTTAATAGTGTAACTCGCGAGGTTCAGGTTGCTTTCAATGTGCGTAGCGGTCATTTATACCGCGCTGTGAAAAATTCAAATGAATTGTCTTTCCTTGCTATTCCTGCTTGATGCTTCTCTGACGGTTAATCCACATCCACAGCTACATCTCAGCAAATCACACTGATGTGCCTACCAGAGTGTTCATCAAACCGTCTTCATAATAGTTCCCTATTAATAACTCTCGAACAGCGCACGGAAATAACGGACACCTATATCTTCCCGTGCGGGCTCAGATTTTCCTTATTTTGTTATGATCATCGTTTCTTCCTTGCAGATCGGCGACAGCAAAACATTTACCCGTTCGGAGGAGAAAGGTGGTGACTGAAATTGTGTGCGAAGGTCCCACAGCAACTATAAATGCTTCTGTTTTAATGATGTCTATCCCTCATCTTGTATCACGTCTGTGAATCTCTCTCCCCTATTTGTCGATTGTACAAATCGTGCTGCTTGTCTCTAAACCCTCTCGATGCACTTCGTTAATCCTATCTCGTAAGGATCCCGTACCGGACAGCAGTACTCCAAAAGAGGACAAACAAATCTCCTTAGTAGATCTGCTGCATCGCCTAAATGTTTTTCCAATTAAACGCAGTCTTTTGTTCGCCTCCCCCCCAACATTTTCCTTATTTACTGTGACCTATCTGACCGGAAATTCGAATCCAGTCGCATAATTGAGACAATATTCTAAAAACACGCAATTTCACTACAAGCCGCTTCTGAGGCACATTGCCAAAAGCCATAGGTAAATCTAGAAATACGAAATCAATTTAAAATGTCGTGTGTGAGTAAAGAGCCAGTATTGTTTCCCAAGAACGATATTTTCTATGTCCGTGTTGACTGTGTGTCAATAGACAGTTTTCTTCGAAGTAATCCATAATGTTCGAACACAGCCAGCCGCTGCGGCCGAGCGGTTCTAGGCCCTTCAGTCCGGGACCGCGCTGCTGCTACGATCGCTGGTTCGAGTCCTGCCTCGGACATGGACGTGTCATGTCCTTAGGTTAGCTGGGTTCAAGTAGTTCTAAGTCTAGGGGACTGATGACCTCAGATGTTAAATCCCATAGTGCTTCGAGCCCTTTGAACCATTTGTTGCAAAACAGTATATGTTCCAATATCTAGCTGCATTTCGACGTTAAAACATGGGCCCGTAATTTAGTGGATTACTCCGATTGCCTATCTTGAATATTGGTGTGACCTGTGCCACTTCCCAGTCTTTGGATACGGATATTTCGTCGAGTAAGCGGTTGTACATGATTGTTAAGTATCGAGATGTTGCATCAGCATATTCTGATGGCTCTGAGCACTATGGGACTTAACATCTATGGTCATCAGTCCCCTAGAACTTAGAACTACTTAAACCTAACTAACCTGAGGACAGCACACAACACCCAGCCATCACGAGGCAGAGAAAATCCCTGACCCTGCGGGGAATCGAACCCGGGAACCCGGGCGTGGGAAGCGAGAGCGCTACCGCACGACCACGAGATGCGGGCCCAGCATATTCTGAAATGAACCTAACTGATATTCAGTTTGGACCGGAAGATTTGCTTTTATTAAGTGATTTAGGTTTCATCACTACTCCGAGGATATCTGCTTCTAAGCTGATAACGTTGACAGCTGGTCTTGGTTCGAAGTGTGGAACGTTTACTTCGTCTGCTTTGGTGAAGCTGTTTCGGAAGACTGTGTTTAGTAAATCTGCTTTAACAGCACTGTCATCGATAGTATTTCCATTGCTATCGCCCAGAGAAGTCACTGGTTGTGTCTTACGGCATATATACTTTAGGTGCGGCCAGAATCTCATTGGGTTTTCTGTCAGATTTCGAGACAAAGTAAAGTTGTGGAAAATAATATATGCATCTCGCATTGAAGTCGGCGCTGAATTTCAAGCATCTGTAAAATACTGCCACTTTGGCTTTTGCTTAAATTTGGCATGTTGTTTCTGCAACAGTGTTCTGACCTGTTTTATGTTCCAAGAGGGATCAGCTCCACTGCCGGTAAATTAATTTGGTACAACCGGTAGATGGTCTCCCAGAAATGCGCCAGGTGAATTTTTATCTGATTATTTGGATAGATTTATTTTTCGTCTCCTTTTGGAGAATTTGGGAGTTACGGTATTCAGTCTCTCTTCGACAACCCTGTGTTCACTAATTCCTGTATTCATACTGATGCCAGTTATTAGCTCGGTAGTATCCATTGTTAAGAGACCAGGAGCGTTTTTACTACCTTTTACTATGCGAGTGGGCTCATGAACTAATTGCTCGAAATAATTTTCAGAGAATGCATTTAACATATTTTCGGATGATGTTTTATGCGCAACTCAGGATTTAAACATCTATTTTTGCGAACATATTCAGGGTAAACTGGTCACCACCAAATATATTTGTATGAGTCGGGTAAATGTTTGAAATTAGGTGCAAGTTTCCTTTGAAATTTTGGGGATTAGTATCATGTGAGTTACGGAATCGGTAAAAGGATCGTACTACTATTTTTGTACAGTTGCCAAGGGTGACCTCTACGAATACTAACTCACAGGAACGATCTACGTCTATTTTTCTAAAAGATAAACCACTTCTAACAGCAACAAACACGCCAGCGCCAACTGTATCTAGTCTTTTCTTTCTGAAAGCCGATAGGTCCTTCGCAAAAACTTTGGCTGAAGTTATCGCCGGCTTTAGACAGAATTCAGTGCCTATAACGATCTGAGCATCAGTGCTTCCTATTAGCGCTTGGAACTCTGGTAGCTGCCCAACACAGCTACGACAATTTACAACTGTTATACCGATGGTTCCTAGATTTATGTTCTTCCAGTGTTTGACCTGCATACTTTGAGACTGAAGCCGTTTTTGTTTTTCCCAACGTCCTCTAATATAACTTCCCAGTCCACGCCACACTGCCCCCGCTTCCTCTGCAGCCGCTTTTGCGTGTAATGGACTCCCGACCCACTTAGCGGAACCCGAAACTCCACCACTGTATGGCGCAGTTCAAGGAATCTGCCGCCTACAAAGTCGTTACAATTTTCTGAGCCTGTGATTCAGACCCTCCACTTGCCTCCGTACCAGAGATCCGCAATCGGTCCTGCCAACTATGCCGCAAATGGTGAGCGCTGCTTTCATTTCGCAAGCAAGACTGGGAGTCTTTACTGCTTATGACAGCCGCTCGGAATCAGAGACTATCTCTTCCGATCCAAAGCGACACTGATATTGATGTGAGCCTCCACCTGCTGTTCACTGGACCCTGCGCTCTTCGTGGCATCCGGAAGCATCCGTTCCGCATCTGGAGTCACTCCACCCGGTATTCACACGGAGTCACATTGGCTTTCTTCCCCTCCTTGGCCGCCATGTTCCTAAGGGGGACCATATAATATTTTAAATTTTCTGGAATTCTCTGTAATTTGAATTAAATATGATTGTAGACGATGCCTTTGCTTTGTCTTGATGGCTTTAACGTTAAAACGTGTTGGTTGTCTAGTCAAGTTCTGTTAGCTGACGTGTAAGAATGTTTCGTCGCTATGTGGCTCAGCTTCTTGCCTTTGCCTGCGTATTGATAGCTGACATTTACGTAAATTGCCTTCTTCAGATACAAGCTATCTAGAACTGACGGCTATATTGTGTGTTCGTTAGTTTCTTAATGTATTTGCTGTTCAGCCAAGTGCAATAATATTTTCCTTCTTTTTGAAATTCTTTTACTGAAGGTTTCTAGTATAGTTCTGAATACAAACAGCTCTGGTTATCTCCTGCTATTTTAAAATAACAATGCTTTTTTTTTAATTTTGTGCAAATGGTCGTATGAGGAGCGTCATTTGTTAATAACTAAAGGATATTTACTGAAGTAAGATTGGTTACGTCTGTCAGTGGGTGGCAGGCGGGACCAATTGTGCATACAGGGCCTGAACTCTTGGACAGTTTGTGATCTGCTAGCAGAAAACTAAAACTATTTGTATGGCTGCAGTTTACATATTTGTATCTTCCACTGTACCGTATGTCAGCTTATTTTAAAATATATTACAAGGACCAAAGTCAAAAATGTCCACTTTGTTGTTTAACAGATCGTTAAATAAAATGTCTAATAGGTACTCAGTAGCTCACCACTCAAGTGCGAATTGTCTACTCCAACCTGCTCAAAGGTTTTCCCATCCCTTCTCGTTAAATTCCGTACCAGTTTTGTGCCGGTGTCTCGTTTTCAGTGAGTACCACATACGCCTTTCTTCACCGATTCTTGGGTGTACCTCCTCATTCGTTATCAGTCCACCAAATTCTCAATATCCTTCTGCAGCAAACCATCTCAGACGATTCGATTCTCTTCTTTTCCGACTGTGCCACAGTCTGATTCACTACAACGAAATTCTGTGCTTTAAACATACATTCTCAAGAATTTCTTCTACAGGATAGGGTCGATGTATGATTCCATCCGACTTCTTTTGGCAAGAGAAGCCATCTTGGCCTCTGCTACTCTGCTTTTTACGTGATCTTTGGTTTCTCCATGTGTTATTCTGCTTCCAAGGTAGCAGAATTCCTTAAGTTCGTGGTCCCTAATTTTGATGTTTAGATTATGCCTGCAACATTTCTGCTCTACCTCACTACTTTCGTCTTTCCCCTTTATTGATAACACAGTGTAAATTTATCATGTTAACCAAAAATAATATCACAGAATGTATTTTATGTTCGAAATACGAGAAGATGTTAACGTACCACCACAATATCTCTAAAATAACCTCCTGAGGACTATTCCTTTCACACGGAAATCCAGCTCTGATGTTCCATGAAGGGAAATTCGTTCACTGACGAAAAACGTTTGGGTAGCTATCTTCTCTGATGCTATTCACATCACTAATGACACGTAAACACTATGCAAGGGAGTGTAGATTGAGATATGTCACTTGCAACGGTAGCTCCGTAAATCACCATTAATCTATTCTCTGATTCAGAATATCGTCTCTTCAGGCTATTGTAGTTATAAACGGAAATAAAAGCCGTCAGTCATTCGAAAGAGCAGTGGTAGAATTCAGTGGGTATAATCTTGTCTATTGTACAGGTAACTGAAGTACGGGTACAGTGTTATAAAAGGGTTGCTTGGAACGTGCAAAAAATAGCGTCCATGTTTCCTTTGATGTATAGCAGCCTTTTCAAGCCCAGTTTTTCAAGTGCTGCCTAAACTCTACCACAGCGAGCATTCTCGCGGGTCTATCACTATCAGGATATCTGCCTATACTTCATTTATGGAATATAATAAAGCCCACATGAGTAGCTTCTCAAATTCATAATATTTACCTTACTGACATTTCGTCAAGGTTTCAAGTCCATGGCTGGAAATGATGTCTGATCTTACCTTAAAAGTTTGGATATCAAACATAAATTGAATTATTATTAGCCTTCATTAGAAATAATAAGTATATGCTGCAGTTTACAGTTTTCTCCAGTTGTGTTGCCGCCACAGTATTACTCATAAACTAAGACACAGTGCCATCTGGAGCTGTCAATAGAAACAAACTACTGTCGTTCTTGCCACTCTGATTATCGCAGTATCTGCCGGCAATTGTCCCTGACTGTCGTGATAGCCGTTTATGCCTAGTGGCGTCATTCATGCCATACGTTAAAATTTCATAACTTGTTCTGAATAAAATTATCATTCAAGGAATTGCAACATGCACTGACGGCCAATTTTATGCAAGTGCATCAAAATAACATTCGGAGACACCCACAATTTGCCGATTCTGATTAAATGCTATATCGTGTTTATTGAAACTGTTTTACCAAGGGGGGTGGGGGTGCGCGGGAGGGGGGCTAGGAGTGGACTGGACTTACTGGGAACACCCGTAAGTTGCAAGACAACAACTAAAATATGATCATATACATTTTGCATGGTATTTCGTCACGGCAAAGTTTCTCGACAGTTATGAATACATATTCTCGTCGATATTTTTAATCATCCTGTGAATCAAATTATCTTCTTACAGACCCGTATGTAGTTACAATTGCCTCTTCATTCGACTGAGGTATCACAATTGCTTGCTAAATCGTTTTAAAGAAAATTTAAAAAAATTGCGTAGTGATCTCATACGTCATTTGGTGCGATCAGTCGATGGATGAAATCCTTCACATAAGGTGTTATTTCGCTATGAGAAATTACCAGAAAAGAAATCACAAGACTAATATGAATCCCACGATGAGAGTTTATGAAATAAATACAAGTAAATGTGAACTGATAGGACGAAAGAGACCACTTTTAAAACGTTAAAATTTCGATTATGACGAGCGAAGGACCCTTCGGTGAAGTAATCTCTTTAATGTAGATTGATTTCATACGTTGACAAATAGTGAAGAACCGAATTTTCTCTTTTCGAGAGTACGGTAGGTGCGATCTGACTTACTTGATAAGACATTCAACAGACTAGATCGCATAAAATATTTCTTTATTTAAAACAATGGGTTACGACATATTTTGCTGTCATCTCTCAGTCTTAGAAACCTTTTTGTTGTAGGACGCGTTCATTTTCAAATGAATCTCACCCCAAGTGGTCAAGTGGTTAAAAATCAGCAGAATGTAAAAGTTTTGTCACAAGTGAACTATTTAAAAACATAAAGGACCTCATATACATCGGTCAGAGGTACTTATTACATCAGATGCTTTTTACAAACCTTTTCTAATGTTCTGAGTTTTGGCAACTTGACAACTTGGCGTGAGGTTCAACGTAAAAAGTACACATTGTACAAAAAAAAAATCTTGAAGATGACAGCAAAGTCTGTCGAAAGCGGTTATGTTAAATAAAAGCATATTTTATGCGATCCAGGCTGTTGAGGGCTTTAGGATTTAGAAGGATTACATCAAAAGGGTAATGCAGCTAAGTTCAATTACCTGTAGCACTGCTCCTATGGACTGCTTTTGAACTTAAGCAACGTCGTGCTATGAATAGATTAGACTTGATTAAGCTTCCGCTCCTCGATGCACAATCATGACTGGAAAAACTGCACCTTTTGTGTCGACTGGTTCGGGGAGTCTGAAGATCCTACCATTGTAAACTAGATCCAAGGAGGACTCTGCAGCATTTCATTTGCAGCTAATACATTGAAGACTAGTACACTGCTTTTCTTTAACATTGTAGATCATAATTATTTGAGGCGAGAGAATACGTATATTCCTTGCAGACGGAATATGTCATGGAATCATTGAAAGAGACAGACTGCTCGCCGTAGCTACTATCGTAATCTTGACTATATGTAAGTTATGAACACCAGTGAACTTCGATTCCAGCACCAATACATAGTACGTCATTGGAGGAACGAAGCGTTCCAAGTGATTAGAAAAACGAACAATTCATTCTTATTTTCAAAAGTGGTCGTAAAACAGGTCCATAACCATATAATACTACATTACTGATGTCAGTCTGTCGTAGTTTATTGCGTATCGTGACATTTCTAGAGACCAGAGATCTCATGTGTAGCAATCAACATGAATTCCATTAACAGTGGTCTAGTGACATCCTGCTTGCTCCGTTCGCCCACAATGCCCTGAGAGCAGTAGATCAGGCGTCGGTAGAACAGCCATGTTGACCACTCCAAATAACCTGTAGTATGCTCATTCAGTCGTAAGCCACGGTAGTAACAGAAGGCAGTAAACAATGGTGTCAGAACTGACGCCATGTTACGTGACCTCCGGAAAGCGATCTATGTACACTATTGCCTACTGACAAAAACTGCGCGAATCCACATTATTGGACCAGATCTGCAACTGACTTGAAAAATTAATGACACAGTCAACATAATAAACCATTGGCACTGGACATATTTTCAGTCGTAAAAGTAAGTTCGAATGAACTGTGTAGGAGTGCTGTGCGACCATATTGTTCACAATAAATTGTAAATTTCCTAGTGAATAACGTTGTATCTTCCATTAGGCTATTCAAGGATGCTGCAGTTGCATATGAATAACTCTCAATGCTAGAAAATTGTAGTGAAAAACAGGAAGAACTGCAGAGGCTCGATCCTTAGTGCAAGGAGCTCCAATTCAAACAAATGTAATGAACTGCACACAAACTGCTTGAAAGACCCGTTATTATTTCACCACACGGCCGCTGAACAACTACTGGAAAGAGTAACGTCCATTAAATATTCGAGACTATGAGTACGAACAGATTTAATGAGGAATTAGCATAGAAAAATAGACGTGGGAAAGGCAGGTGCCAGAGAGATTAATTGGAAATATCCTCAGAAAGTGTACTCAACCAGCAGAGGAAGCGGCTTCAAAAACCCTCATGCGATCGATACTTAAATATTATTCCTCAATTAGGGAACTTTACCAGACGGGATCCAGACTGAAGATGGTTCAAATGGCTCTGAGCACTATGGGACTTAACTTCTGAGGTCATCAGCCCCTAGAACTACTTAAACCTAAGTAACCTAAGGACATCACACACATCCATGCCCGAGGCAGGATTCGAACCTGCGACCGTAGCGGTCGCGCGGTTCCAGACTGTAGCGCCTAGAACCGCTCTGCCACCCCGGCCGGCCCAGACTGGAGATGAAGAAGATCCGTAGAGAGCCCTCGCTTTTCCCTGAGGGTTTTGTTTAGTAGGATATCATCCAGCTACATTCATAATAACCGCAACAGAGGTAGCATGCAGCACAGAGTGATTTATTATTCACAGCTGAGAGCGGTTGTTGCCGGAATAGTGCCGAACATGTTACTACTGTTACATAAAACGTGAACACATCTCAGAGGTATAATTAGAGCCAAGCTCATTACTAGTCCAAATATTGGCCAAATGTCGACCTTGATTTTAGGAATAAATTCCTGATACTGCACAACAGTGGCATAGAATTCGGAGGTAGTGAATCAAGGACTATGACAGATCAACAGATAAGCTAGCAAGATTTGGTACAGTGAAAGGAAGTTGAAAATTTTGTGGACTGATCCGATAAGACACGAGGAGGTCGCTCGCAGAAGATAAAAGCTGCAGAACTGACTCTGAAATATATGTAGCTAATAATGAAGGACTCTCCATCACACTTAGAAAGAAGGACTGTGGCTTATAGACGTACATGCACTTCAGGCAGAGAACTGACTAGTTGTAGGTATGGCACCTCACGATAGTAAAAAAGGAACTAGGAGTGCAGACTGGGAGCAGGTTTGCGCGCCGTCTGGTCCACTTTAGGGGAAAGCCGAGCCGGGCTGCTTGCTGCGAGCATTAGCTAACTGGGCGAGACGTGCGCCGGAGGGAAGGAGGGCGGGAGAGTGAGAGGGTTCGGAGGGACGGAGGAGAGGGCGCCTCTGCCCTCCACTCCGCCGGCTCTCGTCAGCGCTGCCCGCCAAATGGTGTAATGAACACCGGCAGCGCTCCGCCGGCTCCATCCGCCACCCACCCACGCAATATCCAACAACCTCCTACCCCGGCCTCTGGCACCCCTCGCCGTACGCGACTTGCTGGATGCCCAACACGAACTCGTGGCACGCTACTCAAACTTCGTTCGCTGCCCCTGCGTAGGCCGATGAATTTGTCATACTAATTAAAGGCACGCACTCTGCTTTGTACTCGACTATAATGCGGAGCCTAGTCTCTGCGAAAATTGGTAGCTGTGAGCACGTACAGCTGTGGCCGTGGTCGATGGTCACGGTCAGATAAAGACCCTGAGAAGTCTGAATCCCGGACATGGCTTCGTTAGTTATCTGTTAAAGTAGACTTACTGATTTTGCTTTTGTGCTGGAAAGGAGGTAACCATATAAAACAGGGAACATACTCAAAGCTGTGAGAAATTCTTGGTCACAATCGTAGTTATGACGACCACGGAGCACATTTTGTGCAGATAAATATTTGGAAAAGGGCATGTATGAATACTACGATGAGTCCCTTACGAAATAAACCCTTTGTCATCACCAGTTATTCACATCAGTATAAAAGGCGTTTTGAAATTCCATTTACAAACTTCTACGACTTACAGATGGGAATGAGTAAATAATATATAAGAATGTACAGCCTACAGTTGCAGGTTAACTTTATCGTTTACCTAGGTTTCAACGTTAGTAGTAACGTCTTCTTCAGAACTTGCGAAAAGATAATATTATAATGTGCTAGTAAATTATATTAGATATGGTCATCCTACAGGATGCAACGTGTAGTACTTACATAAAATATTATTTAAATGTTTGCCTGAAACAAGCCATGACCTAAGCCAACTTTATATAACTTGATGCATAACCATAAGGTTTTGTCACTTCTATTAAACAAATTGTAGCAATTTCACTTTGAGGCCGTTGTATGGGCCTCGTCGTGTGACTAGAGACTGCGGACCGCCAGGACTTCGCCGTCTGCCTCACAGAGGGCGGCGCGCATGCGCGAGACGTATAGAAGCAAACTCTTATTACGCACTCGTCAAATAACATTTTTGCTATGAATTAATTTTATACTTTACTATTGTAAGTTAATTACGGTATCCAGCATGACTACGTTTTACATTCTACTACAGAGCCTTACAAACTAACCAACAAATCTCGTATAAACATCTGTAGGAAAGGTTCAATTATTACAGAAACTGTAATGGTCACATGCATTATGAATTATTGTAAACCTAATGAAGGCTGGAAGCCTTCGTAGTATGCCCTATTTGTTTTAGATACAGTTGATTGTTCAGTAAATGGCCTCTATCTGTAATTAGGTGTGCATAAATTTGTAATTCCTCAAGCGTGTCGAGTCTATATCCCTTAACTTCATGTTGTAGTAGCTCTATGTCACGTAAAGGTTTGGGTGTATGAACCATTTGCACCAGATCTTCCGCTAAGGTTAACCCCCGTGTTCCTACGCCCTATATTGGAAGATGTTCTTTAAACCTTACTGCTGTAGCTTTGTCTGTTTGACCTAAGTAATAACATGGGTAATCATCACTCATAATCTTATATACGCCTGATTTCGCTCACTTATCACAGTCTTTCTCAAGGGAATGAACCAAATTTTGCTTTAAACTATTACTCGTCGAGAAGGAAATTTTAAAACCTGAATTTTTCAACAGGTGCCCTATCTTGTACGAGACATTGCCTACATAAGGAGCCGACAACCATTTCTTGGTCTGATCTTGGGTTTGAGTATTTCTGTTTACTAAAGTCGTTTGCAGGTTCTTATTTATTACTAACGTTGAAACCAAGGTAAACGATAAAGTTAACCTGCAACTGTAGGCTGCATATATAAGCAATATCAGTTGCTGTCGCTGCATATAACTGTTAAAAATTATGGAGTAAATAATACTTCGAACAGGGCTCAATTTCCGGATACGTGCAGTTTCCATTCTACGACGGTTTCAGTTCAGACGTTTAACTCCCTTCTTGTTGCAGAATTTAATTAGGTGTGACGCAGTACGGTTATTAGGTGACAATTCTAAAGGAAACATAACGAAACACCCATTTACCACTTAAGCACATTTGTTTGTATTAAAATTTTAACATTAACTGTTTATATTACATCAAAAGAAAAAAGAACCCCTGCATTCTGTACATACAGAACAATACTGATGCATTAAAACAGGGGCTCAGTGTGGCGACCACCAGCGTTGTTACAGACACTGTACCTACGGAGCATGTTACTGCGCATAATCTTCATCCCACTCGATGTCATTCAAATCTCTAGGGCAGCGGCCAGAACTCGAGCCAGCAGATCTTCCTCTGTCTCTACAGTTGTCTCGTAAATTAAACGTTGCAACGACCCCACAACAAATAGCATACGTCATCCTGTCCACCCTAACGCATGCCAGGACAAGCAACGCTGTTTTCTCTGTTTCTCTCAACAGACGTGGACGCGTTACATACCTGAAATTAAACAGTCGTAGAAAGGAGACGGTCCGTTTCCGGACTTGGGTTCCTATTCAGAGTATTATGTACTCACTCCCCTCTACAAATTTTAGAAATTTATAATGGGAGTTTCCAAACGCCCTGTATATGGTGTCAAAAAACAAAATAAGAAATCAATTGATGTTACTGAAAGTTATAATATTCGACGTTACAATAAGAAGAACACTAAACACGCTGATGTAAATAATTTTAAGTTATCTGATAACGATCTGTTTATAAAAAATAATGGTTCAAATGGCTCTGAGCACTATGGGACTCAACTGCTGAGGTCATTAGTCCCCTAGAACTTAGAACTAGTTAACCGTAACTAACCTAAGGACATCACAAACATCCATGCCCGAGGCAGGATTCGAACCTGCGACCGTAGCGGTCTTGCGGTTCCAGACTGCAGCGCCTTTAACCGCACGGCCACTTCGGCCGGCTGATCTGTTTATCGAAAATGGCGGTGAATCAATATTTAGACCATCAGAAGCTGTTGCTGGCTCTTAAATAAGTCTTTCTTCTACTAATCGCCAGTTTTATGCTGTTTATTGACGTCGGGGCTCACGAGAAATACAGGCCCTGCAACGAACTTGTGACGTCACACTAGTCGGGCTGTCCGCCACACGTGGAGAACGGTCAGCTCTGTGCAGGGCCCACGGGAAATCAGTGTGTAATTGAAATGTTACCCAAGAAAGGTCATAAATTTGTCGTGTAGTACCGAGAGCTCCCATGCACTTAAACAGGCAGTTAAGAATTATTAAACTCGTCTGGAACAGCCGCAGACGCTTGCTGGCACATGTAAGACTTGCAGTGTCACGTGTTGTGACGTACGCACCTCAGCCTGTGTGCCTCATGGCTCTCGACTGACGTACTTTGACGTCACTAACTCTTATGAGATCACCCCATTCTACATTTGCAAAATTGCCTGAATGCGCGTTTGGTTTGTACAGCGTGCAGTTAAAGACCAAAACTTATTGCTGAAGTTCAGCGCATACACAGTGATACATGTACACTATACTAACACACGTTTCCGGGCGGCCGTATGTAACGATAAAATGTTCAGCAGATATAACGAAAAGCGGACTTGTCAGTATAAAAGTTGGTGGGGTGGTACTGCATTGTCAGCAGAGAAATTGTAACAGCAGAATGCGACGGTCAGGAGGTTGAAATGATTTCCAACGTGGACTAGTCACTGGATGTAACCCACGTAGCGAATCCATAAGGGACATGTCAATCCTTCTAAAGCTGACCAAGCCGACTGTTGGTGATGTGACTGCGAAGTAGAAACGCCAGGAACAACCACGGCTAAACCAGTATCTGGTGTACTGACGGACAATACAAAGGGCTACTAGCGGTCCAGTTGGCGCAATGACTACATCTGCATCTACGTACATACTCCACAAGCCACAGTATAGTGCGTGGCGGAGGGTGCCCTGTACCAATACCAGTTACATCGTTTCCTGCTCCACTTGTAATGAGAGCGAGGGCAAAAAGACTGTCGATATGCCTGTGTACGAGCACTAATCTCTTTAATCTTATCTTAGTGGTCCTTACCTAAAATGTAATTTAGTGGCTGTAGAATCCTTCTGGAGTCAGCCTCAAAAGACGATACTCTGTATTTTTGCAATAGCGCTCCTCGGAAAGAGCGTCACCTTCGCTCCGATCTATTGGGAAAGTTATGGGCAGCGTCCTCCCAGATCGAGAGAATTGTATTCCTGGTGATATTCATGAATTTGGAAGGATTACAAACGCTGTGCGTTACATTCAGGGATTTTGAAACCTCCGGTGACGTACGATTAATGCTTATGGAGAGAGATCATACTGCGGAACTATAACGCACGCACCACATTCATCATGTCACTGTGGAGATAGTTGCGATATTTGGGTACAGAAACATTGCGTACCCTCCCTGCGCCACCGACATTGCGTATTCCGGTTCCTTCCCGTATCTATGTAATAACAGGCAGTCAGGCCAAGAATACGGAATTGTTTATGACATGCGCAAAGTACAACACTTTCTTCAGGACGTCGTGTCGGACTTCTATCGCTATGAGACAAGATTGGAAAGTGACATCGTTACTTCAATATACAACAACTGTCGAAAAAAGTGAATCATCCAGACGACACCATCGGATGACAGAGTAACTTCCCACACGTACACATCACGTACACACTGTAGGAGGATTTGTAAATGATTACAGTTGCAATCGTCTGAGACTCGTGTAAGGGCCACCAGAGATCATTAGCGTTGTTCGTGTCGAGTACTGTTACCGCGCATAGAAAAAACGACAGTGAATCGGATGTTGAGTGATCACTTTGAAGGACATAGAGGTGACGCGTAGGGGGTATTCTACACTCCTGGAAATTGAAATAAGAACACCGTGAATTCATTGTCCCAGGAAGGGGAAACTTTATTGACACATTCCTGGGGTCAGATACATCACATGATCACACTGACAGAACCACAGGCACATAGACACAGGAAACAGAGCATGCACAATGTCGGCACTAGTACAGTGTATATCCACCTTTCCCAGCAATGCAGGCTGCTATTCTCCCATGGAGACGATCGTAGAGATGCTGGATGTAGTCCTGTGGAACGGCTTGCCATGCCATTTCCACCTGGCGCCTCAGTTGGACCAGCGTTCGTGCTGGACGTGCAGACCGCGTGAGACGACGCTTCATCCAGTCCCAAACATGCTCAATGGGGGACAGATCCGGAGATCTTGCTGGCCAGGGTAGTTGACTTACACCTTCTAGAGCACGTTGGGTGGCACGGGATACATGCGGACGTGCATTGTCCTGTTGGAACAGCAAGTTCCCTTGCCGGTCTAGGAATGGTAGAACGATGGGTTCGATGACGGTTTGGATGTACCGTGCACTATTCAGTGTCCCCTCGACGATCACCAGTGGTGTACGGCCAGTGTAGGAGATCGCTCCCCACACCATGATGCCGGGTGTTGGCCCTGTGTGCCTCGGTCGTATGCAGTCCTGATTGTGGCGCTCACCTGCACGGCGCCAAACACGCATACGACCATCATTGGCACCAAGGCAGAAGCGACTCTCATCGCTGAAGACGACACGTCTCCATTCGTCCCGCCATTCACGCCTGCCGCGACACCACTGGAGGCGGGCTGCACGATGTTGGGGCGTGAGCGGAAGACGGCCTAACGGTGTGCGGGACCGTAGCCCAGCTTCATGGAGACGGTTGCGAATGGTCCTCGCCGATACCCCAGGAGCAACAGTGTCCCTAATTTGCTGGGAAGTGGCGGTGCGGTGCCCTACGGCACTGCGTAGGATCCTACGGTCTTGGCGTGCATCCGTGCGTCGCTGCGGTCCGGTCCCAGGTCGACGGGCACGTGCACCTTCCGCCGACCACTGGCGACAACATCGATGTACTGTGGAGACCTCACGCCCCACGTGTTGAGCAATTCGGCGGTACGTCCACCCGGCCTCCCGCATGCCCACTATACGCCCTCGCTCAAAGTCCGTCAACTGCACATACGGTTCACGTCCACGCTGTCGCGGCATGCTACCAGTGTTAAAGACTGCGATGGAGCTCCGTATGCCACGGCAAACTGGCTGAAACTGACGGCGGCGGTGCACAAATGCTGCGCAGCTAGCGCCATTTGACGGCCAACACCGCGGTTCCAGGTGTGTCCGCTGTGCCGTGCGTGTGATCATTGCTTGTACAGCCCTCTCGCAGTGTCCGGAGCAAGTATGGTGGGTCTGACACACCGGTGTCAATGTGTTCTTTTTTCCATTTCCAGGAGTGTATGTCAAATCGGAAGACAAATGAGATCATTGGCATAAATTATTTTAAAAAATCATTAATAATTTTTGCATGTATCAATTTCTGTAAAAGAAAACATTTCTCATAAAGTTATATCCTATATATTTAATAATTGTCTTGTTAAAGTTCTGTAAAGTGGGCGTTACAATTCGAACGCGACAATTTGTCTGCTGTGTAACTCAAGAACTTAAATCAGATTACAGTGAACTACGATTCAATTTGAAGCTGAATGTCTGTTGAACGAGGCATGCAACAATTAATTCAATATAATTTTTCATGAAGTTTTATCTGTCAAACATAAACACAATAAGGGTTGAACATCTTTCGTATCAAGATTTTTATTAACTCTTCTCAGCAAAGATAGCTTCAAGAATTAGGATAACTGGACCCTGACATATTAAAACAAAACTCTTCAATTATGCATGTTCTTAAAAAAATAATTAGTGTTGCTGAAATTATAGAGCAAATTTGAAATGGAGAAGGAAGATGATATTTCACCAGTAGAAGTTACATAATGATCACTTTAAATGTTCTAAGGAAACAGTCCTCAAATAAGTAGCCCACAAACATTTTTAGAATGTGCTTGGCTAAAATACAACAAATCATTCACATTTACCTAAAAAGGAGCTCATTAAAAAGAAACCAAAATAATTAAAGCTGCTTGATATGAAACAACCATGTGTCGGGCAATGGTGATCATGACGAATGGACTCGAAATTACTTACGGCAGGCCAGATACACCGCTCACCACACTCCTGCTCGTCCATAAAACAAGAGGGAACACTCCCCATATGCACAAACATACAATGATAGTCTAATGAACAGAGAAGTAATTTTTAATTAAAACGAGTGGAACCTAATTCATCAGTTTACATGCCGGCAACGCAGACAAAACATTTGTGAAAAGTCACTAAACGATAATAAGGTAACTAGCCAAGTTAAAAATGGTTTAAATGGCTCTGAGCACTATGGGACTTAACATTTAAGGTCATCAGTCCTCTAGAACTTAGAACTAGAACTAACCGTCGTGCGGGACAGAAAACGTAGATGGAAAGAAGACGCGAACGGCTTGCTGATGAACCTCAATATTTTTTTTTTTTTTTTTTTTTTTTTTTTTTTTTTTTTTTTTTTTTTTTTTGTCATCAGTCTACTGACTGGTTTGATGCGGCCAGCCACGAATTCCTTTCCTGTGCTAACCTCTTCATCTCAGAGTAGCACTTGCAACATACGTCCTCAATTATTTGCTTGACGTATTCCAATCCCTGTCTTCCTCCACAGTTTTTGCCCTCTACAGCTCCCTCTAGGACCATGGAAGTCATTCCCTCATGTCTTAGCAGATGTCCTATCATCCTGCCCCTTCTCCTTATCAGTGTTTTCCACATTTTTCTTTTCCTCTCCGATTCTGCGTAGAACCTCTTCATTCCTTGGCTTATCAGTCCACCTAATTTTCAACATTCGTCTATAGCACCACATCTCAAATGCTTCGAATCTCTTCTGTTCCGGTTTTCCCACAGTCCATGTTTCACTACCATACAATGCTGTACTTCAGACGTACATCCTCACAAATTTCTTCCTCAAATTAAGGCCGGTATTTCATGTTAGTGGACTTCTTTTGGCCAGAAATGCCTTTTTTTCCGTAGCGAATCTGCTTTTGATGTCCTCCTTGCTCCGTCCGTCATTGGTTATTTTACTGCCTACGTAGCAGAATTCCTTAACTTCATTGACTTCGTGACCATCAATTCTGATGTTAAGTTTCTCGCTGTTCTCATTTCTACTACTTCTCACTACTTCCGTCTTTTTCCGATTTACTCTCAAAACGTACTGTGTACTCATTAGACTGTTCATTCCGTTCGGCAGGTCATTTAATTCTTCTTCACTTTCACTCAGGATAGCAATGTCATCAGCGAATCGTATCATTCATATCCTTTCACCTTGTATTTTAATTCCACTCCTGAACCATTCTTTTATTTCCATCATTGCTTCTTCGATGTACAGATTGAACAGTAGGGGCGAAAGGCTACAGCCTTGTCTTACACCCTTCTTAATACGAGCACTTCGTTCTTCATCGCCCACTCTTATTATTCCCTCTTGGTTGTTGTACATATTGTATATGATCCGTCTCTCCCTATAGCTTACCCCTACTTTTTTCAGAATTTCGAACAGCTTGCACCATTTTATATTGTCGAACGCTTTTTCCAAGTCAACAAATCCTATGAAAGTGTCTTGATTTTTCTTTAGCCTTGCTTCCATTACTAGCCGTAACGTCAGAATTGCCTCTCTCGTCCCTTTACTTTTCCTAAAGCCAAACTGATCGTCACCTAGCGCATTCTCAATTTTCTTTTCCATTCTTCTGTGTATTATTCTTGTAAGCAGCTTCGATGCATGAGCTGTTAAGCTGATTGTGCGATAATTCTCGCACTTGTCAGCTCTTGCTGTCTTCGGGATTGTGTGGCTGATGCTTTTCCTAAAGTCAGATGGTATGTCGCCAGACTCATATATTCTACACACCAACGTGAATAGTCGTTTTTTTGCCACTTCCCCCAATGATTTTAGAAATTCTGATGGAATGTTATCTATCCCTTCTGCCTTATTTGACCGTAAGTCCTCCAAGCTCTCTTAAACTCCGATTCTAATACTGGATCCCCTATTTTTCTAAATCGACTCCTGTTTCTTCTTCTATCACATCAGACAAATCTTCACCCTCATAGAGGCTTTCAATGTATTCTTTCCACCTATCTGCTCTCTCCTCTGCATTTAACAGTGGAATTCCCGTTACACTCTTAATGTTACCACCGTTTTTTTTAATGTCACCAAAGGTTGTTTTGACTTTCCTGTATGCTGAGTCTGTCCTTCCTACAATCATACCTTTTTCGATGTCTTCACATTTTTCCTGCAACCATTTCGTCTTAGCTTCCCTGCACTTCCTATCTATTTCATTTCTCAGCGACTTGTATTTATCTATTCCTGATTTTCCCGGAACATGTTTGTACTTCCTCCTTTCATCAGTCAACTGAAGTATTTCTTCTGTTACCCATGGTTTCTTCGCAGCTACCTTCTTTGTACCTATGTTTTCCTTCCCAACTTCTGTGATGGCCCTTTTTAGCGATGTCCATTCCTCTTCAACTGTACTGCCTACTGCGCTATTCCTTATTGCTGTATCTATAGCGTTAGAGAACTTCAAACGTATCTCGTCATTCCATAGTACTTCCGTATCCCACTTCTTTGCGTATTGATTCCTCCTGACTAATGTCTTGAACTTCAGCCTACTCTTCATCACTACTATATTGTGATCTGAGTCTATATCTGCTCCTGGGTACGCCTTAAAATCCAGTATCTGATTTCGGAATGTCTGTCTGCCCATGATGTAATCTAATTGAAATCTTCCCGTATCTCCCGGCCTTTTCCAAGTATACCTACTCCTCTTGTGGTTCTTGAACAGGGTATTCGCTATTACTAGCTGAAACTGGTTACAGAACTCAATTAGTCTTTCTCCTCTTTCATTCCCTGTCCCAAGCCCATATTCTCCTGTAACCTTTTCTTCTACTCCTTCCCCTACAACTGCATTCCAGTCGCCCATGACTATTAGATTTTCGTCCCCCTTTACATACTGCATTACCCTTTCAATATCCTCATACACTTTCTCTATCTGTTCATCTTCAGCTTGCGACGTCGGGATGTATACCTGAACTATCGTTGTCGGTGTTGGTCTGCTGTCGATTCTGATTAGAACAACCCAGTGACTGAACTGTTCACAGTAACACACCCTCTGCCCTACCTTCCTATTCGTAACGAATCCTACACCTGTTATACCATTTTCTGCTGCTGTTGATATTACCCGATACTCATCTGACCAGAAATCCTTGTCTTCCATCCACTTCACTGACCCCTACTATATCTAGATTGACCCTTTGCATTTCCCTTTTGAGATTTTCTAGTTTCCCTACCACGTTCAGGCTTCTGACATTGCATGCCCCGACTCGTAGAACGTTATCTTTTCGTTGACTATTCAATCTTTTTCTCATGGTAACCTCCCTCTTGGCAGTCTCCTCCCGGAGATCCGAATGGGGGACTATTCCGGAATCTTTTGCCAATGGAGAGATCATCATGACACATCTTCAATTACAGGCCACATTTCCTGTGGATACACGTTACGTGTCTTTAATGCAGTGGTTTCCATTGCCTTCTGCATCCTCATGTCGTTGATCATTGCTAATTCTTCCGCCTTTATGGGCAATTTCCCACCCCTAGGACAAGGGAGTGCCCTGAACCTCTACCCGCTCCTCCGCCCTCCTTGACAAGGCCGTTGGCAGAATGAGGCTGACTTCTTATGCCGGAAGTCTTCGGCCTCACCTACGTAAGCACAATCTTGGCTTGGAAGTACAGCCCGTCAAAATACAAGCAACAATATTTGTTCCTGTGATTCGGATAAGATTGTGGGCTCCAAATAACTAAAGAAAGCGACTTGGCGATTTAGTATACGAGGTACAAGGGAAAAAACGTGGTTTTTTTGTCATAATTAATGACATTGAACAAAAAATAATGTAAACAACCCCAAGAATTTAAAACACAATATCGAATCACATTTCTATGGCAATTACCAAATGGAAGGTATTATGTTCTGATACACAATCTTCAAATCGCTTGGTCAGACACAAGAACGGTGAACAACAGCAACAAGAGCTGAAACGAGTCCTTTATAGAAGGAGACGAAGACCAGTATCTGCGAATACCACGTGATCTGAGCACCAAAGCAACGAACTAAAAGTAGCTCACCGAGCATACAAAGATACTGTGGGATGACAAACAACGGAAAAACCTGGAGCCTCTGACAGATGTGTGGAAGCACCGCTCGCCTCCAATCCTGGTTTGCCAAAGTAATAATGTGTCCACTCCTGTTTCCGGTGCAAGTCTCCAGTGTCGGGAAGATGCTCAGCCAGACCAGCTTGGAAGTCACAAGGGCGGTGGAGCAAACAGTAGGCCCACGCCCTGCAGGTATGCGCTGTCTGTGCTGCTTCGCCGACTGCCTCTCCTCAAAACGGCTTAACGGCTTTCGCCGAAACGTGCCACTCGTTCTTATTCCAGATTGTGTTCCAGGCAACGTGGTGAGAGCTATCGATGGTTCAAAGGTTCGGCCCCCACCTTCCCTCCCGCAAACCAGACCTCGTGGGGGGCGGCGCCGGTCATACAAGGGAAACTTAATTAATAACACCTCCCTTAATTTGGCTACAGTGCATCCACTAATCATTACCACTCTCCTCTTTATGGAGCCTCAACATGACCGGAGCCGGTACCTCCAACACCTTATATGAACCTACAAAGTTGGGTGACAGTTTTGCGGACGCAGAGTCTCTACTCTTAAAATTTCACATCTAGTCTAAATCTCCTGTCTGAACGTTCCTTGGTCGATTGAATCACCCCCTTACGCCCACCGAAATTCGGTTTAGCCATCTTGCGTTCCCGACACTCACCAAACATTTTTGTAACATCACGATATAGGGTGGTCACGGATCTTGTGAACCGTTTTATACACCCATAGATGATCTCCCACCACAGAATTATAACAACATTTGGAAATAGCCGGAAGAAGCGCGGTAGGAAAATAAATTTTAAGCTCGCGGCAGGAAATGTCCTTCCGCATTTCGTACCCGGGAACTTGCTGACAGGCTCTCAACTGCTCCCTAATGGAGCCCACCTAGGGGTCCTGCTCTTGTTGCTGCGCAGAGCAGCAAACATTACCTGAAGCTCGGTAAGCATAGAATTAACAAGATCCTGTACCATTTCAGTCCCGCTCAAAGCATCCGCTACAGCTTTATTACACCCCCTAACATGGCGGACGTAGAAGCGGAAGGCAGAAATTAGAATAGTCCACGTTTCAATACGTCAGTTTTACGCGAGCGAGCCACAGCCCAACTATGGACTTGGTTGACCGTCTCCAGGGTGAATTCCTTGTCTTAGAGGTAGTACTTAAATTTCTCTAACGTGAAGAGGACATCCAGTGCTTCCAGTTCATAAGTAGAGCATTTTTTCTCAGCAGATCAGGGGCATTACGCAAAGCGAAGTGATCTTGAGCGCATCAAACGCAGCCTGCTGGCTATCGGTCTAGAAAAACTACTCGTTCTTCTTTCGACACAAGTTTAACCGTGCTGCTAGCTCAGCAAACTTTGGAACGATTTTTCGGAAGAAGTTAGCCATTCCAATGAAACGGGATACCCATTTCCTAGGATAAGAAGGGTGGAAACTGTAAATACATCGGGTCCTAGACTGCTCAGTCCTGGCACCCTCGGCGAGAGCAGATTGCCGAGAAGAGATATATCACAAGGAGCTAAGGAAACTTTAGACGGTTTGCCCTGCTTGCGCCAGACCCCAAAAATCAGTCCCAAGTGCTCGGAGAAATTGGCACTGTGGGTGACGAAACCATCCAAGTAGCTATACAAACACTTGAACTCTCGATGTCCGAGAACGGAAGAGAGTAACATAGAAATAACTGCCTCACCACAAACGCTAGTATTCAGAATGGTAAGACATTTATGAACACTTTAGAACAGATGTAACTTAACCAATTAGACCAACAGTACTCTGATATGTTAAGACAAAACTGTTCAATTGGATAAAGTTTTTTAAGAACAACGACTGATAATTATCCATCAACAATGTTATCAAATATTTCAGTGAGCTCAAATCACAAAAGGTTCTAGTATTCATTCAAATACTGGCTCTTAACTCTCCAAAAGCCATTCATGGGATCATGAAGTACGAAAATTTAAATCAACAACAAATGTTATTCTCTTTCCGAGAATATGCATGTCTTGAGAGTCACTGGTTACTATTGCTGAAATATTCACAGCAAATTTCAGTAAGAAATGCAGGATAGTATTTCATCAATTGAAGTACGTAACAATCTCTTCAAAGCATCTAAGAAAATGGTCTTCAAACATGTTGGCCACAAACATTTTTAGGAACCGTTTCACTAAAATACAGCAAATGATTAACGATTACTACAGAAGGGATACATTAAAAGAAAACTGAAACAATTGAAGTTGTTTGATATGAAACCACTATGCGCTGTGGTCCGAACGAACGGACTCGAATTGTTTAGGGAGGTCAGAGCGATGCTCACCACACTGAGGCTCTTCCAAGCAACAAGTGAGAACAAGGCCGAAAGGTACAAACATACAATAATAGTCTGATGAACAGTGAAGTAATTTTTAAGTAAAATGAGTTAAACTTAAGTCATCAGATTACATACCGGCAACGTAGACAAAACATTTGTGAAAAGTCGCTAAAAGACAATAAGGTAACTGCCCAAAGCAATCACACCCAGTTACATCTGACAGTAGAGGCATTCGGTGAAAAGACGAGCTTCAGCTTCAGATCCGCCACGAGGCGGAAACGGTCAATATTGAACCGTCGATCGGGCCGGAAAATATAGGTGGAAGGAAGACGCGAGCGGTTGGCTGAAGCAACATCACCTATGTGAACAAAAGCTTGGCTTGGAAGCACAACGCACCAGAATACAAACAAAAAAATTTTCACCAGAGAGTCGCGTAGGTTTGAGGGCTGCAAATATTTTAAGAAGGCGAATTACCGGTTTAGTACACAAAGTTCTAGGTAAGAAAAACGTTTTCTTCTTCATGATGAATGAAACTAAACATAAGAGAAATGTATAGAACTGCAATAATTAAAACACACATCAAGTGAAAAATTATGAAAATTACGAAATGGAAGCTATTATGTTTTGATACGAGCGACACGCTCTTCAAATCGCCTGGCCAGACACAATACGATGGAACAACAACAACAGGAAACTGAACCGAGTCCAATATCGAAGCAGAAGGGCACAAGCGTGCGCAGTGGGTGAATGAGTCACAATTATCATACTCACAGCGATTACGGAGATCAATCATTACGAATGCCGCGTGGTCTCGGCACAGAAGCCATTAATTAAAAGTAGATCACCGAGCATACAAAGCCACTGTCGGATGTCAAACAGTGGAAAGGCATGGAGACGCCTGAAGATGTGTGGATGACGATGACCCAATGGTCGCCTTCAGACCTGGTCGGCAAAACGAATAATGAAATTACAATGCAATCAAAAACCTTAGCTGCATATAGGCGTTGATATAACTCAACGGGGACAGTTGAAAATGTGTGCCCCGACCGTGACTCGAACCTGGGACCTCCAGCTTACGTGGCAAACGATCTATCTATCTATGTATCTATCTATAAATATATATATTTTTAAGGAACCGCTGAGAGCTGCATCAAACCAGTCTCAGGACTGAAGACAAGGAACCGCTACAGGAGCAGGACGACGGGTTCGGCAGGGGTCGACACCCGAAGCCTGGCCATCCCGTCGCCATGCCCAAGCAACTTGTACGATTATCGAAGGAAGAGGATGTAGCGGGTTCGTCTATGTTGCTTTATTTCTTTCTTTCTTTAATTTTTATAATATTATTTTTATTTTTATTGTATTTACGAACTTACTTTTGTTTCATTACAGAAAAACATCCTACAACTGCCGTAGTCAAGCCTCCGAGTCGTCTTCTCGTCTGTTGGGAGGGGTTCGCTCCTATTCCGACTTTAGAGGATCAGTATGCTCGAGGATTCTTCATTTTCAGCGTCTCATACCCGGTACGCCCCAGTGAGGAGGAGGATCCGCAAATAATGAACCTAAATAATTGGCGAAACGGATTCTGTACTTCGGGTGGCGGCTGAAATCTGCATGTGTCGTCATCAGTAGCGACCAAAAGTCGAGTGTGTCTTTGTGAGCATCGCAAAATATGTAGTAAAGTGCCATGCCTTTTAGCCAGTTAACGGCGTTCGCCCTGGTTGATGGAAAGTATACGCCGTCGGGGTGCAATATATCATCAGGGGAGATGGACTCCGGCAAATTAATGATTTCAGCCGTAAATAGGAATATTAAAAAGGGTAGGAAGATTTTTCTGTTTAGAAAAAGTGACAAAAAGCAGATTTCAGAGTACCTGTTGGCTCAACACAAAAGTTTTGTCTCAAGTACCGATAGTGTTGAGGATCAGTGGACAAAGTTCAAAACCGTCGTACGTAATGCGTTAGATGAGTATGTGCCAAGCAAGATCGTAAGAGATGGAAAAGAGCCACCGTGGTACAACAACTGCTGCGGAAGCAAAGGGAACTTCACAGCAAACATAAACATAGCCAAAGCCTTGCAGACAAACAAAAATTACGCGAAGCGAAATGTAGTGTGAGGAGGGCTGTGCGAGAGGCGTTCAATGAATTCGAAAGTAAAGTTCTATGTACTGACTTGGCAGAAAATCCTAAGAAATTTTGGTCTTATGTCAAAGCGGTAGGTGGGTCAAACCAAAATGTCCAGACACTCTGTGACCAAAATGGTACTGGAACAGAGGATGACAGACTAAAGGCCGAAATACTAAATATCTTCTTCCAAAGTTGTTTCACAGAGGAAGATTGCACTGTGGTTCCTTCTCTAGATTATCGCACAGATGACAAAATGGCAGATATCGAAATAGACGACAGAGGGAAAGAGAAACAATTAAAATCGCTCAAAAGAGCAAAGGCCTCTGGACCTGATGGGATACCAGTTCAATTTTACACAGAGTACGCGAAGGAACTTGCCCCCCCTTCTTGCAGCGGTGTACCGTAGGTCTCTAGAAGAGCGTAGCGTTCCAAAGGATTGGAAAAGGGCACAGGTCATCCCCGTTTTCAAGAAGGGACGTCGAGCAGATGTGCAGAACTATATACCTATATCTCTAACGTCGATCAGTTGTAGAATTTTGGAACACGTATTGTGTTCGAGTATAATGACTTTTCTGGAGACTAGAAAACTACTCTGTAGGAATCAGCATGGGTTTCGAAAAAGACGGTCATGTGAAACCCAGCTCGCGCTATTCGTCCACGAGACTCAGAGGGCCATAGACACGGGTTCACAGGTAGATGCCGTGTTTCTTGACTTCCGCAAGGCGTTCGATACAGTTCCCCACAGTCGTTTAATGAACAAAGTAAGAGCATATGGACTATCAGACCAATTGTGTGATTGGATTGAGGAGTTCCTAGATAACAGGACGCACCATGTCATTCTCAATGGAGAGAAGTCTTCCGAAGTAAGAGTGATTTCAGGTGTGCCGCAAGGGTGTGTCATAGGACCGTTGCTGTTCACAATGTACATAAATGACCTTGTGGGTGACATCGGAAGTTCACTGAGGTTTTTTGCGGATGATGCTGTGGTGTATCGAGAGGTTGTAACAATGGAAAATTGTACTGAAATGCAGGAGGATCTGCAGCGAATTGACGCATGGTGCAGGGAATGGCAATTGAATCTAAATGTAGACAAGTGTAATGTGCTGCGAATACACAGAAAGATAGATCCTTTATCATTTAGCTACAAAATAGCAGGTCAGCAACTGGAAGCAGTTAATACCATAAATTATCTGGGAGTACGCATTAGGAGTGATTTAAAATGGAATGATCATATAATGTTGATCGTCGGTAAAGCAGATGCCAGACTGAGATTCATTGGAAGAATCCTAAGGAAATGCAATCCGAAAACAAAGGAAGTAGGTTACAGTACGCTTGTTCGCCCAATGCTTGAATACTGCCTAGCAGTGTGGGATCCGTACCAGATAGGGTTGATAGAAGATATAGAGAAGATCCAACGGAGAGCAGCGCGCTTCGTTACAGGATCATTTAGTAATCGCGAAAGCGTTACGGAGATGATAGATAAACTCCAGTGGAAGACTCTGCAGGAGAGACGCTCAGTAGCTCGGTACGGGCTTTTGTCAAAGTTTCGAGAACATACCTACACCGAAGAGTCAAGCAGTATATTGGTTCCTCCTACGTACATCTCGCGAAGAGACCATGAGGATAAAATCAGAGAGATTAGAGCCCACACAGAGGCATACCGACAATCCTTCTTTCCACGAACAATACGAGACTGGAATAGAAGGGAGAACCGGTAGAAGTACTCAAGGTACCCTCCGCCACACACCGTCAGGTGGCTTGTGGAGTATGGATGTAGATGTAGAATCACCGCAAGAGTAATGCCAGCATGCGCTGCGTCAGTATTAAACACTCGCTGGTCGCAGTACAAGTAAGGCGGTGTGCATCCGAATCAACGACTGAGCATGTCGTACACAAGGGGTCGTCCGTCAGATGAATGGAATGTAGCCTCTGACGAGAAGCGAACTTCCCGTTCACAACCATGTACCACAATGAACGCACGGTCGTAGGTAGAAAAGGCGTGTGTACCGCTCACCACACTGTGTTCCAGGCAATTTCAGTATGTCTGTGGGCGACCGTATTTATAGGTTACTGCTGTTGATAGAGGCGATAATAGTCTTTCGTGCTGGGCATCCGTGTCGTCGGAAGGTCTGACTGTAAGTAGCTGAGGTCAATCAAGAACACTCTGATGTGGGCGAGTGCCGGTAAAATGTGTCCTACAGAAACCGGGGGATGCAGAGAGTGAGGTGCCACTTCCGCTATAAGGGTGTCCGTCAGAGTGGCGTGGGCAGAGGTCCACGTGCGACGTATAGTGTGGAGATAAAGCGATCGCGCACGGTTATATACATGAATTAAACCGATACCGCCCGCCCGCTGCGGCTGTGTCAGGGTGGCGTATCGGACTTTGAAAACAAGGCCGGTGATTGCGAAATGTCCATATGCTGCTTGAAATCTGTCGGCCATCGTAGCCGTCAAGGGAGGGACATGAGCAAAATAGTTCAGTTTGGAGACAAGATATGTGTTGACATAACGTGTTCTGAGGAGCATATCTATGCGACTCAATTTGTTGTCCTGCAGCAGAGCATATGTCTCGTGTAGGAGGTGGCGGTACGTAGCCGCCGCCGTACAGCGAACATTGTTACAGAACTGCACTCCCAAATATTTGAGTACGGGCACCTTGTCAAAGGGCACCGCCGTTGCGTGGGATATCCCCCCTCCGACACCCGTGTATTTTGTCTTCCTCAAGTTGATGACGCTTCCAGCTACCGCACCGTACTGGCGTAGCCACATGCATTTCATCCTCTGATCTGGCCAGAAACACCACGTCACCTGCGAATGCACCACTACAAAAGGTCACGTCCCACATGGAAATGCCAGTTAATCGCTCCCGAAGAGCTTGTAAAGCTGGTTCAAGTACTGTCGCAAATAATATACCCGACAGGGGGCACCCTTTTCGCGCCGACCGTCCAACAACAGTGTCACCAGACTGGTAACGGTTGACCATCATGTGGGAGCTCGTTCCGTGGAACAGTCGAAGGACAACCTGTGCACCCTATGGAGAGAGGCCCACGTGTTGCATAACTGCGTGGTCAAAATCGACGCCGACAAGAGCGCCTCGTATTTTGCGGGCCGCCGTCAAAGCAATTATGTTGCGATATGCTCCTAACGCTGTATGAAAGTTGCTGACACCACCTAAACATGTCTGATCGGTGTGGATGGCTTTCCCGATAGCGGCGTGGAGACGCGCGCGGAGGATGCGGGCGAAGATCTTGTCGTTGTTGAGGAGCTTGAGTGGGCGAATGACCTGCCACCTACAACCACCATTCAGTTTCGGTACTGGGATCAAGATGCCGTCTGTGAATTCTGTAGGGACAGTGAAATCAGGGTGGATCAATTCTTGAAAGATTTGAAGCAACTTGTCGCCCTTAAGGTCCAAAAAAGTGCGTATAGAATTTCAGGGGTACACCAACCCGCCCCAGGTGACTTGTTCGGTGCTCCAGGTGCCAAGGCCGATGTCAGCTCGTCAGATCTAATGGGCAACAGCAGAGCATCATCAAGTGCCACGTCCCTAAGGGCGGGAGAATGCAACAGCTTGTCATAATCGCGTACGTTTCGCGATTTTCTATGTAAAAGGTTCCACACTGCCGGGCAAATGTGTGCACTAAGTCAGTTAGCGTCACTGCGCGGCCGCCCTTCTCCGTGTTTACCGCCGTAATGAGCTGACGTTCGCGGTGGCGCCTCTCACGCACAATGTGATAGACTGGTGCCGTTTCGTGGGGGATGCAGACTTGCAGTCGCGGACGGATGTGGACACCTTCTAGCTGCTCTGCCCTGATGCGAAGTAAACGAGCTTTGATGCGTTGTATGGACTTCTGACGTTCGGGAGATGGCGGTTGCGTCGCCAGCTCACGTAACGCTGTATAGTAAAATTCCGATGTCGTCATTTGCCAGTTCGATCTAGTCAAGCCCGTAGGCCGTCAGGGTCTTCCGGAGCGCAGGTTTGACACATTACAGCCACCACAGCAACGTGGAAGCACACGTGGGCAGGCGCCTGAAACAACGACGCCACGTGTCAATAACTGCTCTCCGACACGCTTCCTCGCGAAGGAGGGAGACGTTCAGCGTCTACAGGCTTCTGCTACGTCTAGTGAGTTGTCGGGGTAAGGTGATATATGCGAGACGATCCGTGAAGGGCGTCGGCCAGAGTTCTACATCATGGGGTTGCTGTGCGGCGGTGTGTGCGGTGTGTGCGCCAAGTGTGAGAGCGATGCCTCGCCCGCTCGGCAAGTATGTCACGTCCGTCGCGTCTCTGCCATCTCGGAGAAGGATGGCCGTTCCTCCTGCGCCATCACCAGAGGTTAGGCTGTAGGTGTAGCCATACAGGTCTAAACGCAGCTCGGGACGAACCTCCTGGAGAAGGGCAATGTCCAAGTCTGCCGCTCTGATCATGTCGTGTAACATGCAGGTCTTGACATTGGAGTGGACACCATTGACATTGACTGTTCCCACACGGTATGACTGAGACATATCGTGGAGGCAGTGTGCTGGTGCAAGCCAACGGTGATCTCGCACACCACACAGCCATCAAATGGTTCAGATGGTTCAAATGGCTCTGAGCACTATGCGACGTAACTTCCGAGGTCATCAGTCACCTAGAACTTAGAACTAATTAAACCTAAGGACATCACACACATCCATGCTCGAGCAGGATTCGAACCTGCGGCCGTAGCTGTCGCTCGGCTCCAGACTGTAGCGCCTAGAACCGCACGGCCACTTCAGCCGGCCACACAGCCATACAGCCGCATGCTGTGCCCTCTGGGCTCAATGTCAGCCTTTGGCTCTGGTGGAGGTATCGATGTTTTCTGTGCATCATCGGCCTCCATATCGTCTGCCTAATCACCAAGAGGGGATTGCGACGTCAGTGGTGGCTGGTCGTTTTCGCAGGAGCCCAAATTTTGGGAGTCGACGCAATGCGTCTCGTTTTCAGTGCCACCAGATGTAGGAGAGTGTTCCTTGTCTTCAGGCGCTTTCTGGTGAATAAGGCGGCGGCGGCGGCGGTGCTGACTCTCCAACGGAGCTCGCATCGACTTGAGGTGGTAGCCTGTTTTGTTCATCCATCATATCATGTCGTGACACCTCCACATACATTATCGGGAGAGAGCTCATCTTGGATAGTTGGGGAAGTTCATTGCGGGACACCTGAACGAGGCGGCGCTGCTCACTTCTAACGTGGCCCTCCTGGCCGCAGCCCGAGTAGGTCCTCGGTTGGCCGTCATATATAACAACTGCGCGGAGGCCACTAACGTAAACATACGTTGGAACGTGCTTCTTAAGTTCTATGCGCACTTGTCGTACCCCGTTAAGGACAGTGCTCCATTTCTCCTCTGTGAGGCTCATAACTGTGTCGTATGGCCACAGCGCATCAACGCCATGGTTGGCAGGAACTTCCAACGGAAGTTCAAAGATGCGCACAGTACGCACCCCCAGACCAGCATGGTCAACTCCTACCATGCTTACAATACCGTCTGCCTGACAGAAGCGAAAGCCGTTTGCAGATCGTTGAGGGAGTCTGTCGCAGGATGCTTCGTCAATCAGTTTGAGGTACACTGTGCTGGATACAATAGACAAATAAATGCGTAACAGTTTTTGCGGTTATATGTGCATGATGTCTCGAAAAAACTGTTCTGTTTAATGGGCCTTCGGTCTCGTGTACGATGCGTTGAACGTTAGTTTGATTGTAGCTTGTCGATATGAGAACGCCATGGTGGGTCGGTACTAACCACGCGCTAGCGGGTAAACAACACCACCTGCGGAGTGTTGGCTGGCGCGCTGGAGCCCGTTCGCACGGTATGACGGCTCAAAGCCGACTGTCTAGCTGAGCCACCGAGCACACAGAGGATAGTGCGACTTCAGGCAGTTATTTCTGGCACGCCTCCCGTGTGACCCACATTCGCAACTTCTTGTCCCGCACTATATTCATAGTGCCCCTGCCCATCACACTCATTACTCGCGGCTTTACCGCCGATTCCCGTAAGAATTCGGGCACTGTTTGTGCATCCGCACAGAAGAAGATGGTCAAATGGCCGGTGAGCCTTAACCATATATATATATATATATATATATATATATATATATATATATATATATATATATATATATATAAAGATGGTATCTGTTCTTTCGGACAAGCAGTGGCAAGGCATGGAGACGCCTGGAGATGTGTGGATGACGATGACCTCCTGGTCGGCAAAAGGCATAATGAAACTACAGTGAAATGAATACCCTTAGCTGCATGTAGGCGTTGATAACGCAGCGCGTCCATATAACTGATTTGCCTAGGATGGGCAATGGATCTTGCGCGTGCAAAAGTACGTGTGGTCTCCAGCGGCGATCTGAGTAGCGAGCATGGAGGAAATGGACAGGGATTGCGGAAAGATGGCGCTGGGTGGGAGTGTGGGTCAGTCGAGAGGCGTGCCGACGGAGTTTGCGCTGTTGTACAAACGCCGTGTCCTGGATGGCTCGATGATTAGCGCTCCCGCCTAGTAAACGGAAGATCCCGTCCAATCCCTGGCAGGTACGTCGCCGCTGATTCCGCGCAATGTCTCAATGCAGCTGACATCTTTACTTCACTTTCCTTCCCCCTCCCACCCCCACCCTCATTCCGCCTTCAATTTACAGCTTGGGAGTGATACGGGCGGTGGAACAAACAGCCGGCGCGTTGCCGCGCACTGACGTGCTGCTTCCCTGATTGTCTCATCGCCAGGCGTTTTCAACGGTGCTCGCTGCAAACGTGCTCCACCACAATGAGTGTGCGAGCTATTTATCGCGCAACGGTTCAAACTTCAGTTGTAAATTCTTACGGAACCTCTTGTCAAAACGTGGTTAGAGTAAGTAAATTATAAATATATGAGCTCACACTGTACTTAGTTTAAGATGGGCTGCCTCTGCACAGAATCGACAACGGTTGCGTCATGGTTCATGGGTGTTGCCACTGTTTCTACATAAATTTTATTTTTTCTGAAACATTCCGTTAAAGTTACCATAAAAAGTTCACTAATTTTACTTTTAATATATTTAACATCATGGCATAATTTTTATTCCATTTAAATCTTTTTTTCAGTAGAGAGCGCATTGTATTCCTTTAACAAACCTCATCAGTATTCAGCACACTCGGCTGTAGGATCGAATGGGGGACCCAAGAGCTTAACAACAACAACATCATTCGCAGTCCAAACAAATTAAACATTTCATTTTATAGTACATGCAGCAAAATCTGACAAAACATTAAACTACTGCAGCATAGTGAGTCAGTGAGGTTACAGTGACCAATTATTGCAAGAAAATCGTACTACAATTCTCTCGATTATGTCTCATAAATGGTAATTTTTCTACTTGTAATTCACAATTATTTACTACATTTAATTTAATGAACTAAAAAAATCTAAAAGCAAGCCAAATTCAGGAGCTTAAAATCTTTCGTTTAATTCTGTTGCTAGCCGCATCAACAATTAAGATGTTTAATTCTTTAAAGAAACATTAAGTAAGTGGCTTGGTATAAATATGGATGAATAAAGTTGATAAAATGAAGTAAGATCATCAATAATACAATGTTTAAGCAAACTGCAAGATTGGCCAAGGCTCTGTATTTAGCCGCAGCATGGTTTCATTCAGGTAGGACGCCGACACCACTGCCCAGGAAATAACGGCTGGGTCCGCGCGCGAGGCAACGTTATCAACCGATCAAACAAGACACAGAACTATCGGAATCTATAAAAAACTAAAGTTAAATCACTCGGTTACAGGTAAATTAACATACAAATCAACACATCGTTAGAAGGGGGCCCATAGAAGATAGTGATGACTTAAGTTAGATTAAACAATTACAAGTAGATTAACACACAGAAGAGTACATCGTTAGCGGGGGGCCCGGAGAGGGGCGTGATTCTAAAATGACCAGGTTCAGATTACAAAACCTAATTCTGTAGAAGCAGAAGGACTTTTAGGATTTGTCAGTTGGCACAATAAAAGTGACTTAAGTATTAACAAAAAATTCAAGGAACCATTTCATAACACGCCAGACAGTGATTAGCTAAAATAAGAGAAATAAAACTTTCTCCAACTAGTACCAAATACTTAATTTCAACTTGAGCGAATTTTCTGGGGCCTGTTACTAATAATAAGCGTTTACAATAATTCGGACAGCACATAGTGTCGTTAGGTAAGGGTAAATAGTAGACAACTGGAAGTCCAGTTTAGCACCATGCTCATCCTCAGGTTGTAGTTTACCGACAACCATGAATCCACTACATAATAAACGGTCATATAGCTAAATCCATTTGCTTACTTAAAGATGCTTCTGTAATTAACAGGGAAAAGGTTCTAAATTTCAAAACTCTTAAAAATAACCGACAATAGCACAGCTGGATCATCCTGTGCGGCAATACCCATAAAACAAGTAGAGTATAATTTAAACTCATAACTTCTCTCAGTAATAATTTAATTTAGAGTGACCTCTGTCTTTCAGCTGTTCTGGTAGAACACCTTAAGGCCCAGCTCACAGTAACTGCACACAACGACCATAAGATTCATTTCAAAGGTCAAAGTTTTCATTCAATGAAGCAACGTTCAGAGAGTACCTCGATAACAAGCCACCAATAGTCCATAACGTAAAACAGAGTCTCATATCGCTCAACAGGATTTTTTTGACAACAGGAACCGGCAGCTGGCGCTGGCGGGGGATGGCCACGAATCGACGTTTCAGTTTGTCCCTGATAAGCTTACTTCCTGAGACATACGTCAGCAGTAGATGTCTACAAATAGGGCGTTTCGCTAGCTCATACTCACCCGAGCCCACCGCGCTCGGGCGTGGCTTGCCCGAGCACGAAAGCTCGAAGCAGCCAGGCTGCGGTCAAACGATGCGCCGTGGGGAGGGCAGGGCAGCCCAGTATGGCGCGCCCGCCGCGCCGCTGTTGCATCCTGTTTTAGCGATAGCTATGCGTGTCTGCACACTTGTGTCGTTCCTGATAAATTACCGCCAGCTGGAGGAATGGCACTCACATCACTGTGTTATGCTGTTGTTTTTTCTCCTGTGTTGTAGTGTCCAACGGCGACACCTTTATGATCAATAAGAGAAAATAGCTTGCTTTACTCAACAACGAAAATTACCAACTTTAGTTGGTCTCATAATGAAGAATCAAAGAGCTGTTCTTTTATAACACCATCTGATTTTTTGATCAAATGTAATATGTGGACTTGAACTCCTAAAAAATTAGAAAGCTAGTAGGAACGAAATTATCTTCAAGTTATTCCCAGTTGGCGTAATTGCGATGAATCGACTTGTTTAGGTTAAAATTCACTTCGTTCGTCCAAGATAACATTCCAGACTATGCTGAAATTTCTTTTGATATTCACATTTGAGGTTGGAGCACTAACAATTCTTCTCATTCAATTTGGTACTTAGGGAAAGAGACTAAAGTTACCTTTCACCTCTCAAGAGGTTGTTTCTCGCCACGGCTATCCATTCGGGTTAAATTCACGTCAACTTCTTCGGTAACTTGAGTGTGACGTTGCCTACAGTCTAGGCAGTCCGAAAATAGTGACTACATTTTTTTGACTGCTGATTGCTGCTCACATTCGCTCAACGGTTATAGATAACTATATTTAAATTTTATTCAAACAAAGCAAGATATTACTGCCATGTTGTAGTTTTTTTTTCTTGCGTATCAGAAACCGACATTTCAGCACACATTTAGCACACAGTATTTAACGTCTCATCTCTATCAGAAACTGACATAAATTTCAATACCCGAAAGGGTGACCACAAAAATGCTACTATTCTGTGCAACGTCCGATTTTTGACATTCTCATCTGCGAGACAGATGGAAGGACGTTTCAGCGCCTGCATTATCTACAGTTAATGGAAGATAATACGACCGTTGTATTGTACTGCCAAAATACCGGTGGCAGGGATACCAGCGTTTTGCAATTAAGGCCAATTTTCATCCTCTGGACACGCAGCATTGCTACAGTAATTTAAATGCATGTACCTCTGCAACTTTGGGCTCTGTATTACAACGAATTTTCAGTTTGTCCCTTCATAACAAAACAAACTGAACTGCTGGAAACTTCTCGCTTTCCTACATTCCAATTGCACCTTCGAATGGCTCTAAAAGGGTCACAAGTTCTTTTGCAATATTGTTGTCATAACCAGTAAATTTTTCAGAGACGCCTCTTTACGGAAGCAAGTCAATGACATTGTCCTTCAGCCGTACTACTTACAGAAATCTATTTGTATGTACTGTAGCATTCTAAACAAGCTGCTCCACTTATTGTCCGTTTCTTGCTTCAAGATTCTCTACATCGAACTCATGTCACCTGTTTTATTCATGAAATGTATAGTATCTTTATCAGCAGAAATCGAGTAGTGACCACTCCAAGCCCATTTATCAAACAATTTTCACCATAGATGTTTGAGGATTGTATTCAAAACATGTGTAATGCATGCAGAATGCTGAAAGGATTGGAGTGCCTCGCTTGTACTGGCGGCTTGGTCACCGGCAAATGAAATGTTATTAAAATGCTGGGGTTTACTCCTAACAGTCTGAATAATGTTCATCTGGTTAACTTACATTAGGAGTGTGGGTGCATTCAACGATTGTTTCATGATTTTCAAATGATAGAGCTCAGTAATCAGTCGTCCTTTTCTTGTAAGTTTTTTTCAACAACTCTGGATTTCGGCTAGTACGTATCCCTTATCAATGCACCATTTCGTAGTGTCAATGCATGCTTTAGTATGTCAGTCCCCTGTTATTCGGGAATCTGTCACATTTCTTTCATAACTACAGTATACAGCATATTTTTACGCACTGATTTTAATTTAAAGTTATTTTTATTGATTTTGACTACAACACTGTCTAATTAATTACTAAAACATTGAAACCTAAGAGTTCTATTAGCCTCGAAAGAGTGACTGCAGCTCACTTTCAACTGCTATAGATGCGTAATTAGGCTATTATAGTAGTGTGTAGGTATTCTAACGTACCATGGCTCAAAAGCGATTTTGAAACTATCATAACAGTACACAGCACAAAATCAATAAGCAGCAGCACTTACATTAAATTCAACTGCAGGTAAGGACAGAAATGATTAACAAATCAATAACTTAGCTCAAGTAAGGCCAAGAATATTCAGTAGTTGGTCTTGGCTAGTTTAAATTTATCGATGGTTTTGTTAACTATAGTTAGTGCGTGATTCTTTTTGGTCAGCTGAATGAAAATCAAAATATCTTTCAGTTTCACTACACAGCACCTGGGCCGTGTGCAGTTTCATTTAGGTGACAGGGGGGCGTCCTCTTCCCCTTCTCCCTCACCCTTTGGCTACGTCCTTGCTCCCAAACACTGTTACATAGTTTTTCGCTTTCACACTCTTCTTCATCGCGCTTTCAGGCGGCGCTCGGATAACTATTGTGGGCGGCCGGGCAATTCGAGCTTACAACGTTCGAACGAGCGTCATGAAGGTGCAGCACGGTTGCTCCCTCAGTTAGGATCACCAGATTTCAGTGAGGGAGAATAGGAACACATTTATCGACACTAGCATTTTTAAAAGAATTATATTTACTGCACATTTTCTTCATAATACACTCACCACAATGAAGAGGAGTACTTTTCAGTTAAGTGTGTAATTCTCAACATTTTTTCATAGACAATAAGTATTATAAAAATCACTTCAACTTTCATGATAATTGAAATAAGTGTACAATTCATTTTTTATTAAATCAACTGAACAGCAGTTTTGCTCATCCATCCATTTAGTGTTCATAAAGGAGAAAATTCTCTCCGTGAACGGATTTGAAAGAAGTATACTCAAAACTAATTTAACTAAAACTAAAACTAAAACAGTGCACCATTTTGGTGCGCCACGATTTCTCTCCCCTCCCCCCCCCCTCCCCCGAAAAAAATCAGAAACCATTGCCACATTTGAATACACATTATCTACAGTAAGGAAATCAACAAAGTGATTCGACTAAAGTGCAAGGAAAATTGTAGACATAATTACACTGAAATAAGTTGGTTTTCTGAACCAGACACACCTCTCAAGTTGTTTCTAATGGAGCTGGGGAACCATCTTCACGAGAAAAGTATGATATAATTGCAGGAAGATTTTTCAACAATCTTTCTAAGGCAAGCCTTAGGCTTAACTGCCATGCAGGTACATGTCTCAACAAAGAATTGTATTCTATATCAACACATTTAATGAACTGTTTCAACTGACATATACTTTTAGCTGAATTTTAGAAATAGTTGGAAGTCTTAATTACTAACATATCAATATTCAAAGCAAATCTACTAACATCTGATGGACTTACGCGGAATTACATGCACTGAGCAATTCGAGCGAGCATGAAAGGCAGATTCAGACCACTACCCGGCAGAAACAAACGGAAGAAGCGGCTCAGTCACCGTTCCATTCCTTTCAGGCCACTCCACTGGTCGGTCAAAACACTCGCCTGCCCAATAGGCTCACAGCTTCTACATCTGACGCCACAGAGATCCTTGGTCACATCATGCCCCGGTCCTTCCTCCGACCCCTTACTGCTTGGAACCCACGGAGGCGCTGCTGCCGTGACAAAGAGGTGCGCTCCGGTAAAGATGGCCGCACAGCGGCACTACCGAGAATCGAGAGATCGATGCGAGCCGCACGGCTCAACGATAAAAATTACATTAAATTTGTTTTAAGAATACCGTATGAATACCTCCAAAAATCATACAATTTTGTCTTCATTTTGAAACTAATTTTAGAAGTAGTGTCTGAGCTACAAGTCTCTGAATAGTGTGATTTTATTAAATGACGCTAACCTTGATGTATAAAAAGACCACAAGCACTTATTTATCACAGTTGCGAGCATGTAAAGGATATTAACGACTAGATGACAGGAAACTAAACGTCCACAAAAAAATCCAAGGTTTCCTGCCGTCCGAAGTGAAATGGACCAGACCGTACTCGTGTGGACAGCGTTATCAGCATCCGTCAGACTCTGAAAGGCGCCGACTACTTCCAACTTTCAATATCTAGATTTGTGGGCCGTTCACATATAACAGTAGTCCGATTTTAGTCTGCCGGTGAACGTGAGGGATGTGACCATGTCTGACCATCACAAACGAGGATCATCGTATTGTGCACCAAGCACATCGAAACCTGTTAACATATGAATCTGCCATCCGTTTTAGGAATCCCTTGAGTGCAAGGCCGCTAGTTGAATCTTTAGCAAAGCTAATTCGAAAGAGTTGTTTTAAAAATTATGACAGGATATACATTAGTTGCTAACGACGCACCGTGGACATCAGGAGGGCAACAGAAAATTAGTGTCCCGGAAGTGCAGAGATCAACCTTTTATCGGATGTATGAATTACACATCATAAAATGGACATCGTCGAAAGTAAAGAAATTGTCTAAACAAACCATTAACTTTCACCACGAACACCGAATGGAAAATGGCGCGCCAAGGTGATCACAAATGTTCGCACTATCAAGACTGATGGCTAACTCTTTGGGAGTTGGCCTTCTAAATCTTTGGGAGTTAAAAACCTTGCAACACTTTCAGCTAGGTACCCACTCCGTCACTGGTGTAGCGGGGTGACGGGAACTGATGGAACGTGGGGCCATGCAACCGAGTGCGAAGAAGTCTGTCGTTGAGCGTCGCGTGAAACTTTCACGCGTAACTGCAGACAGTGACATAACCTGTTTTTTTTCACGGAAGAAACTAACTTCCAGGGGCTGACTCTATCCAATGGTTCCAGGTGGTACGAATTGTAGTGTCACACATTTTTCAGGAGGGATAAATTCCTCTAATGAGGTATGATTTTCATACATAGAGCAGGCTCAGGCAAAAGCAAAGTTATTTTGACCAGATATTGACCAAAAGCTGTGCTCATACCATAGCTGCAGTTCTTTTACGTCTATTTTCCCACTCTTGCTTGCTGGGACGTAAATATTTCCTGCTGCACTTGCAAGATCACGCACTCGAGACAGAATCGTAGATTGCAGAACAACTCCATCTTCTCGCAGAGCAATGAATAACTTGCCAGTTAGCATAATTAAATAAAAATACGTTGAGGAACTGATGTTAGTTGATTTTGATACAACTCTCTTGGTACCTCTAATTCCCGAGGTTTTTTTCGTATGCATCTGCTCTTCAAATCCCCATTGGTCGGAGCTGGAAACAAATTCCTTTCTGAACGACTGGCTACGTTTGTGTACCTCATCTACAAGTTTTCAGGCCGATTTCGCGATTTGTCGTGCATCGTCAAATTGACGCTTTGTTTGAAATTTCGATACCCTAAGTCGAACAACACAGTAGCGGTGTTTCAAGTTATGCAACCAACCATTGCTTCCCTTGTAATCGTTGCAATATTTGTCACGCGCAATGTGGATGTGCATGAAATTAGTAGGTCACTATCATGCACATCCTGTAAATTGTATCGAGCATTCTTGAAACGCGCAAACACCAATTTGTGTAACAAGTGTGCCTTGTCCTTCGTTGAACATCCGTAGTTTGTCTTATGCGCTTCACAATCATATTACTTTGGACATATTCGTAATCTTTTCGCAACTGTTTTTTTACTACGCTGCAGACGATCTACTATGTACACAATTATTTTTAGTAATCGCTCCTTGGACAACGACTGTCCTTCACTACGTTTCACTGGCGGCGAGATTTGTGGCTCCCTGTCCAACTACGTGGCTCCATACCTGTTTCAGTATCACTTTCACGTATCGTGATCAATGTACTCCCTATGCACAATCTAGCGTATACGGTATCACACATTCTCTGATTTATCTTGCAGCAACAGTAATATTTCATGGCCACTTCTTTCTCTCTCTGCCTAATATCTTGGGTTCCTTTCTAACGAAATGTCATCTTCGACAACTCATGTGGTATATGTAATGCAGTGTTTGCTTTGTTTATCGTCGCCACTGCTCTGTTTTTCATCAACACCAGTAGCAGGTGTGTAGCGCTGTTGTGTCGACTAAGTGGTTCAACTACGTTCCGTTGCCTCATGCTGTGCTCTCCATTGGATACCTCCAGCTCCACCCCCTGTTATCATTAGCAGTCAATATTGTAATTTCGTAATGCCGTAAAGATGACTGGCCTTTTGCGATCTCGCACCCAAGGGGTTCCTTGTGAGATCTCTAAGCCGGATAATCACCGCTGGAGAATACTGAAAATTTCTTTCAGATGCGCGTCCAAACGCTCCAAAAATTTGGCGAAAGAAAACATTGTTCTTGGTAGACTGTACAATTATATACTTTATTCGTTGTAGGATTGGCCAGGTTTGACACTCTCATTTCCAAGCACCTACAAAAGTACATGTCAAAATTTACAGATGTTATATTCAATAGGCACAACGGGAAGCCATTGAACATATGCACAATTTGGTTCAAATTCAGTCGGTGAGTGTGGTGACGGCCTGGACAGAGATCTCATTCTTCCAATGATATGGAGGCACAGCGGTGTTACTCGTAGTCATTGTGTGGAGACATACTGCGTAAGACTTTGGGTCTTGGCTTGCAGTGTCGAGGGAACCCTGACGGCACAGTGGTACGTCATGGGAAACCTATTTCCTCACATAACATCCCTCATCCGATATTATCGTGGTGTCATTTTTCTGCAGCATGCTGATCATCGAAACGACTACACCCCTGCCCTGGCGTACGGGACTACAAGTCCCACCGCCACACCTTCACCTGCCCATGTTAGGCAAAATTCTTCTGCCTGACTCATGTAGTACTATCACCGTCAGAGGGTGGTACGGGACTACAAGTCCCACCGCCACACCTCCAAAGTGAATTGCAGTGACGGAGTCACTGCCCTGTGGAAATTTACTGCCTCACCAACACAGTTAGACCGCAATAGACCGGTGATGCTGTATTGTAAAAAAAAAAAAAAAAAATCGAAACATGACCCATGGCTCAATGAACTGTTTACGTGCTGTTTGAGATACGCAGTTGGCAACAGGATCTCCAGATGTGTAGAACGAGGTAGGACTTCACCGCTTCCCAGTGACTGCTGGTGTAGGATATCAGTTACCAGCTACAACAGTTGTGGGCCAGCTCGTCTCATACGAGGATAAAGCTACTCTATGGATGCACAGTCATACCGATAAGTGAGCTCATAGTGCCAGGTTCTTCGAAAACATGACTCGATCACTATAAAACGCATACCCTCCCGACCCAGGACGTTACATCTAATTTCCTCCTCTCCCTCTTGGTGCTTCAGTTCTTTTTTTGCCATGTAGTTGCTCGTGACTGTCACTATAACTGTCGCCGGAGTTCGTATCTCGTTGGTGGGCATTTAAGGAGTTTGGCACTGTGTCATAAGTACTGGTTGAGCCTAACTGTGATTTTTGGCAGAATTTTTGTGTGAGCTTGTAGATACTCAATCCCTCCTTCACTACCCACCTCCCCCACCCCTGGTTTGCTCTCACCACCCTTTGACCAAACTTTGTTGTGATGATGACGGCTGCGGAATTTACCTAGTTACCTTTCTTATCATCTGACACTCCTTGCGTACATTCGCAGTTTTGAGGCAGATGTCAGTGAGGTAACTGCCCTTGAAAGTAGCGAAATTTATCATTATTACGCCATTGTCGTAGCTCCATTCGTGGAAACTCTTACTTGCAACTGTTGAATGGAACACAATAACCTTTCAGGGAGTGGCTTTCATATTACTTTGCAAACGCTCTCAGCACAGGCTCGAGTTCTGCACACACCTTTTGCCTGAGGCAGACTTTAATCTGTAATTGCTTAACTGTTCACAAATGTCGTTCAGAGATAAGTGTCTTAAATACTAAATTCTTAAGGGTACTTGCTGAATATTCTGAGATATTAGCAGCCATTGTCTTTTTCGAACAGAAACCTGTGCCTTTAGTGTGTGCCTAATGGAACACAATAAACTTTCAGGGAGTGGCTTTCATATTACTTTGCAAACACTCTCAGCACAGGCTCGAGTTCTGCACACACCTTTTGCCTGAGGCAGACTTTAATCTGTAATTGCATAACTATTCACAAATGTCGTTCAGTGATAAGCTGTTGAATTTTCAATATCAGTTACATCAGCGTCTGCTTAGCGAATTTCCTGAAAATTTCCCCGTTTACTTTTTGCAAGTCATTGTCTGTAACCGAACTGAGCTCTCCATATAAATTATATTGGATTACTTACACTTCTGCGTACTGTTCCTGAAGCTTGCACTCCAGTTGCTCATAATGACGAAGCACCATTGTAGATATGTACAGGTCACCCAGTCAGGGTAATAGTATCGAGGTTTTCGTTAGAACAGTTTCTTGTATTGTTCGAGTACAATTGATTGTGGCCTACGTGCCAGAAAGGTAACTGCTGATCGTCTGCTCTTATGCCCTCAGTCAATGTGTATAACTAACAGGGATCATGGAGCGGAATCTCGCATGCACTGCTGGTCGCCGCCAAAGAGAGTCGGCTCCATGTCACAAGCTCCCGGAGACAGGCGTTCAGCTAGCTAGGTCCTGTTCCCTTACTAAGTCCTATTAGATATTAGTTCCATAACAAGTAATCTACGTATCTAATGCATCGTCTCTCGGACCTGCCATGACTGGTTGGAGCCTTGCAAACCAACTGCAGCGCGCCCAACTGTACTTCATGTAAGGAATGAACTTCCTTTTGGCTCATAAAAGTCTACATCTTATGGGCTACTTCCTCTAGACATGGCTACTCCTTGACTAACCCAGCCAGCCTTAAACATTGATTTCCGATACCTCCTGCAACCCGTCGGGCCTTCTTAAACTTGAGGAGTTTCATTCATAGTAGCAGATGAACATTCTTCCGCCTAAGAGAGTTGTTACATTTTCCTCCTGCCGCCTGTGAATGAGAGATGTACCCAAACTTCCCTAATAGGTGGGTAGAGAAAAGGATTCTGAGTAGCCAAATGTGATCGAAGTGAGACTATCGAATGTAACACTAGAGAGATACGTAATTCACTAGAAAGAAAATACTGACTCAGTAAAGTTTACATTTGCAACGAAAACTCCGAGAAACCAAAACGCTTGTTAACACCACTGATAAAATGGAGATGCAATTATTTTATGACAATTGCTTCGCTAGAAAGGGAAACATCTGATCGTAACAAACCTTATACCACAAATTAGATTCTTGACAATATAAAAATGATCAGGATTGCCACTGTATATGGAACAAGGAAATAATTCCAAACATAGAAATGGGTAATCAGATTGTTAACTTCCTTAGTAAGCAACGGAAAGGAAAAGTGGGAACATTTTAGGCCTCATTCGAATTCACTCACGCAGAAATGGCTTGTCATCATTAATAACAGTAGATTCAGCAAAATCATCTGTGGTCGAACAACAGCACAGTACATGAAACAACAACTATAGTAAACTATTGAGGCAGAAGTTAAAGATCACAGACAAGAAATCCGACCAAAGCGAAGGAACGACATTTCGGTAAAGACCCAAGTTAAAGTGGCTATTCAATCGTTTACAAAGTAAGAAATATAGCTGTGAGTGATGAAATATTTACTGAACTTTTTAAATACCTGGAGAAGAAATCAGTAAAATGGTCAACTCAATTTGACTCAGATGTGTAACATTGAAGAGATATTCCTACATACCTGAAAACATGCATCTCTTTAGCAATCTTAAAACCTAGAAAATACTCTCGGTAATCAAGCCACATTACTAGGGTGCATTATCCACAGCACAACTTACGTCGTTGTCGATAGTACTACTTCGTTTCATTCAGGCCGATTTCAAAAGGAAAACTGGAATGAGCTGGAACTAGCTTTATCCTCATAGGGAAACAACCTCACAAAAGCTTTAACACCAGTGTCGCATTTTTGGGCCATTCTGGCTAAAGGGCCTCAGCCTAAGGCGCCAACCACTAATATCTAGCAAGAAACTTTCAGACGTAATTAAAAACATCTTGAGTCGATCATTCAATGTCGCCGTTGGATCACCACTATGAAGGTATATAACATCGAAATATAACTTCCCCAAGGATCACGACTAGCAGCACTGCTGTTTAATTTCTGAATCAGCAACTTATCTGATACATGTCAGAAATTCGGTAACGCAGACAATCCAATCTTTATCACTCAAACTAAACCAATCGATAAAGGACTGCGAACGGAAGACAGCGACGGTGTCCTTGACTATGACAATAAGTAGAAAAAACTGGAAATTTGCGGTAAGGTTTTATGTGCCCAACTGCTGAGGTCAAGGACTCGAACCTCCGACGGGGGAACCCGCGCGGACCGTGACAAATCGCCTCAGACAGCGCGGCTACCCCGCGCTGCCAATAAGTGGAGACTATTCTCTAACACAACCAAAATGCAGTTGTGTGCGTTTCACTTCAAAAACTGTCTAGCAGCTAAAAACTGAACGCCGTATCCGGTGGGAATAGAGAACGACACAGCTTCCATTCTAAAGGCCTCTGTGTTGAGTTAGATAGTAAATTATGATACAAGAAACACCATGATCTTACAAGAAAGTAAACAAACAATTAGAAATATCATCCTCAGGAAAGTTTCAAGGGAACGTGATGGCAGAAACAAAAACACCTCGTACAGCAGCAGCTGCTACGATCCATCAGAAAATTTTGTTCTCAAGTATTTAAACAGCGTACACGTTGAAAATTTTTTTTGTACAGTTGAGCGATACCTTGACGACAGTAACTAGTATCTTTCCTGTCTATCCTAACACAATGATGTCGTGCACCCAGCGACGTTGAATCACCTGAGCTTACATGAGTGCAGGCAGCTTGCAGTTTCGTGAGAATGGAAGAAATTTCGTGACTCTGACCGACGGCAAAATTTCGCTACTCATATAAGTCTAGTCTATTTCCCCTCCACGCTCCCCCCCCCCACCTCCCACCCAGTTAGTTTTGTTGTTAGTGAAGAGCTGAGAGACAACAAGTGTAAACTACCTACGAGCAGATATCGCATGTTGCACGCAAGGGAATGAATGTTCCTAGATACGCGTAGTCAAGGCTGACCAAATTTAGAATAGTCCCTGTGAGTTGCAACTGCATGAAGCTTAGTTGGGGTAGCTATAACAATTCCTGGGTCATTTGAATTTGGAGAACGTGAGCTAACCACTGGCAATATTATAGTGCAAGAGTTCTCAGCAAGGAATTATCAACCGTCTATGACAGATTCCATCGATGCTATTGTATAATTACTTGATTGAGGACATCTACATCTACTGCATACTTGCACAAATTCCAGTAATATACACTAAAGCACCAAAGGAACTGATATAGGCATGCGTATTCAAATACAGAAATACGTAAACAGGCAGAATATGGCGCTTCGGTCGGCAACGCCTATATAAGACAGTAAGAGCCTGGTACAGTTGTTCAGATGGTTCAAATGGCTCTGAACACTATGGGACTTAACATCGAAGGTCATCACTTCCCTAGACTTAGAACTACTTAAACCTAACTAACCTAAGAACATCGCACACATCCATGCCCGAGGCAGGATTCGAACCTGCGACCGTAGCAGCAGTGCAATTCCGAACTGAAGCGCCTAGAACCACTCGGCCGCAGCAACCGGCGGCAACAGTTGTTAGATCGGTTACTGCTGCTACAATAACAGGTTATAAAGATTAAAGTGAGTTTGACCGCGGTGTCATAGTCGGCACACGAGCGATGGAACACAGCATCTCGGATGAGGTAGTAATTTTAATGTACTACAATTTCACAAGAGTGCTGTGACTATCAGCAACCGTGTAAAAAAACTAATATCCCACATCGCTGCCTCCGGAAAAATATCCTGCAGGAATGGGATCAACGACGACTGAAGAGAATCGTTCTACGTGGCAGAAGTGCAACTCTTCCGCAAATTTCTGTTGATTTCAATGCTGGGCCATCAACAAGTGTCTGCGTTCGAATTATTCAACGAAACATCATCGATATGGGCTTTAGGAGCCGAATGCCCATCGTGTACCCTTGGTGACTGCACGACACAAAGCTTTACGCCCCCCCCCACCCCCCCCCCCCCCCACCCCCCCCCCGCTGGGCCCATCAACACCGACACTTGACTGTTGATGATTGGAAACATGTTGGCTGGTTCGGCCGCGGTGGCCGTCTGGTTCTAGGCACTTCCGTCCGGAACCGCGTGACTGCTACGGTCGCAGGTTCGAATCCTGCCTCGAGCATGGATGTGTGTGATTTCCTTAGGTTAGTTAGGTTTAAGTAGTTCTAAGTTCTAGGGGACTGATGACCTCAGATGTTGAGTCCCATAGTGCTCAGAGCCGTTTGAACCATTTTGTTGGCTGGTTGAACGAAACTCGTTTCAAATTGTATCGAACGGATGGACATGCACGGGTATGGAGACAATTATTATTATTATTATTATTATTGTTACAATAAAGAATGCTGAAATTGAGTGCGGAGTGAAAGAGCGAGTGAGTGAGGTGCCGCAATGATTATCGTACTGGACTCACATTCGGGAGGACGACGTTTCAGTTCCCCGTCGGTCCTGTAGATTTAGAATTTCCTTGATTACCCTAAATCGGTCCAGGCAAATGCCAGGATGGTTCCTTTCATTGGTCACAGCCCATTTCCTTCCCCCATCCTCCCCCCCCCCCCCCAACACTCCGTGCTTGAGCTACGTCTCCAGTCACATCGACGTTGACGGGACCATTCCTACGGAGTGAAGCTCCAACTTCCTGTAACCAGATCACGTAAAGGTTATGAAAAAATAACGGACTGGATCTGGTTATAATACGGTTCCGTCACCCGTAATGGAATTGATGGGCGAGTCTGCAGAGCTTGCACAGTGATGAACGATATCTCATGTTGCTCGGTGGAAGATAACGCACTGCTGGCTCTATTTGCCACCTCTAGGGAAACTTCATCACGCGTTCTTAGTACATCGTCCATACACCGGCCGAGGGTGGTTTGATTGAGGAAATTTGTTGTTAATGTTAACGTTTTCAAAAATGTTTAGTTCCACATAAAAATGCCACCCATCTTGAAATGGTTCCAACGCTATGATGCTGTATTCGTTCAAAAATATGCTTCCCTCTGTAGAAGAAATTATGGTTTCCACCCTAAGGCTGAACAAAAAGAAACTTATGAAATTAAAGACTTGAAAGTGATGAAAAATGATCACGTTCTCATGATCCGTTGCTCAGTCAAAATTTAGAACTGGATGCTTCATTTAAAACAAAATTTTACTGAGCGTGTCCTTGGAGTTCGTCAGCGTATCACATTGTGCTGTAAAGTAGCCATTTCATGATGTGTAGGAAAATACGGCTACTTATGTGATATACCTTAGCAGCTCTCCCATAACAATTAGAGGTAAAATCGTTGAGCAGTTCTTAATTTCTCTAGGATCTAGATATATAACCATGCACTCATATTCTCGTGAACCAACAACCCTTCAACTGACGAAATACGAGGTGAACTGAGAAGGGGTAGAGATGAGGCCAATCAGGAGAAGTTGGGTCCAAGTATTTTCCAATAACCTTTTCCGAATGGCAGTGGACGAAGACAGAGTTGACAGATAGACCACTGACATCCTGTATCAGATCGCTTTTTACAGGACGAGACTGATTTGTTGCGTCACTGTCTTTTACTTAAGCGTTTATTAGTCGTGGCCAAGCAGAAGGAAAGCTTTCATCCTAATCTGATGCTAGAAGCTATAGAGTAGCGGACGTGACATCACATGAAGCTCCTCCCTCCTACTTGAGGCGGGCTGCTTGCCATATATCCAATATCGACACCGCTGCCAGGGCTGGAACATAGTTGACACAGCAAATACATAGACCAGACTGTCCCAGTCGATTACTATGTATCTGAATGTCGGACTACGCTGCTTCCTCGCACTACACGAGGACGGCTTGGTGCTGCAGTTCGATTTATCTTGCGCAAACATTCTCTTTGCCTCAAGTGTCGATAGTGATGAACTCTTTGGTTGCGACCATAGGATACGATGTAGGGGAGCTTATACCTTTTGGTGCTTGCTTGGCGAGCGACAAGGGGAGAAATGAGGGTGGAATGGCGTTCCTTTAGGAGGCGTGAGCTCTGGTGCGCTCTTTGTGGTGACTGTGCCGTTGCTATGGACTTGAGTGGCGAACGGATGGATCACGCCTCTATAGCCGTAGTGTTCTCAAGCACGTCTTGGGGAGAGGGATCGCTGGCCTGGGGCATAAAGGACGGAAGCTATCGCTGCACGCCTTGGGAGTAGTCACGGGTGTTGCGATACGGCAGTGCGACGGTGCCAGTATCTTGAACATCCTGTGGGTGCGGCTTTACTTGTCCGCTTGTTGTGAAAACTTCCTTTGGTCAATGGTGAGCTCCGACAAATTTCCTGGGGAAATTGTGATTCCTATCGGGTAACCTACCAGCCTAACCGCACTCTCGTCTGCCACCATGAGGTCTTTTATTTTTTTTCAAAAAAAAAAAAAAGAAAAATTATGTGAGAGAGTCCGGGATCGAACAGAGTGTAGTTATCCGAGCTGTGATAAAATTTGTCCTGAGACTTGTGAAGTAATTATAGTGTGCTGAGCATGGGCAAGTTTGTGGTTAAATAACTGCCTAACTGCGAAAGACACTGCTCGGAGCCACTGAATTTTAAATCGTTATTTTGAGACTATTCATTAATCACCACTATAGATGGTAAAGTCGAAGAAGCATAATTTTTTCATTTGTGGAAATCTTAACGGGTTCCTATTAAAATGTGTTCATATATTATGAAGCTCTGCTTATATTTCTTTCACGTGTTCCAGATAGCTTAGTAATTGTGCATGTAAATCCTAGAACTCTAACTGATGTGTGACGAGCGTTATGTATGTCACAGCTTAGTGGTTACTTGTTACCCCGACTTGTAATCATTCTGTCACATGATGCCAGTAGTTAAGTCCGCTGTCTGTAGTTACTGTTATTATTGAGACAACGTGCAGCCCTAGCGACGTGTAAAATTTAATTCTTTCACTGGCTCAGCAACTAATTCATTCAAAGCAGTGCTGTGTAACGTTTTAAATGGTATTTAACTTCGTTAGTGTCTTGCAATTGTTCTCTGGTCACTAGGAAATTTTGTCAGTGTGAGAACTCTTAAGCTTGTAGACACAGTAATTTTCTTAACTTTAAAGTTAATTTAGCGTCCCAAGGATTAAAAGAGAAATTGCGATTGAGTTTTGTTCTGTAATGTTCCTTATTTAAGTCCATTGTAGACTTGACCTGGTAAAAGTGTAATTAAGACTCTGTTTATCCTCTAGGAAATTTTATCTATTGCAAACTTGGCTCAAATGGCTCTGAGCACTATGGGACTTAACTGCTACGGTCATCAGTCCCCTAGAACTTAGAACTATTTAAACCTAACTAACCTAAGGACAGCACACAACACCCAGCCATCACGAGGCAGAGAAAATCCCTGACCCCGCCGGGAATCGAACCCGGGAACCCGGGCGTGGGAAGCGAGAACGCTACCGCACGACCACGAGATGCGGGCTTGCAAACTTGTTGTAAGGCATTATGCATTTATTAACTAATCCAGACCCACGCCTGTCCACGACCTAGGTTCAGGTTAACGTGCCATTTCAGAATGGAACGCGAAACCATAAACACTGCCCACTTCTGATATGCAGCGTGTGTCATCACCTGTATTCTTGTCAGAGAGTCACTCAGAGACCTCACGTGGACCCCAGGCTAGTGGTGGAACTGCAGATTGCACCTTGGCTCGATGCTGCCGGGAACGGATCTGCTACGTTGCGGCTAGGGATGGAAAACACGTACCGGTTAAAACTGTTACCGGGATTTTAATTTTGAATAACAGGTATTTTTCGGTATTTGTGTGGTCTCGGTTGCATCATATGTTTTTTTTATTTTTCACTGAAAACTAGTAAAGAACCGAAATGTCAATTAGGCTTAGCAGCAGTACTAAAGTTTTTCTTTCTTAAATAAATCTTTTTTAAAAGAGGTGTAATTTTTATTCTTAACTTTTACGTTGTTTTGAAATATTGCATTGTAACAGAAAATGGAAAAAGTGATCAGTGCTATTTTAATGGTAATGCCCATAGAAATGAGCAACAAACAAAGGGTGTAAGAACTGGTGTAGTATTACTGGACAATAATGTCCCTATAGCTGTGTGTCGTGGCTTAAGGTATGTGTGTACGTACTGTGTGCAAGACGTGCCCCCACATGATATACACAATAGTCTCTCCCTGTCGTTGCCAGACATCCACTGTATTGCAGAATGGCACCAACCCTAGTCTGGAAATGTTTTTACGAAGTGACGTAGTAGCGAAGTACAATGCTTCATTTTCTTTAAGAAAGTAAATACTTATGTAACACTTTTATGGAATAATAAAAGAAAAAGGAAGTTATAGTAATAGCAACAAAAGAAAATCTACAAAAATTCAATCACGATATACAACAAAAATGGAAAGTAGCTGATCTGCTGCGTGCGATTTTCTTGTTTCAGTTTTAATAGCTCTATAAGTAGCCAATGTAATTACTTTCTGTATCTCTGGCATCTAAAATCTTTGTGACTGCCGACCAGGATATCTCCACAGTGCAGTGAAAGTATGACGTGAATTGTATGGAGGTGGTGTCGGCAGCAGCTGTGGCTGCGTTCTAGTCTCGCAGTGTTCACTACGTACTGCTTCTTGCTTCCTCTGCCATTGGAATAACGTTTCATTTCAAGTTTCATTTCCGCGCAATGTTGTGTTTGCCGTGAATGTAGATAGATCTCTCTGTAAAAGTTACCATTATTTAGATGCTCTTGCCGCGTCTCTGACTGCATTCCAGCTTTCATGGGTCTCTTCAGTATTACATTCTCTGCCGTCTTAAATTTCGGTTGATCGCCACAAGCCTGCATTCAGCATATGCTTTTGTACCAATTCTTCGTAGTTTTGATACAGCAGCAGCTATTTTATGTTTAAAGAAAAAAGATGCTTTTGTCCTTACACACTGATGTTTGTGTACACAATGTGGGTGCGTGTCTGTTATTATTACATTACGATCAGCTTCGATCGATATACGATATCACACTGCTGTTTTAATAGCTACTAGTACCACCTGTGAAATGGTAACCTTTTTCAGTGGCCGGAAAAGTCCATTTTATTTCAGTATCTACATGGGCTCAGCTATCGCACCATTTGACCGTGGTCCGAGAAGACTTTCTAAACTGTTGTTATTAATTAGCATTTTAACAGATTGCTATATATAAATTTTTTGATTATTTTTATACTGCAAGACTTTTACAGATCGTTTATCATGGCGCAACGTTATGTGAGATGCAGACACAGTTCACTGGAGAAAGCAATTTTTATTTACAAAAGAAAAAAAATATCATTATGAAAGGATTATTAGACTTTGTAGCAAGTAAATATGATATCGTTGGTGACGTACCATTTATTTCTTTGTTTGCAAGGATGTGTTCACTCTAAAATGTGGATAACTCCTGAGCAGCAGTTGAAGCTGGCCCTCTAGAGACAGTCTGTGGATCGTTGGTGGCCAGCAAGCTGACTGCTCAACTAGTGACCTACTTTGGAGGGCTTCATAGACGCGGCGCGTTTGCGGTATCCGAGTTTCTCGACGTACAGAACTTGTTCCAACTGTGTTTGTTTTAATGGTGTCTGGTTCCTTCAGCTTCCTGGACTGGCGACTACTCACCTCGTTTAGAACTGTCGTGGTTTCAAAGCTGCGTGATGGTATTAGTAAAATCAGCAGTGCCACAGACAGACGTCCAATATCAGGTAATCGCGAGTCAAAAATCACAAAATATTTTAAATAATTTGTGTTAAACCATTAAAATGCTAAAACCGTTGATATGCAGTTAAACAACTCTCCCAATGCAAGTGTAACAAGCTTACGCACACAAGTGGTCATAATGAAGTATCCGCAGACTTTCTTATTTGACTGAGTAGTAATTTATTTTCGTATTCTGTATATGTTTCAGATGCCTTATAACCTACAAGTAATGAAAAGTAATTCGTTTTTATCTATAGACATTTCGTCAAGGAGAGTACCGACAACATTTATCAATCGTCACTGTAATAACCGGAAAGTTAATATTATTGAGAACATAGTAATTCGGATGAAAGAAATTACTGTTTCCATGTAGTTAGACCTTGCTCGTCTACACATTTAGCATGATTTTCAAAGACACTAGCGAAATGAAAGATTTGCATTGCTCTCGAATCAGAGTTCATAGACGTTGCGCTTCATGAAACCTTTCACGATACTGCGAATAACAGGTGGTTCTGATTTCCTATACGGGTTAGTAATGCTTGAAAGAATTTCTAAAATAGAAACAAATTCAAAAATTGGAATCACACAAAGATAACGGACAAAGTGTATGGAAGTAAAAAGGTCGATATGGAAAGAGACAGATAATTTCAAACAAAATTATGTAGCAGCCAAAAGCGTGGGTTATGGTACATCAAAACCAACCTTTAACAGCGATAATTTAGATTGTGATGACAAAAAAGAAGGAGCTCTCTGCAGCATTTAATTAGGAATAGGCAGAGTGCTTCTTGCAATTGATCTATGAGTTTTGAAAAGCGCAGAGCATTTATCAAAATTGTATCATAAACTTCCACAAGGATTCTCAATTTCGCCTTGCACCTGATGACTATGAACATTCAGGTTGAAGACGTCTAGACGTCTGGAAAAAGATTTTATGCGATTTTTCCTTGGCGCATCTGATGACTAAAGCATTCAGGACGAAGACGTTTAGAGGTCTTGAAAAATATTTTTTAAAATGAAGTGTTCTTTGGGTCACAATTGCGGCTTAAATTTCATAACATTATTCCTCATGTTCAAGAAAGAATTATCACATTATATGGAAAAAGCAAGTGTTTCCGGCAGAGTTTCAGTCATTTGGTGAAAACATCCCAGAAAAACTCAGGAGAGAGCTGGAAGCTGTACTTAATGACCTGCTTGGTCGGTAAATTAAATGTCCCCGGTGAGAATCTAATTTACCAATTTAAGCTTGTGAGACTTGAGCGTCTTCAACAGCGTCACCAAAGATTTCCTCACGTACGTCTGGAAATAAGCTGCTAAATAACATCCGGCAGGGTGTGTCCTCAAAGAGCCTTGCACCTGCAGTCTGCATTTTGGCGCAACTTTGTGTAACTTTCGCATTCAAATCCGTGAGCAAAAAACTGCAGTTGACGGAGGACAACTAGTACTGGAGCTACCACAGAAGGAACAGCGGCGTTCGTTGTTCACCAGCTTCTGCTGTATTGTGGGACATACTAGCGATACAATTTGACGTTTGAATTAATAAATGATGGTAGGAATTGCCCATCTACTGAACACATAACAGGTTAAATAAAGCCAACACAATGAATACTCGAGTAATTCGACATTATCTCAAATAACCGGTTACCATACTCATCCTCTGTTGTTCCCGGAGAGACCTCAACCCTAGTAACGAAATATTTTTGATTATAAATTTATAAATAGAAGAGTAGTGGAGAATTTGGTGTTATTACCAAATTTTATCAAACAATTTTAAATTTTTTATTTTTACGGTTAGGACTTCATGCTTCTTGTTTATGACTGCGAGGTTTAAGTTTCCTCTTTTCCTGCATTTCCTTTCTTGAAACAGATTCTATCCTTACCTTTGTGAACTTCTCTTACATGGTTGGAACTGAAATGATTGTAACGTTATTTATCTTGCTTGGGATGGACATACTAATTTTTTTCTCTTTCCTTCCACTTCTTCCTCTGATCAACACCTTTTCTCTTTCGAATACTGTTACGTGACTTTTCCTATTCCCTTTCATTAAGTAGGCAGTTAAGTTAGACTAACACCCAAGATTACGAGATGGAATAAAATTAATCGTGTGGCATTTGGTTTGCAGCACCTGGACGTGCGAAACAGCGTCTTCAAAACCCCGCTACCTCTGCACTCCGCTTGTTCGGAAATAATAACAATAAAAAAATCACTACTCGCTACCGCGACTTTTCTACTACAACAAAAATAATGTTTTATCGCTTCAGGGGTTAGGCTCTACGTAAACCGCTTCGCTGTCTACTTTGTGCAATACTCAGAGGCTTCTACAAGCCAGCTCCGGAAACGATAGAAATACTGTCCATGCTCTGACCACACTGGCTTAATACTGTCCCTAAATACACTACCATTTCTAGACCTCTTTACGCTGTATTTAACCACCTAAGGATTAATTACTCTTGACAGCTCATTACTTAATGACAACTATCAATTCATTCACTATAATCCGTAGCAAAATACGTACCAAAACGTACATACAGCTCAGAATATTACTGATGCTGTACAGTTAACTACGAGAGTCGTGGGATATTTTACTGTCCAGGAGGATGATACATATAAGAATCCTTGACGCAAACTCTCAAGCACTCAATATGCGTCCTGCATATCGATTAACTAAAACCAATTTGATGGAAAATGAACAGCGCTTTCATTGCCTCTTTACATTATTTATATTGCGGAATAGTAATATCTTCTAAAGCCAGCGACCAGGAGCATTTTATCTACTGTTGGAACAGTGCCGACTGTCTGTGATCTCGTGATTTGTTGTAAGCTTTCCGTTCTGCAAGGTGTGGAAGTCATCGACCGATTGCTGAAGTCTTCTTACTTCCTCCTGTATGTAACAGAATGTAAGTCAGTTCCAATTACAAAAAAATGGCTCTGAGCACTATGGGACTCAACTGCTGTGGTCATAAGTCCCCTAGTCCCCTTAAACCTAACTAACCTAAAGAAATCACACACATCCATGCCCGAGGCAGGATTCGAACCTGCGACCGTAGCGGTCGCGCGGGTCCAGACTGTAGCGCCCAGAACCGCTCGGCCACTCCGGCCGGCTCCAAATTACAGAACACAGAACACATAATGTCATTGGACAAGGAATCCTTACGTAGTTAAGATGGTGTGATGTATATGGTCGTATTGTTTAAATATTTTTTAAACTGTCATGAACTCTACCTAAGTTTGGTGGCTGTACCAATCCGAGAACAGCCTTCATGGTGGACATATTTCCCGTGTTTATTTAGGATCTAATATGAAAAATCCTCCTACCTCCCACTCCACTATAGATCATATGGGCTGGTGAATGTATTGGATTTCATACCCAAATAGTCGCTCCCATGCGTGCTCGACACATATGAGTATTGCCTCGTCTATTACCACCTCATCTTCCTCCACTGCCTCTCTGTCAAACACCTCTTCTCACCTCCCACAATTATCTCTTGATCTTCTCCTCCCCACTCTCTCTCTTCTCTGCATCTCAGTCTTCTCCTCCCTCTTCTCTTTTTTCATGTTCTCCACCCAATCTCTCAGAATATATCGTCTTCCCTGCCTCCATATCCTTCCCTTCTCATCGTGTCCCTGTGAACCCATCTTCTGTTTTCGGTTTTCCACCTGCACACTGTAATTGCCCCCTTCATCTCCCACTCGTCTCTCTCTCACACTTCACCCCCCCACCCCCCCCCCCCCCATTCGTGCCATCTCCTACAGATTCTAATATGATGTGTCTACCATGAATATATCTAATGTAGCAAACTTTACATCTCAAAGTAGCAATTACAGCCTACATCCCCAAGTACACTGTGTGATCAAAAGTATCCGGACACCTGACTTAAAATGACTTACAAGTTCGTGGCGCCCTTCATCGATAATGCTGTAATACAGTATGGCGTTGGCCCACCCTTAGCCTTGATGACAGCTTCCACTCTCGCAGGCATACGTTCAATCAGGTGCTGGAAGTTTTCTTGGAGAATGGCCCATTCCTCAGGGAGTGCCGCACTGAGGAGAGGTATCGATGTCGTTCGGTGAGGCCTAGCACGAAGTCGGAGTTCCAAAACATTCCAAACGTTTTCTATAGGATTTAGGGATGTTATTGTCGTGTAACCACTCCGCCACAGGCGGTGCCTTATGAACAGGTGCTCAATTGTGTTGAAAGTTGCAATCGCCATCCTCGAATTGCTCTTCAACATTGGGAACCAAGAAGGTACATAAAACAGCAATTTAGTCCTGTGTTGTGATAGTACCACGCAAAACAATAAGGTGTGCAAGCCCCCTCCATGAAAAACACGACCACACCAAAACACCACCACCTCCGAATTTTACTGTTGGCACTAAATACGCTCGGCAAATGACGTTCACAGAGAATTCGCCGTATCCGCACCTTGCCAATGGATCGTCACATTGTGAAACGTGATTCGCCACTTCACACCACGCTTTTCCACTGTTCAATCGTCCAGTGTTTACGCTCCTTACACCAAGCGAGGCGCCCTTTGGCATTTACCGGCGTGATGTGTGGCTTATGAGTAGCCCCTCGACCATGAAATCCGAGTTTTCTCACCTTCCGCCTATCTGGCATAGTACTTACAGTGGATCCTGATGCAGTTTGGAATTCTGGATAGATGTCTGCCTATTACACTTTACGACTCTCTTCAACTGTCGGCGGTCTCTATCAGTCAACTGACGAGGTCGGCCTGTACGCTTTTGTGCTGTACGTGTCCCTTCACGTTTCCATTTCACTATCACATTGGAAACAGTGGATCTAGGGATGTCTAGTAGTGTGGAAATCTCGTGTACAGACATATGACACAAGTGAGACCCTATCTCCTGACCACGCTCGAAGTCGTTGAGTTCCGCGGAGCGCCCCATTCTGCTCTCTCACGATGTCTAATGACTACTGAGGTCACTGATATGGAGTAACTGGTAGTCGGTGGCAGCACAATGCACCTAATATGAGTAAACGTTAGTTTTTGGGGGTGTATGGATACTTTAGATCACATAGTGTATTTGCTGGATGTATTTCAACATCTACCTTCCTCTACAGTTTTTACCCTCTATAGCGCCCTCTTGTAACCTACAGGTTTTTCCCAGATGCCTTAACAGGTGTCCTACCATCCTGTCGCTTCTTCAAGTCCGTGTTTTCCATACATTCCTTTTCTGACCGATTCTATGGAGAACTTCCTTATTCGTTACTTTATCAGTCCACCTAATTTTCGACAATCATCTGTAGCATCACATCTCAAATGCTTCAAATGCTTCCTCCCATCAGGTTCTGTTACAGTTTCCCCTCAGTCCATTTTTAACTACAATACAATGTTGTGCTCCAATTGGTCTTTTTGAGAAATTTCTTCCTTAAATTAATGCCTATGTTTGACACTAATGGACTCCTCTTGGCCAGGAATGCCCTCTTTGCCAGTGCTAGTCTGCTCTTTATGTTCCCCTTGCTCCGTCCATCATGGGTTATGTCGATGCCTGAGTAGCAGAATCCCTTCATGTCGTTAGCTTGGCGAACTCCAGTTCTCACACCCCAGTTCTGATGTTAAGTTTACTACTGTTCTCATTTCTGCTACTTCTCATTACTCTAGTCATTCTTCGATCTACTCTCAGTCCATATTCTTTATTCATTGTTTCTTTGGTGTGTAGATCGAACAGTAGGTGCGAAAGACTACATGCCTGTCTTACTCTCTTTTTGATCCTAGAACTTCGTTCTTCGTCCTCGAGGCTTCTTGTTCCCTTTTAGTTTTTGAACATATTGCGTATTGAGAGCCGTTCCCCACAGTTAGCTTCTATTTTCCTCAGAATTTCGAATTTCTTGTGATATTTTACATTGTCTGACGCTTTTTTCAGATCGACATACCATATTAATGTGTCATGATCTTTCTTTCATAATGAAATGAAACACCCACAGCCGTCTTATTGATGTTATTCGATTGTATTGTAACCAGTTTCGGTAATTCAGCACAGCATCTTCAGGCCATAACTGACGCTAAGGGGCTGAGGGGATGAGCTCCGATCGTGTACTTTATCCTTCTGTGGGCCACATCTGTGATCTACATTCCGCAGTATACTGTAACAGCGTTGTTGTGCCTGCAGCCGTCCACTACCAACTGTTACAATACGGAACGTAGTTCATAGGTGTTAGCTACTGATGGGGTCGTGTATGCGACCGGAGTTCACTTCCTCAGCGTAACAAAAGGTCTAAAGGTGGTGTACTGAGTTTTTCTAAACTTGTTACAATAAAATAAAGTAATATCAAAACGATGGCGGCAAGAGTTTCATTTCATTACGTAAGTGAACCTCCAAAGATTACCAGACCATCGATCACAAGGATAGGCAAATGGAAACATGATTTTCCTTCAGTCTTACTTCCACTACAAACTACAACGTCAGGACTGCCTCTCTGTTGCCTTTACCTTATCTAAAGCCAAACTAATCGTCATCTAACACATCCTCAGTTCTCTTTTTCTTTCTTCTGTGTATTATTCTTGCCAGAAAATTGTACTCATGAGCTGTTAATTTTGCTGTGCGGTAATTCTCGCATTTGTCAGCTCTTGCTATCCAAGGAATTGTGTGGATGATGATATATCGGCAGTTTCATAAATTCTACACACCACAGTGAATAATCGTCTTGTTGCCACATCTCCCAATGATTTTAGAAATTCTGGTGGAATGTTACCTATCCCTTCCGTCTTATTCGATATTAAGTCAACCAAAGCTCATTTAAATTCTGTCTCTGGTACTTGATCCCCTATCTGTTCCCTGTAGACTTCTTTTTCTCACTCTAACATGTCATCAAACAAGTCGTATCACATACAGCGGCCTTCAGTGTATGCTTTCCCCCTAACCGCTTTGTCCTTGGCATTTAAGGGCGAAATTTCTATTTCACACTTAATGTTACCGGCCTTGCTTTTAATTTCACCGAAGGTTGTTTTGACTTTAGAGTATAGTGAGTCAGTCATTCCGAAAATCACGCGATTACCTGCACTTCCTATTTATTTCATTCTGAAGCCCACGGCCAGAGGAAGAGACGACAATTCAGCCCGATTTGCCATCAGTCGATTTATCTGTCGTAATAGGCGTCAAGTCTCGGCTCTAACACTTGATCTATAGCATGAATTAATTAAGGTTTATGCCATAATTTACGTTTATGATATTGGATTTTATTTCTCTTTAATCTCCTAGTGTAGTTTATGATACAGTTTTATTCCGTTGTAGAAAGTACTGTTTCATATTTTCTGTTTCTTTAAATGTAAGTTCAGTCCCGCTCTTCCTCTGTAGGGTGATAACTGCTGATGTCTGAGAACGACAACTCCTTTCTGGCATTCGGTCATGTCATCAGTCGACTTCGCCTTGATTCAGTACAGTGGACTTCCCAATATTCACTACCGTCACTTACTTCAGCTCTGGGTCACATGAACGCCAAGTACGTATTTTCGTCTATAGCACTACAAAGCGATCAATATGTATTTTAAAAGTGATGGCTAATGTATTTTCCTTTGAGTGTACTCTATTAAATTAATACGACATCTGTGGGTCATTGTACCATTTGTAGAAGTGGCATTAATCACGAGACAGAGACCAGCGACGACGCAGCAACATGTCAGACAATAGCCCTAACCGAAAAATCAGCGTATCGCCGTATATGAAGGCATAAGAAAGCTCTTGAAGATAAATACTTCTGAAGAACGTCATGATCTATCGCCAAGAGCTGGTCATAAAATTTCCGCATTAAACATCCAGCTTCCTATGACAGACTTTTAACAGATCCATAAAAGGTTTATGTCATTTTTGGGCGTTATAACGCCATTACCATCAAATGATAACCCCATCAACTCGTCACTGCCGTCAGTCATAAGGAGCAGTCAAATGAAAACGAATTAGAAAAGAAGTATGTAAACCATTTAATTATTTCAGAAGCTATCGCAATGAAAGTTAATAAAATTACACCACTGTGAGAGATGACGGCCAATGCTTTTATGGGAAAAGTGTGACTACGGAACGATGATCGTACGCAGGAGTGCATCGCTTCGTCCTAAGCAAATAGACAGCCACAAATGTCTTTCTTTAAGGCTACAAAGGTACGGAATTCGCACGGGGAGAGACAACTATATGAAGGACGTGTATGAACTTCCCAGCGAATAATGTATGGCTCGAAACAACCTTGACAACATGTGGGCAGGCATTATGTGGACTCTTTGTAAAAATTGAACCATTTCGTCGAGTCCAAACGCACAGGAATATTGACGGATGGCATCATCCTTTTGCAGGACAACGACCGCCTACGTAACGCCCGCCTACATGGAACCAAGGTTGTATCGCGTATGCTGCAAAACTTTCACTGGGAAGCCTTCACACATTCCCCTTACAGTCCCGATCTCTCTCCGTGGTATTTCCCTGTCGTTCGTGCTCGTTGATTTCCTTCGGAGGAAGAGGTGCACGCCTGAGTTAAATCATGGTTGTGTAGGTAACCACAAAGATTTTTCCGTGAAGGCGATAATCATTTTGTCTCACAGTGGGATAATTATATCAACAGTCAGTCTATCAATTTTGAAGTGCGAGGGGCATTCAGTAAATAATGCAATACAGTTTTTTCGGCAACTTTCGTTTGGAAAGATACGGAATTTGTTGTGGGGCATCGTGCAATATTCTCGCTCTAGCCCTACGGTTTCATAAGACTCCGATATACGGCGGTGCTACGCCTAGCCTTCAAAATGGCATCTGTAACGGATGCGCGTTCCAAGCAAAGAGCTCTCGTTGAGTTTCTTTTGGAGGAAAACAGAAGCATCGGAGACATTCATAGCCGCTTGCAGATTGTCGACAGAGACATGGCAGTAAACAAAAGCACAGTGCTTCGTTGGACGAGGCGTCTGTCGTAACCGTGACAAGGTCGCGCAAACTTGTCTGATCTCCCTCGTGCCGGCCGGCTGCACACGGATGTTAATCCTGCAAAACTGGAACGCGCAGACAGTGTCATTCGAGGTGATCGGCGGATCACAATCAGACACCTCGTTGCCCAACTGGACGTCTAGGTTGGTAGTGCTGACGCACTCCTCCACCGGATGAGTCACTCTAAGATTTATGACCACTAGGTTCGTCGGCGCCAACGGAGGACCATAAACAGCAGTGAACGACCATCTGTGTGGAATTGCTTTCGCGTCACGCAGCTGATAGTGATAATTTTTCGTGTAACATCGTTGCAGGTGATGAAACATGGGTTCATCACTGCGAAACGTACACAAACCGGCAATCCGTTGAATGGCACCACACCACCTCTCCTCTGAAAGAAAAGTTCATAGCCCTACCCACAGTCGGTAGTCTTGGCGATTTCTTCTGGGACTCTGAAGAGGCTATTCGTTTGATGTCCTCCCCCATGATGCAACGATCAACTCTCAAGTGTATTGTGGTATCCTCAGGAAATTGAAAAAACCCCTCCAGCCTATTTCTCGCCACAAAAACGAGAAAGAACTTATCCTTCCCAATGAAAAATTGAAGAAAAAACTTTAGTATTACGTGGCCACAAAACTGCAGACGAACACATCTTCCATGATGACGCAAGGCCTCACACAAGTCTGCACCCATGAGGGGACCTCACGAAGCTTGTCGCATAGTTCCTCCTCTTCCATCCTACAGTCCGTATCTCGCACCTTCCGACTTCCATCTGTTTGGGCCAAAGAAAGGATGCGTCCCGCGGGAAGCAGTGCGTGGGCGATAGGTTGGTTACTGTTGCCGCAAGACGTTGACTGCGGTATCGACCAGTATAGTGGTGTCATGCAGACATACGGGCCCTCCCATAAGGTGGCGTAAGGCCGCCAATTGAATGGAGATTATGTTTAAAATAGGGTTCTGTAGCCAAAAAAGTGGGTAACAATGTAGTACACTAGAATCCTCAATAAACGCAACCTCCTTTCAGAAAAGAAGACGTGTTGCCTCCCTTGTTGAACACCCCTCACAGTTAATTTTCTTTCATCGGCTTAGTTTTCATTTGGCTGTCCTTGATAGTGATGTAAATTGTATTGTCAACATAGATATCTGCCAAACTGTACACACACACACATTCAAGTTATTTAAGGTATATTAAGAAATACACTAATTGTGTTGAATTGGTTTTTGTTTATTCCAAACTAGTTTCCAGCTTAGTAGGCCATCTTCAGGAACCAAATGACTAGCATCCGGATGGGTCACTGGTTTTTGGGTAACCAAGCATTGTAGGCAAAGATGCAATCACGTGCATAGTTGCATGGAGTGTTGTGCGTCAAATTGTTTTTCAACATTGGAATTACACTTTACACAATGGAAAATGGTAAGCAATATTTTCTTTTTTTTTTGTTAGATTGGCTGAGAAACTGTTATACCGAGGAAATTTAATTTATGTTGTGCAACAAACATGTTTTTCAACATTATTAACTAAACATAAGGTAATTGAGAGTATTTTTCTCAGTAATTAAAATACGTAACTTAGACGTCATTACTTCATAAACTATTGCATCATAACCATATAACCTGTAATGCAGTAATAGTATATAGTTTAATTAGCGTGAACAATAATGACCATTGCTCCGGCAGCGGTGGTCTCGCGGTTCTAGGCGCGCAGTCCGGAGCTGCGCGACTGCTACGGTCGCAGGTTCGAATCCTGCGTCATGCATGGATGTGTGTGATGTCCTTAGGTTAGTTAGGTTTAAGTAGTTCTAAGTTCTAGGGGACTGATGACCACTGATGTTAAGTCCCATAGTGCTCAGAGCCATTTGAACCATTTGAATGACCATTGCGTAAAATTTAGTTTACAGTAACAAGAAATTTCTTTTTTGCATTACATGAAGATGCTTAATAAGCCGAAAGCTAGTTCGAAATAAACAAAAGTCAGTAGAACAAAAACAGTTGTTCAACCTTCAAAACGAAATTATTGTACGAAGAAGTAATGGAAGACTCCATAAATAACATTTATGTCACATTAACCGTCAGTATCAATGTTACGAACGGAGGCACTCCACATAAAATACTTCGTGCGTAGTGAGACATAGAGCCCGTTTGATCAGCTGTTGATACTTTCATTTTATGAACTCCGCTCGAGTTGTGTCGTGAGCACTTCAAGGCAAACATTTACACTATGGACTGCGAGGAACTGCGCCTGGCGACATATCGACAAGAGTTTCCCTCTGCGGCTGGCGGGAAGCAAACTACGAGGAACCCCTGCAGTACAGGAGGAGGAGACGGATAAGCAGCGGAGACGGGAGACCTGCAGGAAGCCGGCAGACACCGGCGTTATGGGCCAAGTTGGGGCCGCGCTCTCGCACGGCCGCCCCCGCTGCGACTCGCGCCGCCTCCCGATAACTTACCGGCTCGGCGCGTTCCGCTACATTAGTAAGGCCGGCGAGGAGCCTATCCTCGCCCGCGTCGGCGCCGACACGGGGCTTCGCTGCACGTGCGGCGCGGGCCTCGTTCCCGCTGCGCACGTGTCCAAGCAGCCAGCCGAGATTGGATTCCGGAGGAGGACGGTTCCGTCTGCCGGCCGCCTTAAGGTCGCCGCGGCCACCTGCGTAGCGGTCTTAGCACTGCCCAAGACTTTGATCGAGTAACCTGTCATAAATTTGCAAATGTCACCTTAAAAAAAAATATCCTACCCTCCCGATAGGTGGTGCCAATCTTCCTCTACATGTCATTCAACGTGACACATTTTCCCAACATTGGAGGACGTGATGTGAACCTTTATTTTAAAAGTCTGCACTTTGGCTGTTCAAGGAAAAATCTTATAAGTATTGCATCCACAGCTGAAACAATTATACATACTGAAAGGAACACTAAAACAATTTAAAACATATTGAGTTGTTGAAATGCTGGTAAAATGATTTGAAACCTCATTTACGAAGTAGCTCGTTTATTGTTGTCACTGAGAGACTGATACAAGAGGTTTCAAACCATACAGTAACAGCCTCATGTGAATTTCTGCGCAAAAAATTTTTACACAAACATTTACAAGAGCTGTACTACTGACTTACTATGTTCAGAATTCTTGATACTAAAACCTGAAATCATGGCAAGCGAACTAATAACGAAATACTGCATTAGTAGTGTAGCGCTTGACACAGTCACGTCGATTAAATATTTGGACGTAACATTGCAGAGCGACATGAAGGGGACAAGCATGTAATGGCAGTTGTGGGGAAGGCGGATAGTCGTTTTGGGTTCATTGGTAGAATTTTGAGAATATGTGGTTCATCTGTAAAGGAGACCGCTTTTAAAACACTAATACCACCTATTCTTGAGCACTGATCGAGCGTTTGGGATCCCTATCAGGTCGGATTGACGGAGGACACTGAAGGACACTGAAGGAAGAGGCGGGCTGCTAGATTTGTTACTGGCAGGTTTGATCATCACGCGAGTGCTACGGAAATGCTTCAGGAGCTCGGGTGGGTGTCTCTAGAGGAAAGGAGGCGTCCTTATCGTGAATCGCTACTGAGGAACTTTAGAGAACCAGCATTTGAAGCTGACTGCAGTACAATTTTATTGACGCCAACTTACATTTCGCGGAAAGACCACAAAGATAAAATAAGAGAGATTAGGGCTCGTACAGAGGCATATAGGCAGTCATTTGTCTGGTTCTGTTTGGGAGTGGAACAGGGAGAGAAGATGCTAGTTGTGATACGAGGTACTCTCCGCCATGCACCGTATGGTGGATTGCGGAGTATGTATGTAGATGTAGATGTAGATGAAAAGCATGAGCTGCTACCACAAAATTACTTACGGTATAAGATGTTCCACGTCAGCTGAATGAGTTAAAAAGTGCAATGAGGTGCACTACTGACGCAATCAAAACGGAATTCAAGCTTAACAACCCAGTTATCACTGACTACTTACGCAGTTTAAACGCGTGTTAAGCCATTTAGATAACATGGGACATTAGGCTTTGTAAGTGATTTTATTGTAGCGGCTCATGCCTTTTGTTATTAGCTCGAGTACCTTGACTTCAGTTCGTAATATTAAGAATTCTCAAATTAGTAACTCAGTAGCAAGGCTTTTATAAAATTTTGTGAGCCGTGTGGCTCGGTCAGCGATATTCCCGCCACCGTTATGGGTCATCTATCCGGTGGTATACGCAAAGCGCGCGGTGGCGCCACATACCTGGCCGATCGGGAAGCGAGCGGTAAGCTCTAACAAGCAGTGTGGAATTTAGCTTAGAGACGCCTAGCAGGAACGTCATTTGCCAAGTCTAGCTAACAGTACAGGTGCCATGCGAGGCAGCAGGAAGAGTACCTCTGAAAGGGGCTACTTGTAAATTGTGGCCGGAATCGACTACTGGGTTCTGCGCTGTTGACTTCATTTTCTTGGCCGGCTGTTGCTACTTCTACTGAGTCTGTCCTCGAATGCCTTTAATTTCAACTTGCTTAATACGCAATGTTCTAGTGAGAGCTGTGTGTGATGTGATGATTAACATTTACTAGGGCCTGGAGCGCTGATACATTCTGTTTGTGAGTTGCCCTGTCAGTGTTTAACCGTCATTGTAAACAGTTTGGCTGGTCCTTGTGTAAGTGGCACCTGATTATTGTATTTATATCACACGGCGGAGTTAAGCTGGATAATTGCTATAGGTATACATGGACAAAATTTTCCATGGATATATTTTGCCGTGAATTGCAGTAATATTGCTGTTACGTTTCTGTCTGGATTAATAGTGTATCTGAGAGACACGTGTCTAATTATAAAAGAGTAGTTTCACAAATTCTTGCAAGTGACTGAGAGGCCAGTTGTTATTATGTTTTTAAATAGTTTGAAACTGATTGTATTAATGAAAATACAAGAATTCCTTCAATGACAGTAAGTGAATATTGTAAATAATTCTGATTTATTCACAAATTTAACTGTTTAGTGGGGGAACTCGATATACTGTTAGCCTGCACGTTAGTTACTTGCATTTTGATTCCGTTTTATCGGAACGTCTGCTGTTTGTCTTAGTAGCGGGTGCGGAGTCCTCGGTTGGGTCCTGCTTGTGCTGTTGTGTATTTTCCGCCCCCTTTGCCCACGCCTGCTGGCTGGCCGTGTATCTAGTTCGCTAGCGGCTTAATGTATAATTGGCCTTACATAAGATAATATATTTGTACTGCTTAGCTGACAATCATTAATAAGTTTATCAATTCTACAGATGATGTGCTGTAATGAATTATTGTGTTTGTAGTTACTTAAGGAAGATGACAGTCTGTTGTAGATAGCCACTACTTCTGGGAATTTTCGTGCCTATTCGTGATCGTTGCTGCTCCCGTTTGGGAGTCCACGCCGAGTCTGTATTGGAAACAGCTGAGTGAGCGGGCGTCCGCTTCTGGGCGTAGTTTGTTGAATCCCACGAGGTTGCTTGGTCACATGAAATTATGTATTTTATTTCCCACATTGTAGGATGCCTGCAATTTAAGTAACGTGGTAGTGTGCCATGGTATCTGATTTGTAGTTACCTGTACTCTGAATTACTTTGGCAATACTAATCACTACAGTAACGAAAGACTACGTTTCCTCGTTAAAATTTAGTAAATTGTTCTTCAGGTTCATCGTAGTTTCGAGTAAATAATTTTTAACTTATTTCTCTGAATGTGTAATAGACCATAAGTGCCGTGGTTTATGAATGTTTAAATTTGAAGTAACCTGCTCTCATCTAAATGGTAATTTTAAAAATGTGTCAATGGTTTTATTTGTCATTGTCTTGTTTAACTGGGCCAAAAAAATGTTCAGTGCAGTGCAGTGCGACCGTAGCGGTCGCGCGGTTCCAGACTATAGCGCCTAGAATCGCTCGGTCACTGCGGCCGGCTGTTTGATTGAATATTCCGGAACGTTCAGGCAAAGCTGTACATCGAAAGTTACTTCGTAAACGTTCTTGAAATTCCTGGTACCCAATATATTCTGAATTCGAAGAAAGAGGAAATCAGTCACGGGAAAGCCGGAGAATGGGCTAAGGGGCGGGGGGGGGGGGGGGGGGGAGGAAAATATGATAGCCAAACAAGAGCACATACAGATGTAGGTCAAAAATATGGAAACACCTAGAGAAATATATGCTTAAACACAAAAGCAGATGATAGCCAAGCCTGAAGGTTTCTGTACTGTATTTGACCAAATACGGCATCTGTGCAGTGTCCCAAATACGATGCAGATGTCAGTCGCGTTCGCAACTATATTTTGTATAATAGTTGAGAGCAGTATGTCGGAACTAGGCGAAATCGAACATGGGCAAATTGTTCATGCCCGTACGAGACGTGCTTGCGTAACTAAAGTAGTCTAAGCGTTCTGAGTTTCAAGAGGTGCCGTCTCGAAGATTTACACCGCATACGCGAAAGCGGAAAAATATCATCCGCTAACTCAGAACGCGGACGAAACTGTGCGCTGAATGACCGTGGCGGACGGTCATTGAAGAGTATTGCGATGTAAGATAATAGGATTAAAGCTCAAAAATTCATGTAGATCTGAATGTCACGCTCACGAATCCTGTCAGCAGTAAAACGACATGAGAGGAACTCCACAAACACGGAATTGCAAACGAAACTGTAATTCCAAAACCACTTGTCAGTGATATAAATTACCATAGCATGAAAACGTCATGCTGAAGCCATGGAACCTGGATATTGGAGCAATGGAAGAAAGTCATTTGGCCGAATGAGTCTTGCTGCACAATGTTTCGAACTTCCAGCCGAGTTTACTCGCTAGAGCGAGATATGGCGGGCCTTTGGCGATGATTTGGGCAGCGGCATCGTGGTACTGCATGGCCCTATGATTGTTCTGCAACGACGTGTTACTCCAAGGGTTATATGACAATTTTGGCTAATCAAAACCATTCCATGTTATGTTTTTTTTTTTTTTTTTTTTTTTTTTTTCAGTGGTGATACTGTGTTTCGAGACTACGGGAGCCCAGTTCACGAAACCCTCGTCGTCCATAACTGGTTTTGTGAGCACGAGGATGACTTCTTGTATCTCTCCTGGCCAACAATACTAGGCCTTTGTGGTCTACTTTGGAGATAAGTTGCGCTATCGCTACCGACGTCCATCATTGTTGCCTGAACTTGCCACTAGTTTTCAGGAAGAATCTATAATAGTCCCTTGAGATACGTACACGATTTGTGTTTATCCTTTCCAAGATGACTGGAAGATGATTTGAATACCAACGGCTTCCCCACACCGTGTTATGTATGGTAATGTGTTGTGTTGGTGGTGCTTCCATTTTTCTGTACACCACCTGTATACGCTGTGAAATGAGCTCGGGCGTTGCAGTGAAGCAAAAACACGCTTTTGTACAGCTTTCCGTGATTCGTCTAGAAAACCACGCTTAACGTCGTCAGAGGATGTTGGTAATATTCTCCTGTAACAGTTTACCACTTAGGAGCGTAATATGGTAGTCTCACACAATGGTAGTCCATTAGTCACCGTCACCTTTCCCGATGATTCCGCAGAGCTGAAGCCACACTGTTCCATTGCTTCATTTCTTTCTTTGTCTCTGGCCGTGGTGACTAGGCAGCTGAATTCTTCTTAATGGCCTGACATATCGAAAACATTTCCACTCTTTTGCCGGTTCGTCCGAGTTTTTATGGGCGTGAGAAGCCCTGGAACAAAGAGAGCGGAGACTGTCGTCTTGTTGACAGTGTCTTACGAGATATTTAAAACTGATGCATGAGTAATTTTCACGTATTCCACTATCGCCTCGGCTGCTATAGTCAGTTTTTGAGCAATAAGTATCTGATTTATCCCGGTTCTTCACAGAGAGATGGCCTGCCACTTTGTTCATGATACAACACTGCGCTACGTCATATCATACTGAATATATTATTATATTATTAATATGCGATAAATAAACTTCATGAGTACCTGTCCACACACTATGTTATATCAGAGGGGCGAATGAGATTTATATCTAGAGGAAGAGAAATACTATTTTATTATGATTTATCTTAAAATGTCACTTTGTTTACCAAACTCAGTGATAGAAAACGGAATTACGTATGCAGTTAGGGGGGTGGCGGGTAAGATATAGGTGCCAGTCTGAAATTTGGATAGGAAACGACAGTGCTTCCGTCTTTTTTCCTCCTATTCTTGAACTGACCTAGCCTGCAAGGTGTAGGCGGTCAATATTGCAATGCACACTGAAAACTACAGTGGAATTGACATTTTTCACTGCATGAGGTCAGGAAAGTGATAAATCATAGATTTAATCGGTGGCAGAACTTTGGACATGTGCACACACAGATCCACTGACAAACACGCGAAGTTCGTGAGATTAACATAAAACATTTATAATATATGCGTCATATAAGAATGAGTGGATGATATTTTACAGGAAACAAAGAACCTATATTTACCTTTAAATGGTCTCCAACGGTCATAATAAATTCCTTAAGAATTCTGAAACGAGGCACCCATAAATAATAACCGTAATTATTCCAAACTCAGATACCATCTAGAAAAGCGTACCTGAAATAAGTCACGATTTCGGACTGATGCGTAGGCATAAGCGTAGCAATGCTCTGTCTTTCATGTCCGGAATAGTCAGCCTAACTTCATACTTAACCAATGAAGAACCATTGAACGAGGTCCAAATTCCACGTCTGCAGTTCGACACCGAATGATAAGGACTGGAGTACGTGCACTGGTGCCATAATGACCACTAACATTGAGGAATCACGAATATTTCAGACGCAGATGGGTAGTTGACCTATGGCTCTGGTGACTTGGATGTTAGTGTACACAACTGGAGTTTGCAAACCATGGGCTCTACGGTGAGGACTGGCTACATGTTAAATACTTTGTCGACCACAATCTTCCAACCAGCGTTGTTGCATGGTATAGCGGTCGAACACTAGGTAGGGTAGATTGTAGATCATGGATACAACATTTGGTCTCAACTCCAACTTACTAAGCCTCATCTACATTCTCACCCCTTGGTTTGGTCAACAAAAGACATCAAAATATCACAAAATAATTAGGGAGTAATGGTGTTGTTGGGTGGGATACTTTACACACTTTTCACTTCATTTTTTTTTTCAATACGCAAATGTTCATCTGAGGAGAGTCTTGATTCAGTCTCACAGGAGGAGACCTCTAATCTTCACTGCTGATGTATCCTGTATGCATTGACATTTAAACCGCTAATAAATTAGAAGCTAAACCCCATGTCACACAATAGTCTACAAACTATTTAATTTAGAAATGAGGAACAAAAAAGAAATAGTTTATTGAATAGGTCCTGGGACCACACCCCGGTAATGCTATAAAATGGCACATGCAGCTGACAACGTGTCAAGTACAAAACCATTTAGTAAACTGGGGAGACCATAATAACCGTCCAGTCAGATCACGCTATGCAAAGGAAAACTTTACACAAATCACTCCTGTGTCTTAAGATATGTCCCAGAAAGGAAACGAATAGCTCCAAAACGAATAGCTCTGAATAACGGGTTGCAGTGCACACCAAGTCTGTAACACATTTCCACGCTGGTAGCGTGGATTAGAGCCTATATAGAAGCATACCGGCAATCATTCTTCCCCCCGTGCTATTCGCGAATGGAAGAAGGTTATAGGGGTGGGTTAGTTGTACAAGAAGTACCTCCGCCACACACTGTTAGGTAGATTGCGGAGTATGATGTAGATGTAGGTGCAGATACATCAAATTTTTAAAAACTGCAGTTAGTTTCCAGTATTTGAAATATCTTTAAGACATCGCTCTTACTTGAAGAATGGAGAGAACAGTCCAGTACCATGTCATTCGTTGCCGCAGAACATACACATGCCACATATTTCTTAAGACAGCAGGCACAATTAGTACAGGCAACTACAATGTCTTGCTCCAGCTATTAAAGTTGTCAATACAGTATTGCCTCGCTTATTATGTCTAGTATGAACATTGGTTACTGCCATGTGATATTTCAATTGCCGCCATCAAAAAGATGTTACACACGGGTCTACAATAAAATTACCTCTTTTCAGAAACCCATGACCAACGAAGCGAATCCACAGTACACAGAACACTGATACAGCCCGCCTAGACCCAAAGCTCGTGTGCGCACGCTACTCGTGCGTGTGCCATCAGTTGTCGGTAGATGGCGCGATACCTCTTCCTCTGACTATAGAACCACCTATAGATTCGAAATGTACAGGCAACCGGCACATATTCCTTCCTTTTAATTCCATTGTAAAAGAGCACAAACAAGGTAGTTATTTACATGGTTAAAAAGGGCCAATCTTTTTTTAATCCATGACATGTACCCAACAAATCCTGTTACCAAAACTCCATTCTTTTTGTGGATTCTTTCTTTTTCAGCTATTCATAACTGCTCTCGGCACTGAGTCCTTTACTGACAATTCCTACTAATACGACTCAGTTCGCCACAATTAAAGCATTGAATCAGCCTGCCCTTCATCTCATTACAAGCATTAAACCGATTTACTATGAGCGCACATTGACTATCGTTATTCCTTCTGTTACTAATGTAAGACAGTGATTGAGTATATCTCATCAGTTGATCCAGCAAGTAAAACTCATGGGGAACGTCTCCAAAATGGCATGCTGTCGATCCTCTAACCTTAACTCATGTAGCATGTGTTGTTATCTAACGTTCATCCTTTCGGCTATTGGTGGTGGTGGCTGGCCGTAGGTACATACAGTTGGTTTCTTTATCGCAACGGATTTTATAATGCAATGTTATGGTTGCCCTGACACTTATGTGTACCCCCAGCAAGAGCTCGTTAGTCTTACTTATATTAAGCCAGCAAATTGCGTATGGTGTGCCAATCCGTTTTCTATAACTATCCTGCAGATAATTAGTCATACAGGATTGACAGACAAACTGCCATCTCCTTGAAACTGACCTAAAAGTTATACTATATCAGATGAATCAAACACAGGTAAATAAATTGATCAGTAAAAATTAATAGCTACGAAATAATAGATGTAATTATCTTCAACACATTTATTTAAGATTGAACCTATCGCTAAAAAAATCGTCGACGAAATTTAATATCCTGTGAAATAATATACAACACAGATTTCCCCTGTATTGGTAATGGGACATCACTGCTTACCTCTGCCCTGTTTAACGCACGTGACCTGCTCATTCAGACGCAATGACTAACGCCAGCTATGTACGATATATCAGAAGAAATTACTACACTGATAGGCAATGCGAAATCTCAGTGCAGAAAGAACAGTACTTGTGATCTCAGTAATTTATATTGCGTACCTTCATTGCCAGAGCTCATGTTATATCACCGTAATAGTAGAAATGCGGGAGTACAGGGCGCTGCTTTTCGAAGAGGTCGGCTCCAAAGGCTCTGGTGGAGCATGGCTCGAAAACACTGGACGCATGACCACGGTCCATATGCTGCCAAACGAAAGCTACGTTATAACTTCGCTTTACAACAGATGAAGTACTGTCTATCACTGTTTGCTGAACCAGACGCGAACTCCCAGCCGTGAGGCGCAGTTCAGACAAAGTCTGAGTACAGCTACAATTACAGTGTCCCAACAGCCTTCTACTACAAAAGAGCACAAGACAGCAAGTCGATCGGCACAGAGCACTTTCGATCTGAACGAGCTCTAAGACGGAAGACGGCAGACTCACCACCTTTCTATACTGCGTTTCCTACAGCAAGTCTCTGTTGTCCTCTCCTATTTAAACGTGGGTGGCGAGTCACGTTTCTGGAAATCGCATTCTTCCGTGCGCCGACCAAACTCCGACTTGCATTTTGGTTTTGGCGTCGGAGTTTCTGGAACATCTACCTATTTCGTCGACGAAATGAGAACCTACCAATCCATGTCACATCAGTTACACTTCCCGCGAGAACACAAAGTGCTCAGCCCAGCGGCGCCGTGGTGGCGGGTCTCAAGCCGTGCGCAATCTGCAGTATTGTCTATGGTCGCCACGGGCGGCAGCCGGGCGACATCGCATCTCAGGATGTGCGGCTCTTAAGCCGCTGCTCCTATACAACACCGAACTGTAAAAAGACGGTCGCTGCGGACTGCTAGTCCTTCCCACCACTAATTGTCTCAAGAGCTTCTCAAGAGCTTCCCATGAGGAAAACGGTTTGGTACAGGCAAACGCTCCGTTCCTTCTTACTAAGCTGGTACATCAATGTTTCTCATCGGTCACCAATCATACACAAGCAATATGAATTAAATTAAGGGTACTTGACGAAGTCAGTCACACAGATGTTCCAATAACGAATTAGAACCTAGTTGATATCTCCTTTTAGTCGCTTAATCAAGTAATACTGGAGGGAAATGCTCCTTGCAAGGTGTAAAATATTGCCACCTTACAGTACTATTTGTGATTCAGAGTGTAAGACGTGTATAATTCTATTGTCTATCGTCAAACCACACTTTATGAAAGATTTTTATACTTTATTAATATGATTAAGTAGGAATAATTAATATTTGCCATGTTGGAAATAATTATCCTAGCAGGGAAAGTCTGCACCAAAGTATTGTTGGCAGGAGAGACCGCACATTGATATAATTTTAAAAAGGGCGCGACAGACCGCGTATGGATACATTTGAAGAAAAGAGTGGGAAAGACCGCGCATTGATACATTTTGTAATGGTAGTAGGGATTGTCTGCACCAGAAAGCATTGTTGGCGGGAGAGACCGCACTTTAGCGTTCGTAGGAAGTCAGTAGTAAGCGAGAAGTGAAGCGAGTCGGTAGCAGGTCTGAAGCGAGAGGTTGCGAGGAGCGGTGTGCCTGCCACAAGCCACCAGCTATGATTTACAAGAGATTATAAACGGATGTACAGAGACATCAGCTAACTGTTATCATAAGAGGAACTAATATTATTGAATTATTTTTTTGAGAAACTGAGGACCACTGAGGGTATGTTTGCGCAATGCTAGTTATAACATAAGTGTAAAAAGTAAGTCCTATTTGAACGTTTGTAAAATCAGTTAATTCAGAGTATAATTAATTTTTGCCAGAAGTATTGCATTACTGATTATCATCCATCCCAAAAACCATCAACGTAAAACTTAGCAAAATTTCATTCTTGTCCAGAAAAAGTTTAACTATGAATTACGTAACTTCAGTCAAATTAAATAAAGAATAACGTCTGCTTTGCTACTAAAGATAAACGTCAGCTTTGGTAATAAATACAGCCACTAATTGTGACTGCCCGTCAGCAGCTAATAGAGTATAGTAAAACAGAGTAAGTATATTCATGTCGCAGTTCGATGTAGCAGTCAGATGGCGATCCAGTAACAGTAAAAAAGGTAAGGAACAGTTTTGGGTTATTGCAGGTAACGACTGAGGGGCACAACGGCGACTCAATCTATGTTTGTCGAAATAATCAGAAAATCACTTTTAATAAGCAGCATTTAAATTTTTATGCGAAGAGTGAGAATGAGCATTAATTTCAAAGGGAAGATTTCATTTGTTATTATTAAGCAAGAGATAGAAATCCTAAGGGAAGGTTTCATTGGTTATTGTAGAAGGGAAGGTTGGGTAATAAGAGATATAGAGGAGATGGGAAGGTTTCAAGAGTATCCTAAACACAAAGCCACCACACTCACTTTTACACTGTTAACATAATCAACTAGTCGTTGATTACTACCTTGTTCCCTATCGTTCCTCTCATGAATTAATTGACATTATCTCTAGATGGAATTACCTGCTCTACCAAATTCTTACGAAATTCGGTGAAATTCAAACCACGTGCTTTTGAACTAATTACAATAAATGCATTTTATTTTAACTGACATTATAGTAACAAATGATGATCAAGAAAACCCCATACTTTACTCTGAAATTCTACCCTCAAATGTAACGAACTTAGTATTTGTTTCGTTAACTAAAAATGTTCTTAAAAATACTATCAGAAACATAACATACTGTTTCGTCCATCAGGTATAAACGTTACAATTAACTCAGCCCAGAGTTTCAAAATCTAATCATACTAAGCACAATCATATTTCATTCCCACAGCCTTAAGGCTACTTCTAATTTACTTCATTGGATTGTGCTCCAACTCAATTTGGGACAGGTGGATCCTCTATTGCTGCCAAGAAATTGCTTCTTGTACCAAAAATATGACAAGAGTTAAAAACTTGATAACATTTGTGGTAAGTTCCTGTGGGACCAAACTGCTGAGGTCCTCGGTCCCTAGGCTTACACACTACTTAATCTAACTCTAACTTACGCTAAGGACAACATACACACCCATGCCCGAGGGAGGATTCGAACCTCTGTGGGGAGGGCGGGGGTGGGGCGTGCGAATCGTGGCAAGGCGCCCTAAACCGTACGGGTACCCCACGTGGCCTTTTGATAATATCTAAAGGCCCCAGGAAACTAGGTAATAATTTACTAGAGGCCTTACCAGCCGCCTTACTGATGGTGCTGAAATTCCTAATCACCACCCGATCAACAGCCTTGCAACTGTTCAACTGTCCCCCTACTCTAACGTTTGCCCTCGGTCATATGAGCTCAATGGATGTTACTTTTTGCGGACTTCCGTTTGCCAGCTAACTAGGCTCAAGTCGCTTTCTACGGTAAGAAACCCTTCATTCATCAAAGGGGAATTGAACTTAAATACAAGAAGCAACTAATCTGGAATGGTCAAGTGCACCTCATGCTTTACCATATTGAAAACCATCACCATCCAACACATGTACTAACACCATCCTGATTGATTATGACTGTGATAAGCAGAAAGTGTCGTCCTAAGATTCCTATTAAGACTTCAAGAATAGAAAGAGCTTTGTGGTGTAATTTAGCTTTCGCATTACAGATCAATACCTCGTAAAGGCATAATAACTCAAGATAATCGCATTACTAATAACATTTGTCTGACCCGGTCCAGACACACTAAATACATTTTCTAAGCTTTCTGTGGATGACTGGGCAGTTGACACCCTCATTTGGTAAAACCATATGAACCTCAAAAATACGTCACACAAACTAGTTTTCGGAAGTGGATCTACAAAGTCAACAGATAATTTCTCATACGATCTTTCAACTGGTTTGGATGCCAAAAGCGCAATCTTGGTGTACTTGAGGGTCCTACAAACTGCACACGTCTTACACTGTTGGGCTCTGTTGTTAATCTCTCCATCTTTGTTTTCCAAATACATTCGGAAAGAATTTTCTATAGACCCCAAACGTTCTTCACGTGGTCACGTGTGAAAATACTCAAAATGGAGGACCCTAACTGGTCTGGGTCAACCGTCTTGGGCTTTTTATCATAGTGGTCTTTACAACAAAAACCTTCCTAACGTTTTCCATCATAAGGACAGAAGATAGCAGTTAAGGTTATAGTTTAAATATTTTAGCATAAAACCACAAATATTAGGATGATAATCAACAACACATTTCGGGAGTCGGGCTCCCATGATCTAGCTGTCCAAATTGATCCTACATAAAATACACATCAAAAATAGTTCTAATTGCTCTAAACACTATAGGACTTAACATCTAAGGTCATCAGTCCCCTACACTTAGAACTACTTAAACCTAACTAACCTAAGGACATCACACACATCCATTCCCGAGACAGGATTCGAACCTGTGACCGTTGCAGCCGCGTGGTTCCAGACAGAAGTGTCTAGAACCGCTCGGCTCGAAAACAGTTGATTAAGTTAATAATATTACTGGTTGTACTCTAAAATGTTTATAACAAGCAAATGGCCTAGTATTTTAATAGCTATGAATTAACCATACCTCAATTTTCTAACCTACCTACGACTTGCGTCAGGATTCTGTTGCTGGTGCTGTTGAATACCCTGAAATAAAGCAGGGAATTCATTCAATTTAAGGTTGATGGGCTAAGGCTGAATCATTAGCGAAGTGATGATGGTGTGCTGATCATTGCCTTTCTCTTGAAACAACCTACTTAAGCTATCAGCTGCTTGGTGCTCACAACCACATATATATATATGAACAACTTTGAAATTAAAAGCTAGTACTTTTGTAGCCCAGTGTACTATCCGAACAGTTTCCGTAGTCTGTTTCAACTTCAGTTCGTTACACTCGATGTAGTACTATTAAGCACCTCTAAACCGAACAGTATTACGAGCAATAATTTTTTAGAACATTTCTCGTGGAGAAACAGCGGTCTTGCTAAAAGTACTTTAAAAATATATTAAAAGAAATCTCGACTCCAATAAGACACTAATTTACAGTTGTTACCGGTTTCCGTCAGAATGTGACCTTGTTCAGACTATTTATACCATGATGGTGGGCAAGAACTGGATCGAGTGTTACGGCTCTACGAACATCAACTGCTCATTTGACGTTACCGGAATTGCAACGCCTGCTCCATTCACCGCCACCGCTTACCACCACGGTATATGTGGTCTGAAGATGGGCACATTCTGACCAAAACTGGTAATCACTGTAAAATAAGTGCTTTATTACGGTCAGCACTGTTTTCAATACATTTTCGAAATACTGCTAGCGCCTCCAACTCGTATAGCAAGTAGTTATGTTCTAGCTCACTTAGACCCCAAGAGGCATCAGCAGTGTCTCGCCGTCCTTCTTGTTCTTCATGGAATAAAATTGTCCCAGCTGTTAAATGGATCCCTATATCTGCACTATAAAAGGTGCGTTGAAGTCAGGTAATGTGAACACAGATGCAGTAGTGAATGACTTCCTCAGTGCTATAAACGCCATTTCCTGGGTATCTCCTGACTCAGATTTTTGTCCCTTTTTCCTTAACAGATACAGCAGAGCACCGTCATGAGCATGTTCGGGAAGATACTTCCTAACAGAGTTTGCCATCCCCACAAACCTCAGCACTGTCGTAACATTCTTGGGTGCGGAAATTGCCAAAATAGCCTTATTTCTATCGGAATCCACAGTTAGTCTCTCTGGTCAAACTGTATGTCCCAGAACCTGCATACTGGGGCATATAAACTTCACTTTTTCTTGGTTCACTGCCAATCACGTCTCCTTCAATCTCCTCGAGAAATCCCTCAAATACTCTGTGTTCTGGCATATTATGGATGTAAATAACTGAATCATTAAGGTAATAATATGAAAACTTAAATTACCTTATGCGGTGCTGCGATTGGCACTGTAGCTGGGTGGCCAGGGAAAAGTGTATGAAGGCGAATTAAAATAAATTCCAGTTGATCGTAAAAGTTCTCATCCTCCTGGAATTCTCTGCTAATTGAGTCAGATTATAGGCTTAATGTAAGTACAATGTCGGAAAAATATGAGTCCACTGAAGCATACAAAACAGGATTGCAGGTCTTGCAGTGAGATCGAACGTAAGACAAACATTTCACATACCCGGAAATCGACTACAGAATAGCTACCTCAGGTTTGGAACTAAGAGAAAAGTGGCAGATTAGTGCGAAGTAGATGGACACACAGTTTTCCGACAATAGTCCTAAGAGGCTTCATGTGACTGAAGTGAGAGACATTCGTGTAATTGTACATCGTCACCGACTTCTATCTGATATTTAGTCAAGGAAGTGAATTTTACTTTGGTGGTTAACTCATTTGGAAACTCCCGACAGCTTCCTAATTTTCCTACCATATCCGGGATTGACATGCTGCACATCTGCATATACAAGTTTCGGGTTCTCTTTCAAATTATCACTACACCCAACCCCAACTACGTTTCTTAGTGCCTCATCTAAATTTCCTCATGCCGACAGAAGGTCACTTTAGGCCTCTGCCGAAAATTTGAAGAAAAAATTCTTATCAGTCGAATTAATCACTAATCTGAGTTTTCTTACAAAACTGATCAAAAAGTAAAATTTGTTGACAAATTAGTTTTACCTTTCTAATTAGTTTTCCACGAGGAACCATTATTGCTCATCTTCATTTGAGCTAGTCTTTCACTCCAGTGAGAGTAATATTAGCAGCTCTATAATTCCTTTCCTCTAATTTTAATGGACCCTATCTACAGATACTCTTATTCTCATTAAACGATCCTTCATATAATGCACTGACGATGCTGTCAGAGTACATGAGGGCACAAACTGGCTCGTTATTCACATGGCAACAAACAAAATGTAATCATTTTTAAACTTTGTTAGGTAATCTACAAATCCTATTAGCGTAGTTCCATTCCTTTTATCAATACAATCTTTTTCAAGTAGTCATAACTGCTCCTGTCTCTGTGTCCTTTGCCAATAAGTCCTACCAATATGACCTTGCTCTATACAACTAAAAAAATTTAGTCAGCCTACGACAGTAGTACAAGTTCATATGTCGACTAGCTCTGCAGATGATGAAGAAATTGAACAAATGTATGATGAAATAAAAGAAATTATTCAGATAGTGAAGGGAGACGAAAATTTAATAGTCATGGGTGACTGCAATTCGTCGGTAGGAAAAGGGAGAGAAGGAAACGTAGTAGGTGAATATGGATTATAAGAGTCGAGGGGCATCAAAGGGAAGCAGTGGTTGGGAAGGGAGTGAGACAGGGCTGTAGCCTCTCCCCGATGTTATTCAGTCTCTATATTGAGCAAGCAGTGAAGGAATCAAAAGAAATATTCGGAGTAGGTATTAAAATCCATGGAGAAGAAATAAAAAATTTGAGGTTCGCCGATGACATTGTAATTCTGTCAGAGACAGCAAAGGACTTGGAAGAGCCGCTAAACAGAATGGACAGTGTCTTGAAAGGAGAGTATAAGATGAACATCAACAAAAGCAAAGCGAGGATAATGGAATATAGTAGAATTAAGTCAGGTGATGCTGAGGGAATTGTATTAGGGAATGAGACACTTGAAGAAGTTAAGGAGTTTTGCTCCTGTCTCTGTGTCCTTTGCCAATAAGTCCTACCAATATGACCTTGCTCTATACAACTAAAAACATTTAGTCAGCCTATCCCTTATCTCATTAGAAGCATGAACTCGTTGCGCACTTTGACCAACTTCCTTCCTTCTGTTATAGACATAAAGAGCTTTATCCAGAGTGTAAAAATCTTAGGAAACTTCTTTCTCCATAAATGGTGTACTATCGATCATCTAATCTGAAGCCACTGGGAATCAGTTGTACTTCTAGTGCTTGACTCCATTTTAACCCATTAGAATCAACTACTAGCTCATCAATACCTTGTTAAGTCTTGTGAATTAATTCATGCTGTGCTCTAGGTGGAATTAGCTGCCCCACATATTTCTTATAGAAAGCGGTACAATTAGAACCACAGTTAACAGTTTTTGAACTAACTGCAGTAAACTGTATTTTACCTTAGCCATCATTACGCGTAACATATCTTGATCGGCAGTACCAAGTACTCCAACTTTACTCAGCAATTCTACCACCAAGTGTAATAGCTGTAATGCTTGCGCAACTTACCCGACCACCAGATTTGCTTATTCCTCTCACCAGTCATGGACTAACGCTCGTAGTTTGGTTCCCAAGACTGGCGTTCTAGATTTAATTTTAGCACTAAGTGTCACCTGCCTAAAACACTCAAGCGATATTGATAATGTTGCATACGTGCATACATACTCTAAATTAACCATAGGAGAGAGCTGTTTGTGCTAACCACTGTCTCGCACAACACATGGCAGCAATAGAAAAAATTATGTTTCTCGGATCCAATGGTGGGTTTGCGATCAGTTTCATTAGATTATCCATTAACTGTTGTATTAATTCACCGCTGTTTCCTTTGCATCTTTCCAAGCATCTACACTGACATTCACGGACTAGTTAGTCTTTCTTAGACAACTCGTGTCATGTACTTTTCTTGCTTCCATGCTGAAACAGAAACTTTCAAACAGCGTAGAATTCCAGTGTTGTCGATCTACATGAGAATGATACGGAACACTATGCACTGCTACCAATTGAGTCCCATCTATGGTTTTCGACAACAAAGTAAAATGTCAAGATATCAAAGACTTACTAGGGAGAAATGGGATAGTGAATTCTACTAATTTACATAGAGTCACACATTTATTTTCAAATACGCAAACTGCAGTAACCTGAAGGGTCCTGATTAATAGAATTTTGCTGTGTTAACATCACATCGTTTAACTGGTAAAGAATACTCAGAAGTCTTAACGTCTGTGCTAAGAAGGTCAGTTGCCATTCAAGAAACTGTTATCAAAACACAAGTGCATTTAAACGTAACATCAGTTAACCCTGACTAATCTGGACATTTAACAAATTATACAACAGTTCTGGTGAAATAGGTCGTTCAATGTAGTTATTAAAATGTCTGAAAGCTTCAATTCTTGTAGGACACCATATAATTCCAAGTGCCAGGCACGTTCCGACACCTACAGAAATATATACAAATTGTGACCGCTGCCATTTACAGTGCACTGTCGATAACGTTGATCAGAGCTTGAACAGCATTCAGTTTCTCTACTCTAGGTATGGATTAAGATTTATAACTTTTAAAACGTTTTACCTTGTTTCTATTGGAAAGAGAGCAGTTGTAACATTTTTTTTTGTATAAAAGAGTCTCAATCTCATAACGATGTTTATTTACTTCGTGGTGACCGATTCTGACCACTGTTCTAGTCACCACCAGACCGCTTACTCCGCGGAAATCTGGGGAACATGGCGAGGAGCAGGAGCCATTCTAGAAGGCTTATAATCACTGTTCGGTCATTGTAAGATAATCCCGACTGAAGATAGTAGCTTACAAAGTACAATACAAATCTTTCTACTTCTAAGCTTTTTTTTTATAAAATAAGGGAAAATAACATTTTGTTGAGTACGACGTTCGACTACAAGCCGTTAATACAACACAGCTGCACATACAGCTCACAACGTGGTGAAGGCCAAATTGTTTGGTAAACTAAGGAGGGCGTAAGAACCGCCTAACCAGGACATGCTGTGCAAAGTAACAACTACGCTCAAATCCGTCCTGTGCCTTATATATGTACTGGAGACGAAACCAAAAAGGTCTGAATAGCAGGTTGCTGTGCACACAGTGTTCCCAATAACCTCACTACAGACAGTATGGATACATCAAACTTCTGACGGTTGCAATCTGCATCCGTTACTCGAAGTAGAACTCAAGGCACCGATATCACTAAAAGAAAGTAGAGTGCAATAACAGTTCTACGGTTTAATAATCTTTCAGAAAATTGTGCATTAATTGTTCATTACTGTAGCTGTTGGTATGCAAAGGAATTTGATGTTTTGAACTGTTCCATTATCTGTTGTTAAGACAAATAACGCCCCCTCCCATGAACCATGGACTTTGCCGTTGGAGGGGAGGCTTGCGTGTCACAGCGATACAGATAGCCGTACCGTAGGTGCAACCACAACGGAGGGGTAGCTGTTGAGAGGCCAGACAAACGTGTGGTTCCTGAAGAGGGGCAGCAGCCTTTTCAGTAGTTGTAGCGGAAACAGTCTGGATGATTGACTGATCTGGCCTTGTAACACTAAACAAAACGGCCTTGCTGTGCTGGTGCTGCGAACGGCTGAAAGCAAGGGGAAACTACAGCCGTAATTTTTCCAGAGAGCATGCAGCTTTACTGTATGGATAAATGATGGCGTCCTCTTCGGTAAAATATTCCGGAGGTAAAATAGTCCCCCATTCGGATCTCCGGGCGGGGACTACTCAAGAGGATGTCATTATCAGGAGAAAGAAAACTGGTGTTCTACGGATCGGAGCGTGGAATGTCAGATCCCTTAATCGGGCAGGTAGGTTAGAAAATTTAAAAAGGGAAATGGATAGGTTAAAGTTATATATAGTGGGAATTAGTGAAGTTCGGTGGCAGGAGGAACAAGACTTCTGGTCAGGTGACTACAGCGTTATAAACACAAAATCAAATACGGGTAAAGCAGGAGTAGGTTTAATAATGAATAGGATAATAGGATTGCGGGTAAGGTACTACAAACAGCATAGTGAACACATTATTGTGGCCAAGATAGATACGAAGCCCACGCCTACGACAGTAGTACAAGTTTATATGTCGACTAGCTCTGCAGATGATGAAGAAATTGAACAAATGTATGATGAAATAAAAGAAATTATTCAGATAGTGAAGGGAGACGAAAATTTAATAGTCATGGGTGACTGCAATTCGTCGGTAGGAAAAGGGAGAGAAGGAAACGTAGTAGGTGAATATGGATTATAAGAGTCGAGGGGCATCAAAGGGAAGCAGTGGTTGGGAAGGGAGTGAGACAGGGCTGTAGCCTCTCCCCGATGTTATTCAGTCTCTATATTGAGCAAGCAGTGAAGGAATCAAAAGAAATATTCGGAGTAGGTATTAAAATCCATGGAGAAGAAATAAAAAATTTGAGGTTCGCCGATGACATTGTAATTCTGTCAGAGACAGCAAAGGACTTGGAAGAGCCGCTGAACAGAATAGACAGTGTCTTGAAAGGAGAGTATAAGATGAACATCAACAAAAGCAAAGCGAGGATAATGGAATATAGTAGAATTAAGTCAGGTGATGCTGAGGGAATTGTATTAGGGAATGAGACACTTGAAGAAGTTAAGGAGTTTTGCTATTTGGGGAGCAAAATAACTGATGATGGTCGAAGTAGAGAGGATATAAAATGTAGTCTGGCAATGGCAAGGAAAGCATTTCTTAAGAAGCGAAATTTGTTAACATCGAGTATAGATTTAAGTGTCAGGAAGTCGTTTCTGAAAGTATTTGTATGGAGTGTAGCCAAGTATGGAAGTGAAACATGGACGATAAATAGTTTGGACAAGAATAGAATAGACGCTTTCGAAATGTGGTGCTGCAGAAGAATGCTGAATATTAGATGGGTAGATCACATAACTAATGAGGAAGTACTGAATAGGATTGGGGAGACGAGAAGTTTGTGGCACAACTTGACTAGAAGAAGGGATGGGTTGGTAGGACATGTTCTGAGGCATCAAGGGATCACCAAATTGGTACTGGAGGGCAGCGTGGGGGGTAAAAATCGTAGAGGGAGACCAAGAGATGAATACACCAAACAGATACAGAAGGATGTAGGTTGCAGTAGCTACTGGGAGAAGAAGAAGCTTGCACGGGATAGAGTAGCATGGAGAGCTGCATCAAACCAGTCTCAGGACTGAAGACCACAACAACAACAAGACAAATAACGATGTCTTTGTATTACTGGTTACGGCTTAGGCCAATAACATCCTGTTGGTTAAACAAATCCAAGGAGGCGTGTCATAAATTTGTGAGAAATCGTTACATGTCTAAGTACATACTATCATAATGAAAACGACTGCCTAAGCCCAGTTTAATTTTTTTCGTATGCACTGTTTGTGAACTCGTTTATGTGTGACACAGATGGATTTTATGTGTGCTTTAGTCCTTTGGAAATAGAATATGCACTGCGCGATAGTATTTATTTATTTATTTATAATTTTATTTATTCTTTAGAATAAGCATTTCTCTCCACATCCACTCCTTATCTGAGAATATCTCTGGAAGTATGAATAATTGGGTGTAGTTTTCTTATTTGCTGCTGAGAGAAATAGAGACTATTGTTCACATTCCACCAAAACTTATGTTTATTCATCTCTCCACATTTATTTAAAAGTAGTGTTTCCTTCAGTTTGCATGTATAACAGTGATTATACAAATTAATTTATATCGGTTCCTTGCAACATAATAAGATTGGTGATTTCTTGTGATGAGCGTCTCGAGAGAAGTCTGGCAGGCTGACGTCTTCGCAAGTCGGAGCGTTTCCGCTCACTCTCTCCCAATTTGTGCCTATGAGATCCTCCCCCACTCCCTTAAAAGAAGGGTCCTCACGGTAGCAGCGACTGACCCTCATTTTTGAACGCCTCTTTAAATTTCTCTTTCCCAGTACTCACTATATCAACATCTATCTTTTATATGTATAAATTCTTTTTATATGTGTCACTGTCACGTTAGCGTAAAATTGATTTCTGAAGATGGAAATAATTCCGAAACGCCTCATACATACTTTGTAATCAATAGAGTCATTCTTCACCTCCTGTATGACTTTTTAGGCGACCTAGCCAGTTCAGTTACAGATCTACACTTATTTACTGTAATTGTTGTTGTTAATGTTTCAATTATTGTCATTATTATTATTATTATTATTAGTGTTATTATCATAACTATTATTGCCATTATCATTATTAGTAGCAGTACATGCAGTGGTCCAATCACTGTCAGTATTATGTTTAGTAGTTCAGTCAGAACAATTTACTCACAGCGCCACTTCTGGCATTCAGATCAATTTACACTCATTTTAATGTTAGGTAACTATGGTGTAATACACCTTGCAACTGCGAAACTATGATCCGATCAAAGACAGGGCCCGAGTTCCCCAATCAGACCAAGATAAACAAATAACTAAATAGAAATTACTCCATGGCAAGTCCATAACTATATGGCAACTAACATTTATAAACTCAAGAACAATAATCGACAGGTCTCAGGGATTGGGTAATCCTTACAGAGAGAACGAAGTCTTTAATCAGATTTCAGGTGGGTAGTATTTCTTAAAAAGTAGTTATAAACTTGCACTTGTCGACTCCTGTCAAGATACGTAATACGCTTTTAATAACATCAAATTGGGACTTTTATCATGCCGGATTTCTTTCATTTAGATCGAAAAGACAACAGTCCCAAATATGGAGACTCAAGTGAAATGTGTAGGGGTGTCTTATAAAACCCCATCTCGCCATTCTTCCATTTGTATTCAGTGAACCCATACACTAGCTGCACATTGCCCCCTCTTTATCTGTAAATCTATGTGTACTGTAGCACACTGAAGTGATAAAAGTCGTGGGATATCTCCTAATATCGTGTCGGACCTCGTTTTGCCCGATCTCTTTCACCTGAAGATACATCGTCCGTGAAGCAATGATGCTTCATGTAAATAAGACTGTCAAAGAGTACAAGTAATCAGGTTGCATTCGTTTATCAGCAATTGTAATTCAGTGAATTTTCGTCCCGAATATAAAATCGTTGGCCCTTCTGTTCGAAGAAACAATTATAGATTCACAACGACAGTGAAGCCCTCTGAATCATTCGAATTTCGTGGAACGTCTTTGGCTTGTCGTCCAAAAGATCTCTGTCTTGTCACTGATTAATAATTTGTAGTGAAAGTATTAACAGATGGTGCCAAGCGTCTGAGAAATAACCTTTATGTAGCCCCGGCGTAGTCTCTAGAACAGTATTCAACAGTCGATTCAGTTGCCTGCCGTCGGTATCAATTGCCTGTCATTTCCTGACAAGTGTCTTCAGCGGGGGAGGTGCAGGGCACAGGGCATGGGGATCAGACGGCGGCCGGCCGTCAGCTGCCGTGGCAGGCGGCGTATTACGGCGCTACAGAATTCAGAATACGCGGCGCGCGGCCTCATTAGGAATTCCTTTTCCCACGGGCGCGGGTTATTTAGAGAGCCAAGGCTAGCGGCCGGCAAGGCGCTCCCGCTGAGCTTGTCCGTATCGACGACACGCAACGCCGGCTATCGCCTATGCCCTGTGACGGCTGCTACTTGAATATTCCACGAGCAACAGCAAGACGGTGCCTGCACAAAGGCTCCGCCGTATAAGACTTGCTCCTCTTCGTCCGGAATTATTTGCCAAGGGCGTCCGTCGTACTGTCGCGCCACGTGCAACACCGGAGGCACCTGCGGAACGCGTGGCTGGTCCTACTGGAAACCGACCTTCACTTCGGATCACTGAAGACGTATAATTCTATGTCATGTGACCCAAGACACTGTAAATTCTGAGGAGAACTCGCGTGAGTTACAGAGACAGACGAGTGATCTGCGATATGTAAATAAAAAATAAGTTAGTGTAATCCATAACAGAAATTAGAGTAACAATTGTAGTTTGTCTTATGCCTGATTTCAGCATCCTTATGAATCACGAAATAGATGGATATATGCAGTAATTATTGTGAAGAAGAAGAATATCATGAACATGTATATATCTTTCCACACATGAAACTCTCACACTACAGCGCAGACTGTACTGTTTCTGAACTCGCTGGTAAGAACATTGCCTGCGAAAGGTAAGGTTTCACGTTCACTTCTTCGGTATGGTACACTGATTTAATCCGCTATGGACTTACAAAATAGCTCACACTTGTTAAGTGATTCTTTCTGGAAACAATCCCATAGGCTGTGGCTAAGAAATTCTCGACAATGTGTTTTCTTCTTGGAGTGCTAGCGTAACAAGTGCGCCGGCTGGAGTGGCCGAGCGGTTCTAGACGCTACAGTCTGGAGCCGCGCGACCGCTACGGTCGCAGGTTCGAATCCTGCCTCGGGCATGGATGTGTGTGATGTCCTTAGGTTAGTTAGATTTAAAAAGTTCTAGGGAACTGATGACCTCAGAAGTTAAGTCCCATAGTGCTCAGAGCCATTTCAACCATTTTTCGTAACAAATGTAGCAGGAGGGTTTTTGTGAATTGTGGAAGGCCGAATATAGGTATTAGCGGAAATAAAGCTGTGAGCGCGTGTGTGAGTCATGTTTGGATAACACAAGACGTGAGATTCGGAACGGCATGTTGTAACGGGACGGACCAAAACGTAGCGCAGCGAATCCAGAGCGGGCGGCTTCTTGGTCAGTGTCGGTCCACCCAGAGTTGCAACTACAAATAAATGGTCCATAAATTAAGGATCCTTCATTCTTACTTCCCAGTGGAAACATTGGAGCAACAAGATCACAAGCAACCATGACTCGTTCGAGGAATAACTATACCCCAAGTACCAACAAATCCACCCGTCAACAAACGGCAACCAGGGTCTCGCAGTCTGGGGACCAGGAATTGCACGATCACAGAGAAAGTCGGAGTTCTGTGGCAAACATCCACCCAAAGCTTCTAAATTTTTTGGAAGCTTCAAAATAAACACACAGGTCGCACCAGGAAAACTGTTCAACGTAACATTAGTGCTCCAGTACCAAAAGATAACGATACTTATTCTGCAGGAAACACGCATAACAGATGAAGACCCAATGTATTATGGAAACTACCGTATTTTCAAGAGCAAGAATGGAAAACGAATGGCCAGATTGGCTCCACTTCTGCCCATAGCCTTCATGGTATACAAGAACATGAGCAATCAATGAAGTCAACAACAGACTATTGAAAATGCGCCTCAGAGCGCGAACGCGAAATATACCGTGATCAACGTACGCGCCCCCACAAACGGGGATAACAAAACAGAATCCAAATGAAAAAAAGCTCTGGGCTATATTAGGGAAGGTCATAGCCAATATCCCCAAACACGACACAAAAATTGTGCCAGGTGATTTGAATGCAAAAACTGGCGAAGAGAATGTCACCAGGAAACTGCGAGAAAGTTTTCTGCTCACAAATACACAAAAAAAGGACATTAGACTCACTGAACTGTGCCTTCAAAGCAAGCTGAAGATAATATCAACATCGCCTCAGGGAGTCCCCGCGGAAACAGAAAACTTGGAGGTCAGTTATAAAACAGATGGGAGAATTCCAAGTTGACTATATAGCGATATCCTACACATTCCAGAAAGAGATCCATGACATTCATGTCCACAGACGTGCGAATGTTGATTTAGACCACTAACTAACTGGAATCTAAACCATATTTACAACGGAGTAAATCCACTAGTAGAGAGCACACATATAGGAATTTGACACGAAAAAGATTATAGAATCCGATATAAAGCAGCAATGGGAAAGACAACAAACAAATGCATGGGAAGAATTTCATAGTAAGATCACACAAAGTAGGAAAAGAAGTGATACCAGGCAAAAAGGGCACTAAACACCAATGGTTGCACTCTGAGTGTGAAAACTCATTAGAAAGACTAAGAAATACAAAAGTAAAAAATTCACAGAAAACCTAATTTGTTTTAACGAGTGCAGGAAACATGCAGCAGAACTCACTACACCGATCAAGAGAAAGTACACGAAGCAGCAAATGGAAGCTTTAGATGGAAATTTCCTCAAGCACTTGTAACCTCCCCCCTCACTTACCGACCTTAATGACAATGAAAAATTAAACCGCGTGTACCTAATGGGAGTTTTGGAAAAGCAATCGTCACCGAAGTTAACCTGTCGGTAAAGAGGGAGGAAAGGGTTACATCTAAATGAAAGGAAAAATGCAAATGAAACTGGTGGAAATTAATTTTGAAAAGGGGTAAAGTTAATAAAGAAAGTAAATGTGCGGCCGTTACGTTAACAATTACCTAGCGGTAATTAGAGATTTGAGATTTGGGGGAAATCACGGTCGCCAGTCCTAAGGACAATTACTATAGTAACTGAAAAAGAAAGGTTATTACACATATAATTAACTCTAGAAGCGTGGCAACTGAAGGTTGACACGTGTAGTGTGAAATCTGAAAGTTTGTCAGAAGTAATAAATTTCGCTACACTCTGACTTAATTTAGCAAAAGAATTAATAAAACCGGAAAATCGAAAGTTGATTTAGTGACTGAAGTTAATAGTGAGCTTTCTTTCTGAAGCACATCGAAATCCAGTAAAATACGGTTAGTCTTGGACTACCTCAACAATCATTTCAAAAGCAACTTGACTCTACGCAATTTAGAAACAAGATATTTAACTTTGAACTTGAATTAAATGATTCTGAACTATTAACAATAGTAAAATGTAGTACGTACCAAGCTGAGCTGCAGTCACAGGTAAGCTAAAATACGGTAACAAAGCTCGCACTCTTAATTCGTGCTTGTGTAATCTGAATATTGTAGCCAGCTCTGAGACTTAAACTGAATTTTGAAATTAAAGCAGTGAAATGGAATTATGCTGGCGTTTGAATTTCAACGACACTCGGGTTCATTTCGGAAAAGGAAGGGACCCTGCTTGGCAATGCAATTGGGACAATGAGTAACAAAGGTTCATGCTAAGTTGCTGTAATTTTGCGAGGCAAATGGAACAATTTGAAAAGCTGAGGTCTGCCATACAGTTCTGAAATTTTACGTGCTTTTAGTCTTCCTTGTTGGTTGATTGAAGGTTTGAAGCCGTCGATCGAGGAGGTGGCGACAGTCACTCATTGTCGGCCGTCGCTGTTGCAGAAGCTGGATGTTGGCGCGCCTTCTTCTCGACACGGTCACCAGGCGAAACGGGCTCTTGATGTGCGCCAGCTAATGCTTCCCGTCCGCGACACCATGTCAGAAACTATCATCGCGAGTCGAGCGCAATTACATGCTGCCAAACCCCGAAAGCGCGGCAACTCGCGGGAGCGTCACACAACACACCCGCTCCACTCGCTACTCCCGCCAGACTCTCCTGTTCTGCCCGCGCTCCACGCGGCAGAGTTAACACTCCCAAAGATCCTACACACTTTGATTCGTCACACGACCTATCGACGTAATCGTTCGATAGCAGTTTTCCCTAGGCAAGACCCAGCGTAAAAATACAAATGATATTTACGAAACAAACCAATTATACATCGACATAAGTGCATAAATATATATATACAAACAGTAAAACAATTACAATATATAAAGAGACAGAAATGTCATATCTTGAGGTAACAAAACAAGGAAAAATATAATAGTACAATAGATGGAAATAGGAGGATATGCATTTCCGGCGTTACACGTGCCCCACATTGTCTGAGGATGTTCGTGTAACGTAAACAGACTCAGAAAATGTCCCAAAAAAAGAAACAGCGGAAATGCATATGCTCAAAACATCAACAAAATTTAGCATTCGTCTAATTAATCATAAATCAATTTTTAGACCATAATAATTGAGAGGAGACACTCCTAATCTTATTCCACTCTGTCATCTTGCACAAAATAAAACAGGTTGACAACATATTAAAATTCATAGAAAACATAGAAAATGGTTTAGCTATTCTAAAATTGTCAAAATTCCCAACAGTATCAAGAAATGGAATACTATTTACAAAATTAATCAGAGTACATGGTCATAAAAACAGGTAGATCAAAATACGCAAATTAATAATTAATTACATAGAATACACATTTTTACATAACCTTTTCATAGTTAATATCTCGTCATGAGATTCCACTTAACGCTAAACAAGGAAATAATATTCAGTAGATCGAAAAAAACATAAATATTGACAGCAGAATTCTTTCACATCAGCTGTCCGGGAAGAAAAACTATTCCGCCTTTCGTACTCGCAAGTACAAAGAATGCCGACAGCGGCACAAGAGCCAACAGCGGCACAAGAGCCGACAGCGGCTCGCCTCGCCAGTATTGTTGCGCCCGCGTGTGCGGCACGCTTGATCTCACTCGCCCTTGTGACGGCGTTTCCAGAACGTCCGTTTCACTGAATTCTTTAGGAAAAACTCACTCCCGAGTAATCTCAAGGAGTCCCTTAATACTATCACAGTGGATAACTCAACACTGTCCATCATCACACGCATGTACTAGCCTGAAACTTAAAACAGCGTCTAAGTACATCGGCAATGACTAGTAAAACACATATTCATGAAATCTTACAGCTAGTTACAAAATCATATTTACGTTGCTTAATCTACTGTGACTCAGCTGAAAACTTAAATTAGCAGCTTGGATTCTTCAATTGATAAATAATCACTCTCTCTTAAATCATTTAGTCAAAATTAATTACTTATTAATTACAACTTCTTTAATGTCCTCTTGGTCAGTCAAAAGCATGGCAATCTAGCAAACCTTAAATCTTACACTCTATATTTACATATTGTACAAATTACCCATTGTGTGGTATTAATCGATCCTAGGTTGGTACAATTTCAAATCTATTATATTTCGTATACCTAATAGCTTTCCAGAGCTTGGATACTCTAAGCAATAAGCGTTTGTGTGAGGTATACCAATGACTTTATATGGTCCATTATAAACAAACTTAAATTTAGAGATTTCATTGTCTATCTCGCTCGATTTCTCATGAGCTTTTACAAGTACTAAGTCTCCGATCGCAAACTTAGCAAAACGCGCTTTAGCGTCATGACGACGTATGCGAGCATCGGCTTTAAGCTTCATTACTTCTCGCAAACGATCTTTTTTCACACCAATACTAATGTCAATCCGTGGAGGGAATTTGATTATCTCTTCCACTAAACTTTTACTTCTGTCATCCAACAGGATTTCCTCTGGAGAAAATCCCGTCGATTCATGTCTCAAGGTGTTCATAATTCTCTCAAATACTGCAACATATTTGCCCCATGCCCTATGGTTGTGATGGCAATAGGTACGGCACAGTCGGCCTAGCTCGCGCATATACCTCTCAGCGGGATTCCCAGCCGGGCAATAAGCTGAAATATAGATCACCTCGACCCCATTACTTTCCAAGCCTTCATTCCACAACTTAGAAGTAAATTGTGCCCCATTGTCTGATAGAATCGCCTTGGGCTTACCAATATGAACAAAATAATCGTTCACAAGCTTGCTATAGACTGCTTTGGCTGTAGCTTTCCTAATCGGGTATAGTTTGATGAACTTGGAAAAAGCTTCTAGCACTACTAAAATGTAAGCAAAGTTTCCTGATGACTTGGGCAAAGGTCCGTACAAGTCCACGCACAGTAACTCAAAGGTGTCGTTAGGCCTTATACTTTGCATAGGACCACGACTCGTACAGTTGGTAACCTTCACCTTCTGACATAAATCGCAAGTTTTCACTCTGTCAGTAACTCGTTTTAACATGTTGTTGAAATGCACTACTTCACTCAGCTTTTCCGTACATTTCTTTGGTCCACAGTGACCATACGCCAAATGGTAGTAGTCTATTATTTCCGTGACGTATTTGCTGGGCCAGCATACCCGCCAAATATTACTATCTTCACCCTTACGTATGTACAAGATATGATGGTATATCTTGTAATACTTCCTTAATTTCTCTCCTTCTGGACTCTTTTCATCATATCGGGTTTTCACCATATTTAAACAACCATCCTCGTTCTGATGACGACGTAGATTCTTACAAATGTTCATTATTAATTTACGTCCCTCAACTTCTTTAAAATAGTACAATTTGACCACTCCATCTGCCTCATCTTTCAATAGACCTTGATTAGACTCGGGCAACCGCGACAGCGCATCCGCTACGCAATTGTCGGTCCCTTTTACGTAACAGATGTCATAGTTAAATTGCTGTAAATACAGCGACCACCTAGTCAGTCTTTCGTGAAGTAGTTTACAATCCTTCAGATAAGTGAGCGCCTTATGGTCCGTATGAATAATCACCTTACGGTCCCATAGGTAACCCTTGAACTTCTTGAATCCCCACACGATAGCGAGACACTCTTTCTCAGAAATCGTGTAGTTTCGCTCACTTTTTGATAAAGTTCGACTCGCGAACGCTATCGTCCGGTGTTCCTTATCCTCTCCTTTACCAACTTCTTGGAACAGTTCTACCCCCACCCCGTAATTCGACGAATCCGTTCCCAGGTGGAAGGGTAGCGATAAATCAGGATGAAATAGTATGTTAGATCTTAACAACTCGTCTTTTAATCTCTCGAAAGCGGTCTGACACCCGTCAGTCCACACAAACGGAACATTTTTGCGCAAGAGGTTATTCAAATTTTCATCATTAAACACTTGTCCTTTTACAAATTTACGGTAAAATCCTGTGAGCCCTAGAAAACTTTTTAACTGTTTCCTAGACTTGGGTGGAGGACAATTCTTTATTGCCTCTAGTTTCTCTGGGTCTTTCGTAATACCAGCAGTGGTAATTACGTGCCCTAAAAATTTCAGTTCCTGCTTCACAAATTCGCATTTCTTTAGCTTTAGAGTCATTCCGCCACGGCGCAATGCTCTAAAAACTTCATCTAACAGGTCACAATGGTCATGCCAAGTGGCATTGGCCAACAATAGGTCGTCAACATATACAGTTAATCTTGAACTCAAAGCCGGTCCTAGCACTTTATCTAGGGCCCTGATGAATACGGACACAGATATATTAAGTCCAAACGGCAGTACTCTATACTGATAACACCTGCCCGCAAACAAGAAGGCGGTGTATGGCCTAGATTCTTCTTCGAGTTCTATTTGCCAGTAACTAGCTGTCAGATCGAGGCTAGTCATGAACTTAACGTCATGAAAACGTTGCAAAATCTCTTCCATACTCTCTGGTCTGTCTGTTTCACGTTGAACGACCCTATTCAACGTGCGTGCGTCAATCACAATACGCACACTACCATCCCGTTTTGCTACAATGACCAAACCGTTATTGTATGGACTTGTACTTCTTTCAATCACTCCCCATTCGATCATCTTATCTATCTCCCGTTGCACTGCTTCCTTTTTGGACAGCGGTATAGCATACGGTCTCACGAAGAATGGTTCGTGCGGAATTACATGCAACTTGCATTTATATCCTTCCACAAGACCCGGTTTGTCTGAAAACACACTCTTATTCCTCATTATTACTTCATACAGGCCTCGTCTTTGTTCGTGTGTTACGTTTGACACACCGTCTACAATACTTTCCAATTCACTTTCTACACTATTGTCAATGCCGAGATTCCTCACATTACAGTAGTTCAAATTCATACCTACGTCAATACCATTCGGCCAGTTAACGATGTGTATAGGCTGGTATTGCCTATGCACACCGTCTCCTGCCTCGTCAAAACTAACTACTATTGTTTTATCTAGTGACATACATGTCAAAGTTTTGCTTTCGCAGTTAATCACTGCACGGTACTTTAATAGCCAATCTAACCCGATAATTACTTCCGTAGTTAAGTCTGGCACGACGACAAACTCTTGTTCAAATCGTGCCCCACATATCTCGAAGTTGACAAAAATCTGTTTCGTGACCGGTTTACTGGCCTTCCCAGTAGCACCGATAATTTTCACTCCTGTTACTGGCATAACTACGATGCCAGGTCTGTCTTTCAGTAACTCAAATATTTTCCCAGATACAGCACTCAATTCTGCACCGGTGTCAATCAACACGTTTAGTTGTAGGTCGTGCATATTAACAGACACTACTATCTGTCTACACTTGTCCTCGACTGTTTCATTATTTTCCCACAGTAAATCCTCGTCTATATCCAGGTCATTCCAGAAAATACCATCCGGCTTTGATCCTAAATCCGGCTTATCTGGCGGCTTTTTCAGCCTCTGTTCACATACAGTTTTAATTTCAACACGTTTGTCCTGAGGCTTAGTCTCTAGCTTCGCCTCCAATACCGAAACCTTTTCCTCTAACTCGTCAACTAGTGAGTGTTGCTTTGCTATCAATTCATTAATCGTCACCTTCGTTGATTCCACTTTGGTCAGATTAATCTCATCCGCCAATCTACCTGGAGGAATGTGCCCAGTCGCATCTGAAATTACTTCCTCTGGATCTGCGCAACCCACACTGCTACCGTCTGACCGCATAACGTCAGCTCTAACCTCATACACGCTGAAATCTATGTGCTTTTCTACCAATTGTGTCCGGCTATCACTAAAATTTTCGTAATCTTTCCCCTTTATACTCTCGCAATGTTTAAACTGGAGGTTTGCGTCGGATGGGCCGGCTACTTCTACCACTATAACTTTCGGTAAAGTCTGCCGGTTAGGGCCAGAACTTTCCGTTACTCCTTCAACATCTAACTCCTGCGGGACGAAACACGACGAATCTTGCTCGTGCTCCCCATTAACATCAACTATTTCTGGTAAAGTCTGCCGGTTAGGGCCAGAACTTTCAATCACTTCACAAATACTATCTTCCTGTGGGACGAGACGCGGCAAATACTGCACGCGCTCCCCATAAACACTTCTCCCATACAGACCCCTATAATCTCTTAGTTCGTCGTATAAGCGACCGAACTGCCTTAACCAGACCTCATCCCTCTCTGCATCCCCTCGCTCGATGACGGACGTTTTATCCGACATCTGATCTTCTCTCAACAATTGCGAATCATTCTTAAACTCAATCTCCAGTTCCGTGGGTATTACAGCTGGCACCTTATAATCGATTTCCGGAACACTACTTAAATTGTTCTCACTGACAGTGAATGTACCTTCTACTGCCGTGTATACAGCTGATCTACTACTTGTGGGCGCACTCCTTTCTCTTAACACTGGCACACTCTCCCGCCGTTGATTATTCCATACGGAATTTTCATAACGACGACACCTGGGTTTTCTCCTGTTATTGGGCCGCCAAAATTTCTCCACGCCCGGTCGGCCCCTCACCGGCGCGGCTAATGGTTTCCCTGTCTCGTCCCAGCAGACACGCTCCCCGGATACTGCTGAGGCGGCTGATCACACCCTCTGGCGTTATTACTATTCTGCGCAGCCCGTATCACGCTAGTATGATACTGGTTTCCGTCATTCCTGTTATTATTTGCATTGTACCGATTGTTATTACGGTCCGAACCATTATTGTTATTGCTGCCATGGTTGCGGTATGCATTATTCCCATGGTTATCGTTGCTGTGGTACCCGTTGTTGTTACCACGGCCTCTACCACTGTCGCGATTATTGCGCCAATAGTCCTCGTCCTCAACTCTTCCCAGGAAATCATTGATTGTCCTGTGATTGCTCCCTACGTAGCGTTTTGTATCATCTGGAAGCTTTTTGTAGAGTTCCCAGACTATTTCGGATTCCGTGCGGCGATCACGCAAGTATTCCAACTTGCGGATCCAGCCCTCACAAAACTCCTTCATCGAACCGCGCGAATTCGCATCGAAAGGCCTCGATACGACAAATTCGCGCCAGACACTTTGCTGTTTTTGCTCTGACCAGTATTCAGCCAGAAACAAATTTTTAAATTCGTCAAAAGTCAGGTTCGTAATGTTGAGGTTTAAGCCCCAACGCTTGGCATCACCAGCCAACACATCAATAATCGCATTAATTTTTCTCTCATCAGTCCATGATCTGGGTAAAACTCTTTCACAATTTTTAATGAAATCCGTCGGGTGTATACCGCCTTTTTTCAAGGGGTCGAACCGCTCCTCTTTCGTCAACAACTCCGAACTATGTGCACAGATTGGCACATAGCTCTGTTTTTCGTCAAGTTTCCTTTCTAATTCCGACACCCTCGTAATCACTTGGCAAGTGGTTGTCGCAAGCGTTTCCACTTCCCTCTTTTTCTCTTCGCAGGTGTTAGCCTGCTTCGTCACTTTGGTATCTACTTCGGATACTAAAGCCTTTAAAGTTTCCACCTTCTGTTGATCCTCTTTTCTCACTAATTGAATTTGTTCCGTCACCTTATTCTCGATGATCGGAGCAACTGCGTCTCCTACACTTTTCTCGATTCTGCTAATTTCGGAATCAAAACGAGTATTTATGCTCGCAATTTCCGCCTGAACGCCTATCATTTCCTGTTTAAGGTTACCGATTTCGGTATTAATCACGACAATATCGTCTTTGATTTTATCAACTTTTGTGTTAACAACTTCAACATTGTTGTTAACAACATTAATAGCTTTGTTCTGATTGTCTAGCATTCGTCCAATTTTTTCAGACAGAGCTACTTGCTTGGCAGCCTGAGCTGCTTGTTCGGCAGCCTGAGCTTCTTGCTTGGCAGCCTGATCTTTAATTTCTGCCGATTGACTCTTGATTTCGTTAATCAAAACATTCAATAAATCAGTTAAATTCCCGGAAACCACCGGTTTTACTTCCGTAGCGGCTTCCTCTTTCATTGTCCCCCCGTATTCGTCATCAAGGGATTCAGATTTGATTTTCACTTCCGATTCCGAAACATTTTCTAAAGTCTGGAATTCCATTTCTGCTCTTTGTTGCGTTTCGGCGGTCGCATCTTTCATGCTAGCCGCCTGCCCCGGAACAATGGGTACCGCTGTGCGCGTTTCCCACTGTTCGACCGATTGTTCCCTATCCAAGTCTACCAAATTTTGGTAATTGTTGCCTTCACTCATTTTAATAATTTTCAATATAAATGCAAAATCTCAACTCTAATTAGGATTCCTCACACGAATATTCTCGCTGACGTATCGACCATTTCGTAACCAGTACTTTGTTACGAGGTTTGCACAATGCAAAATTCGTGTCCAGAACAACCTCAAATTTGAAGATTGTCCTGTCACGGTCGCCACGTGTAACCTCCCCCCTTACTTACCGACCTTAATGACAATGAAAAATTAAACCGCGTGTACCTAATGGGAGTTTTGGAAAAGCAATCGTCACCGAAGTTAACCTGTCGGTAAAGAGGGAGGAAAGGGTTACATCTAAATGAAAGGAAAAATGCAAATGAAACTGGTGGAAATTAATTTTGAAAAGGGGTAAAGTTAATAAAGAAAGTAAATGTGCGGCCGTTACGTTAACAATTACCTAGCGGTAATTAGAGATTTGAGATTTGGGGGAAATCACGGTCGCCAGTCCTAAGGACAATTACTATAGTAACTGAAAAAGAAAGGTTATTACACATATAATTAACTCTAGAAGCGTGGCAACTGAAGGTTGACACGTGTAGTGTGAAATCTGAAAGTTTGTCAGAAGTAATAAATTTCGCTACACTCTGACTTAATTTAGCAAAGGAATTAATAAAACCGGAAAATCGAAAGTTGATTTAGTGACTGAAGTTAATAGTGAGCTTTCTTTCTGAAGCACATCGAAATCCAGTAAAATACGGTTAGTCTTGGACTACCTCAACAATCATTTCAAAAGCAACTTGACTCTACGCAATTTAGAAACAAGATATTTAACTTTGAACTTGAATTAAATGATTCTGAACTATTAACAATAGTAAAATGTAGTACGTACCAAGCTGAGCTGCAGTCACAGGTAAGCTAAAATACGGTAACAAAGCTCGCACTCTTAATTCGTGCTTGTGTAATCTGAATATTGTAGCCAGCTCTGAGACTTAAACTGAATTTTGAAATTAAAGCAGTGAAATGGAATTATGCTGGCGTTTGAATTTCAACGACACTCGGGTTCATTTCGGAAAAGGAAGGGACCCTGCTTGGCAATGCAATTGGGACAATGAGTAACAAAGGTTCATGCTAAGTTGCTGTAATTTTGCGAGGCAAATGGAACAATTTGAAAAGCTGAGGTCTGCCATACAGTTCTGAAATTTTACGTGCTTTTAGTCTTCCTTGTTGGTTGATTGAAGGTTTGAAGCCGTCGATCGAGGAGGTGGCGACAGTCACTCATTGTCGGCCGTCGCTGTTGCAGAAGCTGGATGTTGGCGCGCCTTCTTCTCGACACGGTCACCAGGCGAAACGGGCTCTTGATGTGCGCCAGCTAATGCTTCCCGTCCGCGACACCATGTCAGAAACTATCATCGCGAGTCGAGCGCAATTACATGCTGCCAAACCCCGAAAGCGCGGCAACTCGCGGGAGCGTCACACAACACACCCGCTCCACTCGCTACTCCCGCCAGACTCTCCTGTTCTGCCCGCGCTCCACGCGGCAGAGTTAACACTCCCAAAGATCCTACACACTTTGATTCGTCACACGACCTATCGACGTAATCGTTCGATAGCAGTTTTCCCTAGGCAAGACCCAGCGTAAAAATACAAATGATATTTACGAAACAAACCAATTATACATCGACATAAGTGCATAAATATATATATACAAACAGTAAAACAATTACAATATATAAAGAGACAGAAATGTCATATCTTGAGGTAACAAAACAAGGAAAAATATAATAGTACAATAGATGGAAATAGGAGGATATGCATTTCCGGCGTTACACACTACTCGAGACACTTCTACAAAACTTTCGCAAGTTAGTTCCGCGGGTGCAGCCGTCAAAATTTATGCTTTAGGAAACGACGTGGAAAACTCGCCTTAACTAACGAAGAGAATTGTCAGAAACAGCCACATTATTTCTCAGGTCTCCTTAACAGTCCTGAACCTGAGACAAGACTCCCAACTCAGGACTGCACCTCCACCAACATCTGAGAAGGTTTACAAACATGTAGTAAACCTGAAAAATAACAAAACATCCAGTGTAATCGGTATCATTGCAGAACTACTAAAGAATCTTGAACCGAAGTCCTTACAGAAACTTATAGAAATAATCACAATCATCTGAAAAAACAGAGAAAGATCATTCATGACTCGAAATGTGCTCGTATCCACCCATTGCACAAGAAAGGAGACAGGGCGAATGTGAACAGTTACAGTGGAAACTCTGTGCTGTTAGTTACATACAAAATTTTTCCAGCGTGCTTGTTCCAATGAACACAAGATCAGTTACATCTCAATACTGGTGATTACCAGGCAGGTTTGCGGCGTGGTGTTTCTTGCACAGAACAAATCTTCAATCTGAAAAAAATCTTCAATCAGAAAATTTTTTTAAAATACAAGTCTGTTACGAATACTCCAAGCATTTGCCCTTTCACTAATTTTGAGAGAACAGACGATTCTGTTGATAGATAATCCTAGTTAAATATCTTAGAAGGGCAGTGACTCAACCCAAAAACCGTAAGATTAATCAAACAGACACTGGCTGACACAACGTCAAAAGTTAAATTAATTGGAGATATCTCCTTCCTGATCAACACTGGAATACGCGAAGGCTACTGATTATTCCCACTATTGGTCAATCTAGTCCTGGACAAAGTAATGAGGCAAACAGAAAAGGAACTAAAGATAGAAATCTTAAACCTAGTTTTCAAAGACAACCGAACCAAATTCTGTGACGACAAAGCAACAACAACGAGAAAGGATTTGCAGAAAAAGTTGGCCTGCAAATCTCTTTCAGGAAGACTGAACTCTTCTGCTCAAAATTAAAAATACAGAAACTAGTCAAGAAAAACCGCAACATAAACAAAGTTACACATTTCAAATATCTAGTTGAAATACTCGAAATTAAGGGAGGAAGAGTCGACTACAAAAAATGAAATGAGTATGTGGCAAAACACAAAACTTATAATATAAGAAAAGCGTGACCATTCAAACAAAGATCAGACACTACAACACAGTAATCAAACCAGATATACTGTATACAAATGAGACGCTGACACTTCATGCGAAAAGCGACATGGAAAACACACTGAAGGGAGAACACAAAATCGTGAGAAAAATTCTCAGCCCAGAACTGACAAAAGAGATATCACTGTAGGAAATCCACAGAGAAGATGTCAAACCCAACAGCAGATGTCAGAAAAGAAAGAAGGTTAAAGATCTGTGGACACATCAGCCGTCTACCACCAACAAAATTCTGAAATACGTACAAGGGATCAATTCAACGGTACCATGGATCACACGTGTTATTCTTGTCCTAGGAAAAGCACAAATCGATCAAATAGAAACTGAATTCAGAAATAAATACCGAGAGAAGGTACACAAGTGGAATGCTAGGTCATAGAATGAAGTCATAGAGAAACTAGGGACAAAATGGACTGAGTACAGAAAAAGACTCAATGATGAAAAAATGAGAGAATGGTTAGAAAAGGGAGAATGATCCTACATGCTTTCGATGGTTGAGACCATTGTAGAGTGCAGTACGGTTCAGCCAAGTACCATGCGATTTTATAGTGCGGCAGAGGACTATGGGGACCTCAACTGGCAATATTTTGGGAAGGGATAACGAGTGTCGAGTCTCATCGTACACCCTACAATCAAGGATAACCTCCCGAAAACTTTGGGCAGAGCTGAGGGTTTAGGGGGATTAGAGCTTTTTTAAATTTAGTTTTGAAATATTTTGACGTAGCAAATAAAGGATGTTCTAGAGCATATTCCAACTTCCGCTTTTGTGTTTAACTTGGCAAAGTAAACAGCTTTATTCAGAAGGAACAATTTTACATGTTGACACTTTTTGCCATGGAGACGTGAAGAAATACTAGGTCAATGGCGGAATGTTACCTTCAACGTGGTCGTAATCAGTTCTTCTCTGCTCCTTTTCCCGCTAACCGGGTCTCTATCTCTAATGACAGCCACATGGACAGAATGCTAAACAGTGATCTTTCAAAAGTAGTAGGGCACTGTTGGTTTCGGTGGAGAATGTGTTGACATAAGCATCAGCGCTTCCTTATCTGTAGTGTCACGGTACAGCTGAGGCAGCAGTGTCAGCACTTTCTCATCTCCAAGGTCATTTCAAGGAATCAAGATATCCTGCCACGTTGTGAGATACCGGTGAGGAAGGTAGGGCATATCCCTGCACTTCTGAAAATTTTGCATTTTGCGTGAGTCACCCTCCACACCCCGCCCCCACTCTGAGCTGAGCGCCATCCTGCATTTGTAGTGGCAAGACTGAACTGCAGTTTGCATGCATGTTATATTTATTTTGCTGGTACAGCACCCCCATTCTCTCTCATTGGGCTGGAACAACTTGCATGAAGCGCCCAGTGCGCTATGCCCTGTGATCTGTGACTCGTGCTCCACGGCCCAAGTCCCCATGGGCCCACACCCCCCTGCCCCACACCTCTCACCTCACACCTCACATGTCATGCCTCACACCTGAAACCTCGCGCCTAACGCCTCATGCCTCCACTCTAGAGCGTGATTGCATTACTTACTTCCAAAATTTGCTGACTTACCTCACATTGGTAACTTTAATTTGAAGTGTATATCATTCGCCATGGAATACTGAAACGAGTAGATGCCAGATTTCTCAATAAATAATTAGAAACCAGCATTTGCTAATAAAATATGAATAACGAAATAGGAATTCGTATTTGTTGAAAATGAGTTATCTACCTTAAAAGCTATCCCAAAAATCTAGGAAAGGCGAAATAATACCAAATCTAGTTTCACATCCGAGTTCCTCCTGTAACCAGCAGGACTCTGGACTGACGAATCGAGCTTTCTGTACCACACTAACGTATAGTTCCACCGTTCAACCGGTCGGATTGGCGCAGTGGTTAGCGCATTGGACTCGCATTCGGGAGGACGACGATATAAAACCGTCTCCGGCCTTCCCCAGGTTTCCCTAAATCGTTTCAGACAAATTCCAGAATGGTTCTTTTGAAAGGGCATTGCCGATTTCCTTCCCAGTCCTTCGATAATATGAGCTTGTGCTCCGTCTCTAACGACCCCGTTGTCGACGGGATGTTAAACACTAAACTCCTCCTCCTCCTCCACCGTCAAAATCGTCCATAGGTCTTTGGTTGTATTGTTACCGACAGGGAGGAAGTGGATACTCCTCCTGTAAGCGAACACATAAACTGTGCTGTGTGTATTTACAGCAGAATAACGGCAACACACTGGCTGCAACAACAATCCAACAATCCATTTTCAGGTTTGTGTGTGCATGTGTGTGTGTGTGTGTGTGTGTGTGTGTGTGTGTGTGTGTGTGTGTGCGTGTTTGAGCATTGATTTTGGCAGTTAGTGTTGCTATTTTGATGATTAAGTAGATACACTTGATGGGTTGGGATGTCGTATCAATGTTGGATGATATAAAAATAAAACAGCGAACAACTGGTTATGTAAGCAATGTTTACACTTGCATGTTTACATGTGGACTATGGAAAAAAATTGATAAATATTCAAATATTACATGCTTTATTTAAAGCAGTCCCACCTTCATATTAGGCGAGAAAATCACAGACTGTATTGTGGCATAAAAAATATTTTGCATTTAGATGCCGGCATCTGTATGTCAAGTCTTTCGAACAGCAGATCACATGATCGTTAACTAGAAATTCCCCAGGTGGTTCTGCCTCACTGGAGTGACATTGGATGCCTTGCTTCTCTGCCTGTTTTACATCTATGTTGCTGCACCATTGGCTACAACGTGTTGCAACTGCACGGTAATTGCTGACACGTCCGAAGGACAGATAGTGTCATATCCCGTCGTGTTGTGTGTGCAGAGTGAGCTAGGCTCAATTGTGTGTCAACTGGATGTTCACTCAAAATTGGAGGTGCGTTCAACGATCAGATTTATTTGGGCTAAACGGCTCAATTGCACGGACATTCATCGCGAAATCATTGACGTATTCGGTGAGCGTTCAGTCTCTCGCCCAGGTATAGTAAAATGGTGTAAGAAATTTTACGCCGGATGCACGAACCTCACTGACGAATATCACAAAGGCAGGCCCGCAAACTCGAGTACCGTTGCAAATGTTTACTGTGTGACTGTCATAATTGGAGAAGATCAGCGCATAGAACTGCAGGAAATTGCCTGCACGCTGAACATGTCGTACGTCAGTGTGCTCTCGACTGCTCACCAGCATCTTGGTGACCGTACCGAAAACTGTGTGCCAGATGGGTATGGTTGCTCACCGATTTTCACATGGGGCGGCGTTTCCAAACATCAGCTTGAATTTTCGAACGGTATTCTGTGGCGGGCAACGCGTTTCTGTAGCGAACCATCACAGGGGGTGAAACGCTGGTCCACCGCTTCACCTACAAAACAAAAAGAATATCTATGGGGTGGCTGCACTCCACATCACCGCAAGGAAAGATTTCCAATGTCCAGTCATAAGCAGGAAAGGTGATGGTTTCTATGTTCTTTGACATGGAGGAAGTGATGCAAGTCGAACTCATATCGAAAGGCGTGACATTCGACTTTGGCTTCATGTTGTCAAACGTTGCACCGGTTGCGTAAGGAACATAAAGAGAAGCGATGGGGAAAATCGAACTCTGGTGTCATTCTTTTGCACGGTAACTTGAGCCCTGTTGGCTTTCGTCCTATGGATCCTCCTCCAGGATCATACCCTTCCGGCGCTCGTGATGCGGTCGCGAGATGGCGCGCATGGGGAGAGGTGACTGACCGAGCGAACGTGCAGAGTGAGGGGCAGTTAGTAACAACCTATGGTTTAGTAACAGCGTTTGGTTGGTAGTAGGCATGAGAGGCAACCTTGGCAGCCAATACTGCTGCTATGAAAACGCCAATTCGGGTCTTGCCGGCGGTATTGGGAGCATTTTGGGCTGGACTGCGTAGCGAAGTTTGCTAGTCGTTAGCCGTTTATAAGTTGTTGCCGGTCCTGACATGTGACCAACCTTGCCAATGCTGTAGGACACGGACTTCAACTAACGTAATAAGGTGATATCATGGTATTTACGTCACTCGTTGGAGGCAGATTTTCCACAGTCCGTGTTTCAAGTGTGATGAACCTGAGACATTACTGGTTGATTCTCAGTCACGAAATTCCGTCCAATATTTATCTTGTGGTTCTCCGCTGCGACTTATTGCGCCTTTCTGACTAGTAATTCGTGTTGCCATCTGATTGCGTCGATATTCTGGTTTATCATTTAAGCCTGGAGGTTTACTGTGTTCTGTTTCTTAATCTTAGTGTATAGCCTGATCCGTAAGGCATTTTTTTTTTTTTTTTTTTTTTGACAGATCGATGCTCCAATTATGGTTATTCGGCAAGGCCTTCCTACGGAGTCTTGAATGTATGTGTCCACCAAGGACGTGTAATTATTGCATGCGTAAGTTATCATTTTACGCCTTTCCCTGAGGTAATTTGAATCGCTTGTTTAAACTTCCTGGGATTTGAGTGCGATTTGGTTGCTGCTTGGAGGCAGCAACAATTTGTTGAACGATTTTTGCTATTAATTTCGTGTTGTTTTAACTAATATTGTTCTAAGTTCACTGCCTTGGGCTTATTAGAAAATAATTATTTCTTTGAGCAGTTTTAGTTGTAGCGTCTTCGTTATCATAATGGGGCACGCAATTTATTGGATCATAATTTCTTACGATTTGTTGTATCCCTGACCCTGCCTTCTGGGTCTCTCATACGCCTTCGGGCCATTGCGTGCCTTTCTTATTTAGTAGACTCTAATGTTCCGTCTATGCTGCAGGTACACCCAGTAACAGTTTCCTGTTTTGAAGTTAATACTATTTGAGGGACTATATATGTGAGACAAAGTTGGTCTGAGACTCGTATACCCCGCACTACTGATGGGGGCGACAACTGGTGGTCGAACGGGACAACTGCGCATTGTCCATGCTGCATGTTGTGTGCGGCGTTCGTCCGCACCTGGAGGCGCGTGGAGCTCAGATATATTTGAAAGACAAGTGTCATTTACTGGTGCAGGATTCACAAACTTAATGGAATTTATGTACAGGTAATTATTGCCCATTCTTTCCAGGAGTTGGCTAAGTTGCATTTCAGATGAAAGAATTGCATGTTTAAAGTTGCTTATTCTATTTATTCAGTTACGAATGCATTTTCAAGTGTGTATTTTACTGTCTGTAAATCAATTTGGTCATTATTCAGTTTGTCTTCAGTGTAGTCCTCGAGATACTTAACATTTAAAGCGTTTTCTTGTAATCGCATTACTACAATCCAGAGAAATTTGCATTAACGTAAATTGGCTTCTGCCGTTTGATCTGTAACGATTGATCCCTATAATTGTGCTGTGAATCGTGGTACAATCATCCCACAAATGTTTCATTAGCGTAAAACGGCTGCTGCCGTCTGATGTGTAACTAGTAATCACTATAATGACAAGATGTTCAGGGAATTGTTATTTAATCCTAGTTTGTTGCTTTTACTGATTTTATCTGTATGATAATCATTGTTTCAAGGACAAACTTGTGCTTTTTCATATCTCTGGTAGCCACTCATTCGACTAAAATTTTTCATTACAAATGTTATTTGAACGAACTGTTTACATGAATAAAGCTTCGTGTGCCACAAAAGGTGAATGAAGTTCTCCCGCCTCTCTCTCGCGTCCCCCCTCCCCCTCCCCCCCCCCCCCCCCCGCCGCACCAAAGTCCAATCCTTTCTCTAAGTCCTTTAGGGACGGTTTATGAGGCGCTGATGAATCCCCTTATCATAACTCCCTCCGCACTCAGCCTACCATACGTCAGAAATGCTGGAGCGATTTAAGTGGGAGTTGTGGCTACATCCTCCACACAGTCCAGATCCGGCGCCAAGTGATTATCATGTGTTCGGCAAGATGAAAGAGGACCTCGGTGGACGACGATTCCGAAATGATGAGGAGGTGAAAGCACCTGTATCCAGGTGGTTACATTGCGCTGGAGGTGATTTCTACCCGTCCAGAATCGAAAACCTTGTTACCCGTTTTGACAAATGCTTAGGTTTCCTGGGGACTATGTGGAAAAGAGAACTTACATTGTATGTGGTCATAGCCATGTTACCGAGCGAGGTGGAGCAGTGATTAGGTCACTGGACTCGCATTTGGGAGGACGATGGTTCAAACCCCCGTCCGGCCATCGACACTTAGGTTTTCCGTGATTTCCCCAAATCGCTTCAGGCAAATGCGGAGATGGTTCCTTTTGAAAGGCACGGCCGACTTCCTTCCCCATTCTTCCCTAATCGGATGGGACCGATGACCTCGCTGTCTGGTCCCCTCCTCTACAAATCATATGTTGCCTATGTGTAGGTGGTTTACTAAGTGGCCACAACGTGGAAATGTAACTTACGTTTTGACACAATCTTGTATTAATGTATTGCACTTGACAGCGGGTCTCAGGTGTCACATGTCAGAAATCTGAAGTCAAATGTCGGTCGTCGGACCTCGGGCATCAGGTGTCGGTCGATAGGCGTTAGTACACACTTCAGATAATTACTCAGTATACAGGGCTATGCGCTTCCCCTGAAGAATAGGAGAAATAATTTAGGAGACATCATCAATACAGTGATCAACGCACCAGCGATCAGTTGCTACTTGCATCCAGGTTTCCTACCAAGCATCTCTTCCTTATGGTAAAATCACAATCATCCAATATGTAAACTGATGTGCATATAGGGTCTGTACAGTGTGCTCGCTTTATGGTGTTCATGTGTGCAGAAGACTTAGCAGTTGCTGCTAAGTTGGAGACCCACCTGTTCTCTACTTGCACCAGCAGGTGTCAACAGGCTAGGTGCCAAGTAGTCGATTCTCGACCTTGGCTAATAATAATAAGAGCCTTGCAAAACTGACCTGCCTCTCAGGTTGCACCAGCAGGTCGCACCAGCCACGGCATTGCTGTCCTCAGTCGTCAGTTCTCCGACTCCACTGCATCTGCACATGGTCCAGAACTGTACACAGTGATTTCAGCAGTGCGCACTGTGATTGAAGGCAGCTCCAGATTGCTAATGGTCATGTAACCGTCCTTGGTATACATTTAGGAGGTAGGTAGTGCAGGAGGTAGGCCTGTGCAGAATGGAAATACGTCCAAATTCATTTTCACATCCAATGTCTGAATAGAGTTCAGCCGAAATCGTGCTGGGAGCAGTGTGGCTGAACCCAGGAGTGGGTGTTCCTGTGTACAAAGTGCGCCAGCCACAGATAAAATTGTTTTGCACCATTCCATTATTGTTTCCAAGCATTTATCCCGACTTGTAGGATCTGCTGTTATGTTGAACCAGATTTGCCCTTCGTGTTGCCCCATCCCCCACGGAATGGAAAGTGTGTTCCCCAACTATCTGTCTCTAGGGTAACCCATCGAATAGTTGAAACGTGTTTGAAATGTCTGCGAGTCGTATAAGTGAGGCGGAACGGGGGTCAGCCCTGTATTCACCTATTGGAATGTGGAGTACCGCCTAAAAACCACATCCACGCTGGCCAGCACACCGGCTCTCGTCGTCAGTCCGCTGGGCATATTCGATCCGGGACTGGCGCGCCTACCCGAGTCCAAGAAGCAGCGCGTAAGCACTCTCGGCTACCCTGGCGGGTTGTGAACTCATATCTATTCTTTCATTGTTGCTTCAACTAACACAATGAAAACCTGTGTTGTTACATGTGTAGGTGAGTTACTGTAATATAAAATAAACCGAGAGCTAGCTGAGAAATACTTTTAAGTTTCGTGCAAGAAAATGGCCGAGTTTACGAGGTAGCAGCACAGTCCTACAATGAAGCAGTTGTCTATGAGATAATGAGTAACAGAATAAGCGGTTGGCTGGAATCTGATGGAGCTCTGCTGTTTAATGCTGCTAGTGAGTAGTTACTGTGGGATAACACCTGTAAATGACAACGGATTGACGTAAAGGAAGTTTATTTAACTAAACAGTGCTTGAGCTCATATTAAGTAATTTTATTTCGTCGTTATTTAATTGAACTATTAATCTGTGATTTTGCTCATACACGTTTCCCTTGGTAATATAAAGACAGCCATTCATTACATGAATATGAAATGCGCCACGCTACCACTTGTTATGGAAAACTGCGCGCTTGCACGAGCGTTAAATACAGCACCCAGGGTGATAGATTTCTGTCGTTCGATGAGTGACCTCTTGCTATTAAGCTGCTACAGGATGAGGTAAGTGAATCGTGGTACTTTTATGCTGGTAATGGTCATGAAACTGCGTATTTTCATTGTGGTAGTGGTTTTAAGCATTAAGAGGATGATCCTTGGACAGCGCGCACTCTTTAGTTCTCCAAATGAAAGGGGCACTGACATTGTGGATACAATATGTGGAACGAAAAATGCGATAATTACAAGAAATTGTATTCAGTGTTGAACTTTAGGCAGATATCTGAACAAAGCATTGTCAGCTGGGCAGCATGTTGCTGATGACACTTGTCTTGTAAAATTTGCTTCCAGGACGAGATGGGTGCGATATTGCATATGTGTGAACACATCACAATCTGTGGTAAGTGTACATTCTTCATTTCCTTCTGCGTTGCATGTTGAAATCCTATAGCATCGACAGTTTATTCATCGCTTATTCGAGGTATGCTGCCGTGGGATGATAGGTCCACAACTGTTCAGTACTGAGGAAATTGGATAATTTATTTTTTATTCCGTCAGTCTCAGCCGCATTGACATAAAATTCAGTTGTAATGGTTAGCGTTTTCGGAATAACACGCCCATTTTGAAACCCCGTACCTTGCAATTAACCGTAATAATTCATACAGTATGGCACTAAAAAGTGCAAGGAAGCGTACAATGGGCAACAAGTACCATCATTGATCTTAGCCTACGAGTCAGTTGCTACTAATTGACACAACCAAACAAAGTGTAATTTTTCCATTCAGTGTAATGAAGACAGTATCAGCAGATACTGTATTTTTTGCCTTTGCAACATTTTAAACTCCACATGTCGCAGATTAATATTTATGTGTTGTAAAGCACAATAACTGTCCTTTTTTAGGTGCAACTTCAGTATGTATTTATATGCAATTCATGACCCTACTAACGAACTTCGCGATGTGTTTTATATACCTATTACAAAGTGCTATACGGAGTGTCTGAATCATACGAGTATACAGCAACGTTCAGACTACGAGGTACGGACATTATTTGGAAATTTGCATTACCAAACAGTATTTACACTGCCACAGGTTTGTGCCACTATTGGGATGAAAGCCGGTAGGCGTGCTAATGTGGTATGTATACATCGACCCACATGAACCTTATGATGCATTACACATAGAGTGACATGGGTTAAGAACACTATGTCAGCAGTATCGGGCTGGGCTTGATCACTAACGCTGCTGCAGCCCCGCCTGCCAGCAGCAGATTGTTCCACAGCACATGGGAACTGTATGACAGATGACTATTTACAGTATGGTACTAGTTACTGCAGGTTGCACTCATTCGATTGGAGCACTCAGTCCGATGATCTGGGAATGCTGTAACTATCAATGATACAAGCATTGGACTGGATGCCTTTCCGCTGTGCATAGGTAGACCATTAGCTGTTTCCTACCTGCATATCACTATAGTAAGCTTCTCTGACAATGATAGAAGTGCTGTATTAAAATAGGGTTCTACTCCATAATACTGTCGGTGGTACAGTCTGCCCATCACTATTTGGTACATTGTCACACAAATCGCGGGATTTACCATTAAACTATCTCATTAGGTTATTATTGGCAGCCTTTTCTTGCGGAATACGCTATGATGCCGTTCATTTACACACAGTACACGTCGGATTCAAATACTATTGTACTTCACGAGACTACACTATAAATCTACATTAGTGGAAACAGTCGCCTTCGGCAGCAACATAATGTTTTGCCTAAGTGGAGCGTAATATTCCTTTGGAGGTGACATCTACCATATACGACGATACCTAGAGTTGTACCACACAATAATACAGTTAAGGGTTATGTTTAACGTAGGTGAGCCGGCCGATGTGGCCGAGCGGTATTAGGCGCTACCGTCTGGAACCGCGTGACCGTTACTGTCGCAGGTTCGAATCCTGCCTCGGGCATTGATGTGTGTGATGTCCTTAGGTTAGTAAGGTTTAAGTAGTTCTAAGTTCTAGGGGACTGATGACCTCAGAAGTTTAGTCCCATAGTGCTCAGAGCCATTTGAACCATTTTTTAACGTAGGTGACCTCCAGTGGTAAAGTAGAACTTCTGTAATTTATTTTACGTGTCAAATCACTAGCCCAGGCGTTGGCAACGTTATTGGTAACCATCTTATAGGTTCTATAAAGTGACCATTCACTTGACTGAACATGATATTATGTGGCTGGAGACCATTAAAGAACAGATTGTTTTGTCCCCAATACAAGACTGTCTGAGTATGTACACGACGGCTTGCATGTTTATTTACAACTACTCTTTTACGGAATATAATTACATCAGTTATTGGTAATGTCTCACTGCTATTGCGGCTGTAATAAGTTTATTTCGTCTCTGTTTTCGTGTATCTTCTTCTCTGCTACCTGGCACTGTCATATTTTTACACTGCAATGTTGAGGTACCCTACATCGTAGTTTTTGAGTCATTTTGTTTGAGTATGTACACAGTGACTTTTATGTTTCTTTTCAACTACTTGCTTTGTTAATTAGAGGGCCAAACATGAACAATGTGTCTGAGAGGTTGACAATAATCGTATATTTCAGCTGAGGCCACATCATGGTTTGATAGAAACTCATACGACATTTTTGGAGGTGATCCAGTAATTTTTAGAACATGATGACACTACACTTAAGTCTACTGCATTATAAAGAATAGTGTCACTTTATTATACGTGTTGTGGCACTTGTTTAGCGTTTATAGCAATGGAAGGTTGTCATACAACGTCTTACGGTAGGCGTTAGGTGTATTACGATTGCTCTTTGTGTCTCCAGGGCATACGAAATTGGTTTTGCGTAGTGATTTTGTTTATATTACGATAAAGATGTATTTCAGTGACTTAAACAGATTTATTCTACGTGGAAAAATTTAATTTGAGCATGCAAAGTGCGAGATAACTCATGTATATTGTGGAAAATATTTCTCTATGAGACACTGAGTCAGACATTGCCTTTGAAATTGTCACATCTCTCACACTTACCGTCTCTGGTCGCGTGTTTACACGTTGAAATATATCTGGTAATACAATCACCTCACATTTTCCTTCCTTCCCTAATAAGGCAATTGTGTTTACGATGGTTTACTTGACTTCAGGTTTCTACTTTCGCAAGCCGCAGTTTCTGGAAATACAATTGCAAAAATCAAATACTCACTTTACTTACTTATATGTTGAACAGTGTTCTTTTCGCTGTGCTAATGTATTTTTTAGAATGTTATGAACAATAATATCGGAAAATTACAGCGTATAAAGCTTTCAGGGAACCTTCAGACTTCCAACTGACGTTATTTACGTAGTAGACCTGTGTCATTTCTAATAATAGCTTTAACTGGCTATGAGTAGCTTCGTTCGTATTTTTCTAGCGAACAACACGATGCTTTATCTTCGTGCCTCCTAAAATGCTACTTGAGAGCTTCTTTACGCGCAGGAATATACGCTTTGAAGCACGATTGTAATTAGGCCTAATTAGTCTAACTGCCTGCTTAACTAATACTTATTTTTCTGAAATTATAACTCAGGCTTTCTTTTACATTTCAGACTTTCGTAGCCAATATTGTGACATCAAACAGCGTTTCTCACGTATTAACCTCAACTTGCTGCACAAACATCGGTTACTGTTTTGAGCTTCTGACGTGTTTTGAAGACATTTTAGATTTTTTCAACATTCTAGAAGTTGTAACTAATTAATATACGACTGTGTTGCGTTTCTTAACTGTGCTGAATTCTACGATGGCAGTACGAAACCGTGGTGCAAAGATTCGACTTACCTTCAACTTGTTATGTGAATATCGCGTTCTTTTGGGATTCTGGCGCATGTCATAGATGTTTTACAATTTTTTCAGCATCATGGATGGGTAAAATAATAAATTTACGAGTCTGTTACGTTTTTTCATTGCAATATTGTGGTATCTCATTTACTGATTAATATTTTACAGCCTTCTTTTTGTGTATTAACCTCAACTAAGCCCTGGGCACTCGGTGTAGATATTGCAGTTTTAGCACTGCCGACGTAGTTTGTAGACTTTTAGAATATTGCAACACCTTATATGCGGAAAATTATTTACGAGTCAGCTGTGTTCTTTACTGTAGAGCCATCAGCTGGAAGCAATGAAAACCACCTATTCATAGTACAACCACCGACTTAGGAACGATTTTAACGGTGGAGCCATAGGTCGGTGTGCTGCAAATATCAACCTAATGTCGATTTACCAATACAACCATCTGCTGATGACAGGAGGAACTGGAATGTAAAACTGGATTTTCTATTACTTCTAGGTTTGTGGGATGGTATTTAAGGTGAAAGTATGCTCAGAAAATACTAATTCTTAATTTGTTATTTATACTTTATGGGCATGCGAGGTGCCAGGGCTACCAGTGTATTTAACACTAAATTCTTCTACAATCTTCATATGGGAATGATGCTCTAAGCCCCCCCTTTTCTAGCTCCGACTTTTGCTGTTGCACATGGATTAAGAAGAAACGCGAACTGACTGTAATCGTACCTGCAAGTGCAGTAGAAAAGAGTTTGGCACCTGCAATAATTTAATTTGATAAAGGAAAGTTTCATTAACGTAGTGAGAAATGAAAGGGTTGCTTTACCGATCCACAGAATGAAAGTTCTGTCCAAAGTAACAATTTGATTTATTATGACTAAGCTCAAAATAATAAACAAAACACATGAAACATTTACAATACGTCAAATTGGATACTCAAATAAATGCTGTGAAGGTGAAGTTGTCCATAAACTAGCTTGAGACGTTTATGACCAAGTGGTATGTGGAGCCAATTCCTTGTACCTCAAATCTTAAGACAAACACCCAGCCACCCCAACATTAATTGCTGCTACAGTAGTGAGAACTCAGGCAATGAACATCCAAGACAGAACCACGTAAGAAAAGACGGGAACAGGCGCGCTCTGCTGAGCTCTGATTATCACAGAGCTAATTCTCTAAACTGCCGGTGCTGCGGTCATACGTTACCAAGCTCTCTTCTTAACTGCAAGGACACGATCTGCCGTACCGGAAGGGTTGGCTGGTTGCTTCGACGTCCCCTTCGTGGTAATGATAATGTCGCAAGTATAGCCCGAAACAAATTATCCTGGTCTGGTTGTTCCAGACGAAAGACTTCCTATCAATACAAATGCGCCTCTGAGGGAGACGAAAAAGGCCCGCCACACAATCACTGACGGTACAGTGATTGATTTTAACAAGCGAAGTCACACAGTAACTCCGATACAGTCAACTTTAGCCAAAACTGCTGAAGACGGACGACATAGGCAGCTTGTACCCAGAACGCTCAATTGCCAACTTTACTCGGAAAGCTACGTTGAAGTCGAAACTTCAGCAACTTCGTCAAACAGTTACAATTAACTGAAAGTATATTAGACAGCCAACGGAAGGCAGGCAGTCCAGAGCAGTGAGAGCTCAGTCTTGTAACCTACCCCAACCGAAAGGCGAGAGTCGACTCTATCAAGAGCACCCGTACAAACCGAACACAGAACATTCCCGCCCCCCCCCCCCCCCCCCCCCCCCGAGAATGGCTGTGGTGAAATGTTCCAATCGGCAACTCGAAAACCGGCGGAAAGTTCCACTCAATTGCCGAAGCACTACCATTCCACTAATGGAGATTCTTGGCTCCAATTTCTTCGCCGATTTTGCTACGTCACGGAGCTATGCCCTGAGCAAGCCAATCACAGTTACGATTTTGCACAAAACGCGGGAATTTTCCCGCCAAGATTGCCTGGGAACACAAGTTATTCCCACGCCTCGCTGTTGGCCCGCCAGAAAGTGTTTTCAGTAAGTTTCTGCGAAGTAACGGAATCTCTAGCCCAGCCGCTCCTTCAGGCTTCTGTGGGCGTGTCGCCGCCGCTCTTATGACAATGTTGGCGTCTGGAAATCATCCACTCGACTCCCTCACACCCATCGGCCTAACCCTTTCAAGCTCAGAAGAACTCGCTTGTCACCGGACCACCCGGGTGACGAGAGATGCTCCATGGGAAGTCCGCGTGTGGAGGAATAGCAACTTTTCACCGCATGCAATTAGAGAGGAAAATCACTCAGAGTAAGATAGAAATATGAGAGAGGGCTCCTGCCACCTCTCAGGCAAATGCTGGTTTTTATTTAATAAATAGAGGAATATCAATTTTTCAGTGTAACAGTCTGCTGATGACAGGAGCAAGGCATGTGTGAATGTCGACTTGGCTTATATTTTACTTACATTTCAGAGCTTGTGGGATAGTATTGAAGGTAAAAAAACTCATTTCCCACAAACAATTCTTATTTCTTTATTTATATTTTGAAAGAAAATTTTGGTTTCCATTTATTTATAGAGAAATTTGCTACTACTCTTTGCAGTATCCCATGACGAATGACATAAAGGTTCCAATCAGAGTCACCAATGTAAGTACTGGCAAGTTAGTCCTTCAGCGAGTTTTTTGAGGTAGCTAATTCAACCACAGCTGCAGAGCGGAAGCGTGAAGTACACAGGAGTGTGGGCATGGGGGTTTGTGCTGGAGGGTACTTCATGCAAGTTGGTGGAGTGCAAGGAGTGGAGGGTGTGCTTGCAAAATGCAGTCGAGTCTTGCTCCCACGAATGCAGACCTGGGGGATCTCAGGAGGCGGGTCTTTTACAAAATTTGTAGAAGTCCAGGTACCTCCTTAGCTCCCCCCCCCCCCCCTTAACCTTGACCTCAAGACATGGTAAGATGCCTTGGTTTCTGAAATGACTTTGGAGATAAAGTGCTGATGCTGCTGTCAGTGAAATATGACATGCGCAGTTGTCTCAGCTGTAATATGACGTCACACGTAACAAAGTGCTGATGCTGATGTCAGCACATTCTGTTTCAGAACATGCCATGCCCAACTATTGTGATCACTATTAGGCATAGTGGAATTTATTAACCTCCTAGACCTATTACTAAGATGTCGACTGTAATATTTTCCTACATGAATTTTCCAGAAAACTGCAATGATTTCATTAACAAAGTCAACATCGAAATGCTCCCTTACGTCATACAACTGAAGTTGTGCTATTACTCCGATGTCGAAAGGACATAAAAGCCTTAAATCTATAATGTTACTTCCTCGTGATATGGTTTCCTTCTGCAGCCGTAACTAAGTATCAGCTCTGTATTTACGAAAACATAGATACCTTCTAACTCAAAATTAAAAATACCTGCAAGGAGAAGGTTATGAAATAGTGGTAAAAGTCTGCTTAATTTTTCTTGTTTTCAGAAGAAAAGTTGCCAGCAATTCGTAAGCCCGTTCTACTGTAGAATACATAGACTAGAAAAATTGTACAGGAAATCTCGTAACTGAAAAGGGAATGAGAAAGTTTTGTTAAGACTGGAGGTTGAACATGTGAACTCACTGCAAGAATGGAGAACATTTTCTGTGTGAATTAACATACAGACTTACAGCGTCTGCTCGCTGAATTTTACCGTTTCTGGAAGGTAGGCTGACGACTTTTAATGAATAATACTGCTATCTTGGGTAAATAAGTATACGACGGATTGCGTACTCACAGCTTTATAAGTCGGCAAAAGAACGTTTCTTCAGAGGGTGCTTTGAGCCAGACAACCTACATTGCGTGCTCAAAAAGTAGGACATCGAATAAGAACTGCACTGAATAACAGCAGATGTATTCAGTAGCGTTTCGTTTGACAGGAAAATCGTGCCTCCCGCCGTTATGATAGAAATCCGTGCAGTGGGCATTACTGTCCGCCACAGCAAGATGCGTACAATATTAGGAGTGTCATACGTAAAGTGCTCTTCAAACACAGTAACCTACTTGAGACGTATCGCGGTTCCTCGCAACGTCGCAACACATAATGACAGTAGATTATAGTCCAGCCTGTTTGACCGCTGCGTGACTCCAGGCAGTTTCCACAACTGTCAGAGAGGGTTGCAGTAAATTTCACAGGGTGATCGAATAAATTCTTTCTCTTCTTTACAGCAAATAGAAGGGGATTAGTTATTTAACGATTGTAGTGGAACGTTTTAGCGAAAGGCAAACTGGCTTCAAGAAATAATATGTATCATTTTTAAACGAACCTGGTCGTCAGGTAAATATAGTTCTTTTGTGTATTACCTTTGCCTCTTTCCGAACGTAAACACAATTTTAATACTTCTATGTATTGCACGCTTTGCGTTGTATTACTGCTTTAGATCGTAATGAAATGTATTTTTAATATCTGGTAAGTTTTCTGATCTTAACGATATTCAATTTTCGCTTTAAGAAATAGACAAAACACTTGAAAATACAGATGTTGCACTTGAAACAGGGATCAAATTATGGACAAAATAAGAGAACACTAAATTACAATTGAATACTGATATTGACAAAATTTTAGAAGTTTTTATAAAATATCACTGTTAATGTCTAAAATTTCTAAGTATTTTGGTAAGAAGGATGCGCGATCCCTGGAGATAGAGCTATAAAGTCACTACATTTATTCGCCTTATTACCGAAATTGCAGTTGAATCTTGGAAAGAGCTTAATAACAGTGAAATGGCTTGCGTACAGATGCTAAACTATTGTGATGGGGTTGTTTTCACTATGGTAACAGCGCTTTCACTGCGTTCGATAAGTCCATACACTTTTCACAAGTATGAGAGCGTAAAGTAGGCAAAAGCTACCGTTAGTAACTTGGAAAAAGAGTGTTTCCAAACAAGATTCATAGTACATAGGGCCAACGTTTGCACTTTCGAGTAGATATTTGAAGTGTATTGCAGATAAAAAGATAAATGGGCTTAAAAACTCAAACTAAATGGAACTACTCTCTAGAGACAGGAGGTATATTATTGAAAATACTCAAAAAATTTGCATGTGCCAACTCCATATTTTTTGCGTTGTAACCAAATATTGGGGATAGCCACATATTTTGGTAAGGCAGAATACAGAGGTGGGTAAAGGGAGATTGAGGAGCCCGGCTGTAAGGAGAGGGGTAGATGAAAGAATTACGGCAGTGTGTGGACTTGGTGATAGGGATAAGAGACGAGAAAGATGAACTGAGTTTTTCAATAAATTTCGGCTGGTAATAGCGAATACACTGTTCAAAAATGGTAAGACGAGGAGGTGTATTAGGATTGTCCTGGAGAATCTGGAAGATTCCAGCTGAATTATATCGTGGTCAGACAATCCGAAATCAGATTCAGGAGAATATGGCGTACCCAGGACCAGATGTGGACTCAGATCACGATTTATTGACGATGAAGAATAGACTGAAGCTTAAAGCAACCGTTCAGAAGAACCTGTGTGTAAGGAAGGGGATTACTGGAGCAATGGGGAATGATAAGTCGCGTCTGAAGTTCGCTAAAGGTGTGGATGCTGCGATTAGGAGTACCGTAGGAGGTAGCTTAGCTGAAGAGGCGTGGACAGCTCTAAATAGAGCAGTCATACATTTTTGACAGATAAATGTGGGTACAAGGATGGTAACTGCGAAAAAACCTGAGATAACATGAGAAGGAGGTACAGAAATATTCAGGTAAACATATGAATACGATAATATAAGTCGTTTGGAATAGGAATTGCAGGGAAGCGAAACGGCTGCAGCAAAAGCATGACGAAATCGGAAGCGAAATGATCGTCGGAAGGACTGGTTCAGCACATAGAAGAATCAAAACAACTATTAGTGTAATGAAAAGCAAGGTTGGAAACTTTAAGAGTTCGTGGAGAACCCCCATGTCATACTCAGAGGAGAGAGGGAATGGGTGGAAAGAGTAAATTGAAGACCCATAGGAATGGGACGTTAAAGTAGAGTAAATTGGGGTCAATGTTCAAGATATAGGGTAGGAATAGCAAATAAAGCGTACCACGTTCATGTGCCGATTATTTTTAATTTTCTTCTACACCCTTGACCTCCATACCACTGCTAGACCGAATATAGTTTTTGTCACATTTATAATTAGGCACTTCGTTAGTAACCCCGGAACTTCGTCTAGGGGTAGCTTATTTGATCAGTAATTAAAAGGTCCTTCGTTCCAGGTTCGAACCTCGCAACTGCTCAAATTAAGAATAAAAGTCGTCAGACTTCCGGCATAACAAAGTAGACTTATTCCGCTGACAGACTTGTCAAACAGGGCGAGGGAGTGGACAGAGATTCAGGGCACTCTCTAGCCCCTAGGGTGGAGAATCTGCCCCTAAAGCTGCGGAAGAATCAGTAATGATCAATGGCATGGGGATGCAGAAGGCAACAGAAACCACTGCAGGAAAGACGCAGAACGTTTATTAACGGGGCATGTGACCTGTAATTAAAAACGTCACATAATGATGTCACCATTTGTAAAAGATTCCACACTAGTCCCCCATTTGGATATGTGACTGCAAAGAGGGAGGTGACCATGGGAAAACGATGGAATAATCAACAAAAGGATATCGTTGTACGAGTCGGAGCGTGGTACGTTAGAATTATGAACGTGTTAGGGAAGCTAGAAAAGGCAAAAGCTAAGGCTCAGTCTAGATATAGGCGGCGTAACCTAAACAAACCTAACCTGATTTGACATGGAAAAAAGGACATGGGTTTCTAGTCAAACGAGTCTAGAGTAGTATCAACAACTGCAGAAAGTCGTACAACGTGAGTACAATTTGTTCTGAATAGGAAGCTAGGACAGAAAGTGAGCTAATGTGACCAGTTCAATGAATGGATTGTATTCCTTAGAAACTACAGCAACTCAGCACCGACAACAGTAGTTCAGGAAGTGAAGTAGAGAAAGTATATAAAGGTATTCAACATGTAATTGAGTACGTACAGGCAGATGAACATCTAATAATCATATGGGAGAGATATGCGGGCGTAAAAAAAGGAGTTGAAGGAAGTGATCCAGCAGAATACGGGCTTGGTACTGGGAATTAGAGAGGAGAAAGACTAATAGAGTTTAGCAATAAATTTTAGATGGTAATAGCGAATGCTCTGACCAAGAATTACAAGACAGAAAGGCATACTCGGAAAAAGTCAGTGGATACCGCAAGATTTCAATTAGATTAGATCATGATGAGGCAGAGATTCCGAGGTCAAATAATGGGATGTAAGGCATACAAAGAGGTAGATATAGTTTCAGATCATAATGTGGTGATGATGAATAGCAGACTGAAGTTTAAGGAGAGTACGTATATCTTATATGTAGTGTGTTAAATTTGCAATATTGGTGACCCATTATCACAGAAACTTTTGCGGCGGCGCGGTTCTTTCCGTCCCTTTACGACGAACCTGCTTCTACCTGTGAACATTGTCTCAGCACATCATCAGTAGGGAAGCCGAGCGAAACCTACTGTACTTCGACGTGAACCAGGCTGCAATTACAATCACTAATTTACGTTTCGGGAGAAAATTTTCCCACGAAATGAAAAGTTGGAAATTTTGTCCTCAATTAATATATTCTGAAACTTAGGTGAACAAGTATCACTGCCAAGCCCGTGCTAGTCTTAACACAGTCACTCACAATCCCTTTCACTCACGTTAGCAAGTTTATGGTGTTGTACTTCCCGGAAACGTAATAGCTACAAAAATACAGATTGTTTTTGATTGAGAATGCTCGCCAATCATTAAGTCTGTCGGTACCAAATGCAGTCACAGGTCTTAGCCACCGACCTGCTCAATATGCCACGTGGAATTTGTCATTTCTCGTCACAAAATTCATCCAAAAAATCCGAAATTTCTACACACCCATGGGAATAATTGTGCCGTCACTTTACCACACTTTTGATGTATTAAACACTGCTAGATCCGGGAATTTATCATTTCCGTCAGAACTACTACTACACACGTCCAAACTGTTTCATGGCTAGGCTCCCACTCTACTGTAGACTACTCAACGTCTTTTTTACCAGCAGAGAAAGGCGCACGAAGAATATTGCTTCACCATTGGCCAGTTTACTGAACAGCCAATAGCAAAACAACATTCTCCCGCGTCAATCCGCGCTTTTCATCAATAACCAATCGCAAAATAGTAAACCTAACGACTGCACTTTTTACCGACGTAATTATCTAATATGCTGAAGTTTTGCTTATGCATAAAATTATTTACTATTGTTATTTATACCTGAATTAACTTTCCCTTTACCATAAACTTACTTCACAAATCCATTCTTCAAAATTCCCCTTTGTCCATATACATACTTCTTCGAAATGTTTCCACACTAAATCCTACTACACAACTCGTTAAACAATTATCTTCATATTAACATTACACCACACTCACGCATCATTCATACTGCTAAAACACATTTATAACATTTTTCATACACAAAAAGACATAACACTTTATGAAAATACTAGAAGAGTTTATGAAAAACATTATATTACTTTAGTGCACTCTAGTGGGCACAATCGAAACTAAAATCGCAGTCCCCCTATCCAATATTGTCCTCTATCGGCTGATACATAAACTACGTGCGCGTCCAGTCTCGCATCACCATCTGTCACTATGTAGCTCTGAGACATATCTCCCACTTAACCGTCTCCAAGGCAGGATCATTATATGGTGCTGCGCCTCACTTTGACAGATAGAGATTTGAAACTAGTGGGAAGCAGGCCTACAGTTTCACTCCATTTCTGATGACTGAACCAGAGCCATAACATACAGACGAATATATGGTTAAAATTATTTTGGAAATTCATGTTCAAATTTTTTTTTTTTCAAATTCAACTTTTGCTTCTGCATGTAAAATACCATTAGAGGTAGGAATGTTTTGTTGGTTCAGCAGCAGCAGTATCTTCTTCTTCATGTGCCGTCTCCTCTAAGATGGTTGGCTGTCATCATGGCAATTTCTGATCTTGATTTGGCTGATCTAAGGAGTTCTGACGTTGAACAGTTGTACCAATTTTTTAAATTGTCAATCCAGGATGTCCGTCTTCTACCCCTCGTTCTCTTCCCACAAATTTTCCCTTCTAGTATTATTTGCAATATTTTGTAGTTTACTCCCCTAATAACATGGCCTAAATATTGTAGCTTCCTTACTTTAATAATTTTAATTAATTCTTTTTCCTTTCCCATTCTTCTTAGGACATCTTGATTAGTAATCCTCGACACCCAACTAATTCTAAGTATTCTTCTATATGCCCACATTTCAAAGCTTCTAAACTGTTCATGTCCTTCTTTTTCAATGTCCACACTTCCATTCCGTATAATAATTTTGAGAATACATAGCATCTTAGCAACCTCATTTTTGTGTTTAAACAAATGTCTCTCGAACAGAATGCATTTTTTATCTTATTAAAGATACTTCTGGCCTGTCCTATTCTCGATTTAATTTCTTCTGAGCTTTCAATCTCCTCATTTACAATTGTTCCAAGATATTTAAATTTACGTACTTGATCGACTCTTTCCCTATTGATTGTAAGATTTTCTTGTTGGTGTGTTTTAGATATCACCATGAACTTAGTCTTGCTTATGTTAAGAGTCAAGCCAAATTCTTCACTTTTTTCTGCGACTTTGTCAAGAAGTAATTGTAGATTTTTGAGGTTTCCAGCTAGTAGTGCAGTGTCATCAGCAAACCTAACATTGTTAATGTTTAGCCCATTCACTTTAATGCCAGCTATTTCATCTGATAGAGCTGCCTGGATTATGTCTTCTGAATACGTATTAAACAATAAGGGTGAGAGAACGCAACCTTGTCTCACACCACTCTTTATTTCTATATCATGCGATAACTCATTTTCTACCTTCACGGTTGCGGTTTGATTGTGGTAGAGGTTATATATAATGCGGATGTCTTTCTTATCAAGTGTTTTCTCTTCTAACAATTCTATGAGATGATCATGACGAACTTTGTCAAATGCTTTATTATAATCCAGGAAGCACACATATAGTGGCTGGTTAACTTCCATACATCGTTGCGCTAGTATGTTAAAAGCAAACAATGCTTCTCTTGTACCGAGGGAACTTCTAAAACCGAATTGTGTTTCACTTATACCTTCTTCTACTTTTTTGTATATTCGTTGGTGTATAACTTTTAGAAATATCTTTAAGGTGTGACTCATTAAGCTTATTGTACGGTGATCATTACAAGTTTTGGCATTAACCTTTTTGGGTAATGTAACAAAGGTAGATGTCAACCAATCCCTAGGAATAATTCCCGAATTATAAATATCATTAAACAATTGTACAAATATATCTATATGGTCTATTCCTATGAGTTTCAGGATGTCATTTGGTATCTTATCCGGTCCAGGGGCTTTTCCTGTCTTTGATTTGTTGATAACATGTAATATTTCTTCTTTCGATATGCTTGGTCCTCGTTCTCCGATCATGTTATCATAAAATTTTTGATCTTTTCTTGTATCTTCAAATAGTTCTTTGACATATTCTGTCCACCTGTCCAGTTTACCTTTAACATCAGGAATTATTTTGTCGTTTTTATCTAACAATAAACTTGTACTTTTCTTTTTATTAAGTCCAGCTAAATCTTTAACTTTTTTGTGTAAGTTGAAACTATCATGTCTTGTTTCATAACTCTCAATTTCAGAGCATTGTTCCTTGTACCATTCTTCTTTTGCTCGCCGTGTTTCTTTTCGTATTTCTGCATGTAATCTTTTATACTCACTTTCATCTCTATTTTTAAGTATTCTTCTTTGTTCCATCAATTGTAATATCTTCTCTGTCACCCACTTCTTTTTCATGTTGTCGTGTTTGGTCGCCATTGTGTTCTTACATGCATTATTTAATGTGTCTTTTATAAGTTCCCATTTGCCATCAATGTCTTCTGTTTGATTATTCTTTATCCTAACTAATTCCTTATTAATCTCTTCAGAAGTCTTTTGTTTAGTCAAGGGGTCTCTTAGAATAGTTGTATTTATATAGTCCTTCTTTTGTTTCTTTTGTATGGCTTTCAGTTTCACATGGAACTTTGCTACTAAAAGGTTATGATCAGAAAATATATCAGCTCCTGGATATGTTTTCACACCATGAATAGAATTTTTGTACCTCTTGTTTATAAGTATGAAATCAATTTGATTTCTGCAAACTTCTTCATTACAGTCTCTTGGTGATTTCCAAGTATAAAGTCTTCGTTTAGGGAGTTTAAAATTGTAATAGACAGATTGTTTTCCTGGCAAAATTGTGACAGCAAATCTCCTCTTTCATTTCTTGTTCCTATACCAAAAGGTCCAATAAGATCACCTTCACTTCCTTCACCTATTTTGGCATTAAAATCTCCCATGATTATAATAATGTCTCTGCTTTTTGAGGTTCCTATTGCTTGTGTTAATTCTTCATAAAATTTTCCTATTTCTTCTTGGTCTTTGTCGGCTGTTGGAGCATAGATTTGGATTAAATTAATATTTGTTTGTTTCGTTTGTAAATGTAGACTGATTACTCTATCTGAGATTGGTAAAATGCTTTTGACAGATTTACTAGCATACTCATCTAAAATTATTCCTACCCCATTCCTGTGCTGGCTATCAGAATTTCCCGAGTAATATACTTTCATGTTGTCAATGGTCATTTCTCCTGAGTCAGGCCATCTTGTTTCACTTACACCCAAAATGTTAATTTTTAGGCGTTTCATTTCTTGTATAACATTATTTACTTTGCCTGGTTGGTATAATGATCTTACATTCCAAGTTGCTATTGTTGCATTATTTTTGTATTTACTTGTGGCATTGTTCAAGGCTCTCCCCCCCGGAGATCCGAGTGGGGGAGTTGAAACTCCGGATAATTTGACATTGAACCCTGCCATGATGAGTTTTCCTGGGGATATCCATTGGATCTTTAATGCTGTGGTTTCCCGTTGCCTTCAGCATCCTATGCCGTTGACCACCCTTGGTGATTCTTCCGTCTTTAGGAGTGATTTCTCACTCCAAGGACAAGAGGATGCCCTTGCTCTACCAGCTCATCCGCCCTCTAGAAGGTCGTTGGCTTAGTAGAGGGTTCTCCTTATCCCGGGAGAAACTCCGTCGCCAGAGCCTCGTTAGCGTAGCAGGGGATACCACGTGCCGGAGAGGTTGACATTTGTGTGGGAGAGGCTATTGGTGACGCATCCCACACCTTACTAAGCATCCCACACCTTACTAAGCGGTAACATAGTGTGAAATAAGATATCTAGTTATCTGTAATAGTTCCTAAGAAAATGGGTCAAGTATTAAAAAAAGTCATTTTCAGAAAGTCTAGTTCAAACATTTCATTTGATATTAAACTACATATGGAGGCATGCAAGCTCATAGAAATAGCAAGGCCCATAATGAGCATTATCTGGATCCTTTTCTTGATCATCCTGCAGACCTAAAAGCCTCCTTCTTTTCCTGCCTCTTTCTTCTTGAGTCATTTCGGCTGTTGCACGCTGTGCTTTCGTGATCCAAAGTCGATCAATTCATTGGAAGGCTTGCAGTGTTTTGGCTCCTGGAGTGATACCAAGTTGCTGTAGCAACCTAATTCTTCCCTTATTATCATCATTATACGTTATCAATGCGTCAAAAATACAAATGCCTGGAGTTTTAATTCCTGCATAAACATTTTGTGGTATGCGGGTCCAAATGACATTACTGAAAGATTCATTCGGATTTTGTCTTCGACATTGCAGACATTTGAGAAGAAGGTCAGAATGAGCTAACTCCCTATATATTGGTTTAATAGCTTTCATCACTGCAAATGGTATGCAATTTTTATGCCTTAATTGTTCCTCTGTACTAGGTGCCTGAACTATGCAGTGTTTGCACCATGAACCAGCACCAGATGGGCAAATACCATACATGTATGTATCATCAGTGGATAATTTGTGGAAGAATGTAGCTCACACTGCTCTTTTCATCACTCGTAGGTCATTTCTATTCTTTTCTACTGTCATTTCTAAATATTGCTGGCGTTCTTCAATGTTTTTGTCTGTAAGACTTCCATTACCAATTAAAGTCTTCCCATCTCATAACTCCTCTTTTCCTTTTGTCTGCTTCAGCAATTTTTGATGTCGTGCTCACATCCGCTTTTGAACGCAGCCCACACATCCAATCTTTAAAATCTGCTTTTCATCATAAGGTTGATTTTCTACTATTGATTAGAAAGCTATTCCCCAAATATTCAGTGTAACACACACCTCTCTCGTGCTCTGGGTGTCTGAACATAGAAACAACTGCAGCAGCCTCCATACCCCCACTAGTTCCCTCATTATTCTTAGCACATTTTGATATATGACTTTCGCTTGTTCCATTGTCTACTTGTTTACACTGATGGCATTATTTAGTTAGCACTATGATGTCTAAACTTTTACCTGTGCCTACACTAGTGACGGTGCTACTGCAATTTTAGATGAGTACCTCTCTTCTGTCATGTACCATCAACTAACATAGATAAGTGTTTTGTGTTATTTAATTCTACTGCTTACTTAGCAGCAGCTTTCATACTATCAATAGCAACTGATTTGACAAATTCGCCAATTACTTCGGTGCACTTAATTGATCTGGTTGGTGGGTTTGGCAAGTTTAGTGTCGCACATAATTCTTGGGATGCAGTCAATTCTTTACCTACGCACCTCATTTGAAACAGGAATCTAGCATTGCTCTGAAAAAAGTCATTCATGCACTTTTGAGAGGTCCTAAATGATTTAGAGAGCCAGCACTGAATAACAAGTTTGTTAGCAAGTTCAATCCTTACAGACACCAATTTGGCCACCACAAACCTTACATGAGACAGCATCTTGTAAAACTTGTCCTAACCTACATAAGTCTAATAAAACATAACCGAAACTATTTACATGATCTTGTTAGTGAACAAAAAAGTCCTCGTGGTTTCCAAGTTTCCTCTTCGAAGCGCTAGTGGGTGTGTTTTTATCATGTGTCTGCGGTTCTGATGTATGCTGATTTCCATGGAAACGTCACTTCCCAAAACAACCCTTCCTTTTGGTGTAATAATGCAACAAACCGCTACGTTTACAGTTCAAAACCTATGAAACACTAAAATCACAAACTAACTCCACAAAACGCATGTGCAATATCGCAATTTCTGTTTACACACTGCATCCAACTTCTTAACATAAACATTAACATGAATTCAAGGAATAAATAGCTGAAAAGCACAGCCTTCTAGAGCGAATAGATCCGGAGATAAAGATACTTGAGGAGGTCAGTACAGAGTACAGAAGGACTGGATTTCTTTTTTACATTTGCACTATTAACTTCGAAATAATAAAAACTACACGTCGAAATGGAATTAATCGACAAATGATGCAACAAATTATTAAGAGGGATCAAATATTATTAAAAGTAATAATTTGAAAATGTCAAAGAAGTGGGATACAGAAGTTCTAAGAAATTAGGAGAAGCGTTTGAAGATCTCCGACGCTACAGATACTGCTATATTGAATAGCTCAGAAGGCAGTTCAGTGAAAGATGAATGGGCATCACTAAAAAGGGTAATCGCAGATGTTGAAGGGAAAAAAGTAGGTATAAAGAAGCCAGCTATGAAGAAACTACGGTTAATAGAAGAGATACTTCAGCTGATCGACAAAAAAACCAAATATAAAACTGTTAACGGAAATTCAGCAATACAGAAATATAAGTCACTCAGAATGAAATAAATAGTAAGTTCAGGGAAGCTGACACGAAATAGCTACATGAAAAATGTGAAGAAATTAAAGAAGGTATGATTGTCGGAAAGACTAATTCAGCATATAGAAAAATCAAAACAACGTTCAGTGAAATGGAAAGCAAGAGCGGTAGCATTAAGAGTGCATGGGGACGCCACTGTTAAACGCAGAGGAGAGAGAGAGAATAGGTGGAAACAGTAAATTTGAGGCCTATACGAAGGGGACGAATTGTCTGATGAAATTACAGTAGAAGAAACTGTAGTCGATTTTCAAGAGACAGAGGATTCAGACCCAGAGTCACATTTTAAAATAGCTATGGCAGACTTGAGATCAAAGAAGGTAGGGGGGATAGATAACATTCCGTCAAAATATCTAAAATCACTGAACAAAGTAGCACTCAGACGACTATGCATGTTGGTGTATAGATCCGGAGATATTCGACATACCATCAGACTTCCGAAAAAAATATCATCCACACAATTAGGAAGACAGTAACGACAGGTAACAGCGAAAACTATGACATAATCAGCTTAACATCAAAATTGGTCACTACGATGTGGACAAAGTTAACGAATTCTGCTTCCTTGGAGACAAAATAAACTTTCACGAACGAAGCAGAGAGGACATGAAAACCAGACTAACACAGCGACATTTCTGGCCAAATGAATTCTTCCAATGGCATAGGCTTTAATTTGAGGTAGAAATTTCCTAGAATGTACGCGTGGGACACAGCATAGGGTGTTAATGTGTCATGGGCTGTGGGAAAACTGGACCAGAAGGGAATCTAAGCGTTTCATATGTGATGTTACAGAAGAATATTGAAAATCAGCTGAACTGATAAGGCAAGGATTTTTGAGGGTCTACCCAGAATCGGCGAAGAAAGGAAAATACAGAAAACACTGAGAAGTAAAAGGAAAAAGGTGATAGGACATGTGTTAAGACATCGTGAAATAACTTCCATAACATCAGAGCGTGATGCAGAGGGTGAAATCTGTTCAGGGAGACCGAGATTGGAGTTCATTCAATAAATAAATGCAGACTTTGAGTGCAAGAGCTGCTCTGACATGAAGAGGCTGGCATAGGAGATGAATTCGTGACGGGCCGCCTCAACCTTGTCACAAGAAGAATAACTCAAGAGAAAAAAGGGGAAGAATCAATTGTGGAACTCGAAGATGGAAGGCGATGTGTCTCCCGTCTAGGCTGGCTGCTCAATAATATTTACTATAGGTGGAAAGTACGGATTGTCAAAAATGAAATCACACATCAACTAAAATAAAGTGTATTACTTTATTTTGTGGTCAGCTTCTAAGGTCTGGACATAATTATTTTCTCTTCTGTCTTTGCGCTTGTCAATAGATTTAAAGTTTGCAGTTTCACTATGTTTATCACTCTTTATACAGTATTATTTTTTCTTTTAGCATTCCTTCCAATGTTTATGTTAATAAATATTGTCTTCCTAGGTAACATCCTGTTCTGTTCATTTACTCCTCGTAAGCCCTATAATACTTGCCAAATTTTATCGCCCCTCGTAGCTCGTATATTGTAATAACATACAAAACAATTTACAACTCTCTATCATTCCATTTTAAAGGTCAGATTCTTTTTCATACTCTTCGACTATAACAAAGACGGTATTGTTTCTGTATCAGTTGCTGGTAAATTTATATTCCCTGTCTTTCATCCCTACAACTTCGGTAATTTCAAAGCGATTATTCCGTTCAACGTTGTCAAACGCTTTCTCTAGATCCACATATGCTCTAAGCGTAGGTTTTTCATAGCAACTGAGAATAAACAGACCGACGCAGTCTAAAGTTCCCGAAAAGAGCCCTGTGTATGGCGTCCATTTATAAAACTGAACGTTCAATGAATCAACATCACAGACGTATTTGGGCCACAAAGAGACAAAGAAAAGAAAAGTATGATTTCCAAAGTTACATAATAATAAGCACACCTACGTTCAAGTATTCACTGAAAATCAAATTTCAAGAGCTACGCATTGCGCAAACGTGTTTCAGCGATTTTATTGTGCAGTCGACTGGGAAACAAATAATAGCTCTGGGAGACCTAACGAGTAGACCGACGCAGGTCACAGAACGTCAAAGCCAGAGATCCTCGTCAGTTCAATTACCGAGGGAGAGCTACACATTTTAAAGTGATTGAACTTGAGTTTAATAGAAATGCATACATTCAAAATCCACTTATCCCAATAATGCAAGCACAAAGTTACTTACAGAGTTGCTGAGAGCCTTGTTACTTGTTTCTAGAAAAATAATAGGAGGTTGTATGATATATCGACGCACGGTACATTGTATAATTCTCTGATAGGTGGGTGTAGGGCTGCTGGATACCACACGAAATGCATCTGCACGAAGATGTTTTGTTAGCAAGGAAGTTTGGTTGCGATGGTGTGATGGGCTCTTGTTTCAGGCTTGGTTCATTGATCCTGACTCCTGAATGGAAACATACACCCACCTAGGGTTTTGTTATATGAATTATTCTTACACTGTAGCGGAGAGTGCATTGATCTGAAATTTCCAATTAGATTAAAGATGTATGCTGGATCAGGATTCAAACCTGGGACCTTTGCCTTCCACGGCCTGTTCGGTCCAGTCCCAGGTTCGAGTCTCAGCCCGCTATACAGCTCTACTCTGACAAGAAGTTCCAGAGCAGCGTATATACATTCTGAAAAGGAGACCTTGTACACAGTGTATCTATTCTCACATCGACAATAATGTCGAATTAACCTTTTTCGTTATCAACCTCGTATCACTGACGTATGAAACTTCTAGAAAAGATCTTAGATTGGATTTGATAATAGCGAAATTTTGTATGTGGTTTGCTAATATTTGCGTCGCAGTAACGTAAGTAATGTGTCAATTTGAACTGAGGTGTAGTTTTCTCTGTGACCACATTACGTGTTTTTAGTTCAAATTAACTACGTGGAAAATCTTTCCATGATTATGGTCTTTGTCTAGGTCTGTTTATCATTAACGGAAGTGCACACTGTTATCTGCTCCAACAACAAAGTCGTACATGAGTTCAAAAGTAATTGGTTTTCTCTTACATATGATCCACGTGAGGGAAATCAGAATACTTCACACTTTTCTGAAAACATGTAGAAATAACAGAATATAGCGCGCTGCTGTCGTTGTCATTTATGAAGAAAGGGTGCACGATATTTTTCCTAAGTAACTATGAAATTGTATTGCGCATTTGCTGAATGGATTTCCCCATATTTGGAACGTTTTAGAAACAATGCCATAGACTTCAAGAGTCACTATAGTACTCCGGACGAGTCGTTGGTACATTAATTCACTACAGAATCGAAACTGCAAGAAATATACGAAATCCGGTGGTATGCAGCGAAAACTATGTCATCCATCTTGATTTGATGAAATGGTTTATTGACTATCTTAGGTTGTTGTGATTTTAATTCAGAAAATAGGTTTGATAAAGACAGGTTTGATATAATTCGCCACGCTAACAGATTACGCGATACAGGGTAAAAAATTACTGTCGAAACCATTCACTTCTTCTATATGAAACAGCTGAACAATTACACAAGAGTAGCCTATTCTGCTAAACAAATAACTGGCTAGGGAATTCTGTGAGTCCAATGAAGAGAGTATAGCACACTTAGGCGGATATTTTGGAGGCCATGCAGGAACATACTTACTGTGTAACTTACACCCATTTAACTACTAGACTATGTACAGTGACAAATCCTACATCTGTTTCGCGGTACGAGCTTTTTGAAAGTGCTGTAAGTAACGTAACTAGCTGACGTGAAATAGAAAAGGAAACCTGAATTCAGTAGCAGGAAATGAGAGCCTAGTTACATAGACTCCGGTAATATACAATGTACGGGTTGTGACTTATAAGTGTAGATATATTTTATGCTGTACCTTAACATCTTCACATCAATGTGTTTTTTTTTCGGTCTACTTGGATCAGTCTTCCCACAAACACATCACAAACCTTACAGTTTAATGTTTTGTGCACAGTCACAACTACACCACTAACAGGACTACAACTATCGGTGTAGACTTACCGTTTTGGGTAAATGCATTCACAATTCAGCATCTGCCTGCTGCCCAGAGAAAAATACGCATTAGTGGCTTGCTTTTGTCGCGTGCATTTGGAGGTTCTAACCACCCTAGAAACATACTGCTCCTAACAATTATAACCATTACGCAAATTAAATAAATACTGATGTAATGGTGTTCAGTACGCTGTTCTCAGTCACCAAGAGAAATATCTGCGCATTTACTCATTGCTCCCTGTATGTCTTGCCGCAAAAGTATACACTAAAATATTTTTACGTTTTGTGGACTACCGCTTAAGCCCAAAGGTAGACTTCGACGAAACTTAAAGACGCGATACTCGGATCGTAACAGGCCTGTATAATTTATGCAGGAATTTATCAAAAGGCTTTGACTTTCAAGAGCGACTACGCACAGACCTACTAATATTATACGCTAGAAGCAAGCAATGACAACGTGACAGGGCAGATTTGATCAAATTGGGAGGCGTATCTAACACAATTTCCTTCACTCCATGAGCGAATACAATGGACTGGTGGAAGATAAGATTGGTAAGACGTTCCCTATTTTGTATTCAGTACAGTCGCTTGACAAGATCATATGTACATATACATGTAGTTGGATTTGTTAAACTCGATAATTAACCGCTCCGACTTCAGTATCTAGTAGACGATTGAACTAAGACAGTAGCTGTTCGCCATACCAGCGATTCAAGAACGAGGAATATCATTTAATGCCCTAATAAAGACGATGTTATTGGAGAACAGACTAGGTGAAGGGTTTTGGTCGCATCACTTCCAAAGCAACCATAAATCTGGGATATGTTCTGACGAACTACCGAATGTCAGTCTCATGTTTTATCAGTGCGCCACATTGCTCGGTATCACCTAGTCAAAGTGCTGTGGAAATAACAGAAAACCATTTCGCCTTGAATAATTAGAATTTGTGAACAGATTACTAAAATAATTTACAATCAGTCCTTCTCGGGACATCAACTTAAAAAAGAATCTCTTCTTTTCTTTCTTCTGCCTTGTTTATTAATAGGTTTAAAAATGCAGTAGAAATGGTCATCCGCCATTAAATAGACGACTGTAATTTCACTGTGCGCCTTGATTGATTAGTAATCGCAATAACTGTGTGTACTGGAGCTGAATAACCTTTTTTGCGATCTGCCGTGCGGATGTTTCGGCAATAACTGCAGCTCATAAATTACGGAAGATGCGCTGGCTGTGAAGTTTCTCGTTTGGCGAAATTATATCTGCTATTGCGGTGCGGAAATATGGGTTTGGTTTAATCAGCCTCATACTCGTCTGCCCTGGCTAGTGGGAAACAGAAACAGGCGCATGGTAAAATGCAAATCTACCAGGGATCATGTAGAGCGAGATGGCGGAAAGGTTATTAACCTCCAGAAATACATAATTTAACGTGTAACAGAAGAAAAAAGGACGGACCAAAAGGAAATTCATGCACAAATGAAAGAATATTAAAAATGGCATTATGTTAGCCACTGAAAGCAGTCAAAGAAAGTGGCTCAGCATACTCGTATAAGCATCAACATAAAGTTTCAGTAGAATAATTGAAATCACTGTTGTTCTGTGGTGACTGAATAGGGTGATCGTATTGTTAGGTGACCTTTTATCACTCATGGGGAGAGGAATGAGACGTCAGGACGGCAGTAGATCTGTTTAATTAACTACTTTATTCTGGTTGTCGGCCGTAGTAAATTAGGAGACGCTTGGTGGAGGAGTCCAGCTGCCTTTCATGTAAAAGATAGATCTCTGGCACTTCTGACAACGCAGAGAATGGGGCCGAGCGTGACATCACTCGAATGCTGCTGTCAGCAACGTCTCCAGCTGCGACAATGATGACTGTGTGGCAGCGCAGCTGACAGTCCTATGGCGGCGGCCATGACCCCTATCCAGCGAACAGGCGGCTCTCTGCTGCAGCAGCCGCTGCTTTCGTGACTCAGTGCACGCCACCCTGTCCCGTAGTCGAACAGCGGACCCCATGCTGGATTCCAGGATCTCTCTGGATGGCACTTGTGTAGGCTGGGATACCGAGATGAGCAAATGTTAGTACATGAATGGTCGAGAACTTCTACGCTCCACAATATGTTCAATTAGGGCTTAAGGCCTATATTCCACAAACACTTTCATGGAGGTAAGTGAGGAAAGGCTTCCATCCTTCCACTATTGCATTGCAATCGACTGTTGCTACACTATGGCCAGCTGGGTTTGCTTTGCAATGCCAGTCGGCGGTGTTTTGCTTCGCAATTCATTGCTCTCTTGCTTGCCTGCTGCTGGTTATGTTGCAACTCACGTCTGCTCTGGCATGGTTCAAAATGGTTCAAATGGCTCTGAGCCCTACGGGACTTAACATCTGGGGTCACCAGTCCCCTAGAACTTAGAACTACTTAAACCTAAGTAACCTAAGGACATCACACACATCCACGCCCGAGGCAGGATTCGAACCTACGACCGTAGCAGTCGCGCGGTTTCAGACTGAAGCGCCTAGAACCGCTCGGCCACACCGGCCGGCTGCTCTGGCATACTGTTTGATATAATATGGTCCATACGCTATATTACCCTCCTTTTTCCAAGACCCGGGCCACAGACAGACCAGACTAGACTCACCTTTACACTTGTATTCTCATTGACTGGCTCTTTTGGCCCTGTAACGTCTCTTAAGAATTATTCTAACAATTGGTTTTCTTTACCCTGTCAATCTTACACACCCTTACAGGGCTCTCCTTGCCCTGCTCCTTAACTCAGACACCATGGAACTTATTTTATTCCTAGGCTTCTTGCACAACAACTTCTATCTCTCTATTCCAAACTTATATGTTAAAATGAATCGATTATCCTTAATACTATCCTCTAGTGCAGTCATCTTCCTTCGGCTGCTTTTCTGCTTTGGGTATCCAATCCACAGGAGTCTGAACGACAGCTTGGCCTAAATTCAATCTTGTGTTTCGTCTTTTACCTACCAAAACAAGGACTACGCTCAGTAGAACAAGTGCCACTGGTTGGTATGACAACAGTCAGTGTGATCTCCTACCCGCAGTGATTTTCCTGATATGAATTGACGTGCTGCGATAAGGTTTCCAAGGAGACTCGTCCCTCGTGCTAGTTCAGAAGTGTGTTTATAGACTGCATAAATTCCGCCCCTAGAGTCCAAATTAAGCTGATGAGATCTGTGGCAAACACCACTACTATGGATTCCTCTGGCCAACACAAATGAGGTTGTGAAGTATTTAGGTAAATTCTCCCTGAAATCGTTGATCGCATGGAAGGTAGGCTCATTACGTCACATGTTGTTCCATTTTATTACAAAACACTCCGGTTTAGTTCTAGCCCCTTTTGCTGATGTAAGCTTCCTCGGTTCGAAACAACTATCAGCTACTACCATCTTATCAAAGGCAGTGTACAGCCTATGCGCCTCGACCCTCTGAAAATACAATTCCGGCTCACTAACTTTTTATTGCATTCTCTTACCTCCATTTGCCCCGTTAGCAATTTCACTGTACAGGAATTCAGAGCTTCTCTTATTACGATAATCGGACAGTCTGTCATTTCCTCTCGTTACTGTTTTTCACCTGTGCTTCCTCCATTTCTGCATACCTTCCCTTGTCTTTTCCAATTAATAACAGTCGCTGCGTTTTGCTTATAGAAATTTCTTCAGTATCGCCCACATGACATGAACTATATAGCACTGTCAACGTGTTTGTTTTGCTGGTACTGGAAAATGTAGACTTCCGCTCCATTAGTTCTCACCGATGCATTGGCCGCCTTTGAATAAAAAGGTAAGTTTCTGTGCTCTGGTTTTAAAGCCCACTCCAGCTCCTGCAGTAGTTCCTTCGGTAGTACGCCCTCTAAATATTGCTCTGGCGACAGCAAGTTTACCCCTAGCTGAGCTCTTACATCCTGCTGCATAGCCTCCTGTAGTATTGTTACTTTCTTCCATGCTTCCCAAACACTATTTTCTACGAACTGCAACCATCTTGTTAATACTACTTCCCTGTATAAGACTTCGGCTTCGATTTGTAGTTCCCTGATATTCTGATTAACTCTGCTGTAGCTAAATTACTTTTCCACTCTATCGTAATGATAGGTGTTACTCAATATGTCCATCTCTAAACTTGCAGTCAGCATAGTGTGCCAAACAATTACAGCTTTGTTCCCTTCTGGCCACTGCTTAACCTCTTCCACAGTGCCGTTAACACTCTGAAGTCTTCCTCATCAACAGTTACAAATATTATTTTCATAAGCCGACCTAAAGTGCCGGTCCAATCTCTCTTTCTTCACGTATATGGAAAAAACCCCATTACCTGAGTCATCTCATATCTTGATTTCTCGTACGCTCCTTGTACCCTTTTACATACCCCGGAACTTTCTTTGAATATCCCATGCCTTTCCATTCCCCTTATTGAATGCTTCTTCCAACCTGCTCACCTCGTTATTCATCTCCCATGCGCTGAATACCAACTGTATCACCCAGCGATGGCTGGTGACCACTACGTCTTTCTGCTTGCCGAACACCACTCCACATTCAAGGTGCTGATTCCGTGACGCTTCCACCACAAACAAGGTCATTAGTCGCCTTGTGAACCACATCATCTCGCCTTCTGTGCATCTCACCCGTGGACAGAAATATCTACTACTTTCATTCTCATTAAATTCATTACTACTCCAAAGGTTCTTCTTGTAACTACACTAATTCCATGCCTGTTCTAAAAAAAATATTAAATAACTATCTCCTAGGCCTTAATCGATATAGGTTCCTCATTACCGTTTCATTCACACACTCTTGTTTATGTTCCGATAACATCCTTCTCAGTGTCCCTTTCTGGTTTGCATCTCTGTCCCTGGAATAACTTCCGGAATCCTTTGAAAAGGTTTCTGTGTGCATAATTGTCGTTCTCGTCGGGCTACTGAATCTTGACATCTACCGGCGACGTAGTCTCCCCTGATACTTTGCAAAAACTGTCTTTGTCTTTCCCTTCTGCGTATATGAAGTTAGTCGCCAACTGACTAAATTTATAGTATCGCATTTTTGCTGTACAGCCCACTGCTTCTTCCTGTCTTTCTAGTAGTCTTGTATCTACCCTTCGTTCTCTATTCCAGATTTTCCATAACTACTCCGAAAAATTCCGTAACAGACTCTCCAGTCTTCCCTTTCTTCGTTTTGAATATGTCGAACGGTGATGGCATTTTTCGACAATATAGTACTTCATATGTCGTTAAACCTGTATTTGTATGCTGTCTTGAGTTGTAGGCTGTGACGAAGTACTTCAAATAGACATCCCAGTTGGTGTGATGTGAATCGAGGTAGCATCAAAGCACCTACTCGATTGTCCTGTGCACTATTTCAGTTCTTCTATTAGCTTGTGGATACGAAGGACTTGTTCTTATGTTATTCACACTCAATAGCTTGTACAATTACTCAGATTTCATTCAGGCACGCCAAATTTCGGTATCCAATTATTTGCAAGTGCTTTTACCACTGTTGCTGCCTGCTGGCTTGGCATCGCGACCATTTCTACATAGCTTGAAAAATGATCTGCTATTCTGAGTAGGAACTTATTCCCTCCAGGCGTTTAATTGAATTGACCTAAAACATCAATCTCCAGGAATTTGAATGGTCCTCATGCTCCAGGTAACCTCTGGAATGGTACTCTCGTTCGACATAAAGCGTTCTCTGTGCGTATTGTATGCATTTACCCATATACTAATTTACGTCTGGGTGCCTATTTCTCCATCAATACCGTTCTGTTACTCTTCTGTTGGTAGATCTGCAAACTCCACTATCCGGTAACAGGTGATCATGAACTTCTTGTAGCACTCATTTCCTTAGCTTCGCTAGTACTAGTAGCCTTGGTACCAGCCAGATTTCTCTGCGTAGCAACTCATCCTGCATACAAAACTGTCACTACTTGAAATAAAAATAAAATGAAAAACACTTTCATTGACTGCAGTATCCTGTCCTATTTGATAGGTACATCCATCAATTTTCCTTACCTTATCTACAAATTGTTCCACGGTTTCCGTATTTCTCTTAGTTATTACCCCTAATTGTTCCCTATATTGCCTGGCACTACTTGGTTTTCCATATTTTTAATTAATCCATCTTTAAATTATTTTCATGTTGTGGCTCCGTAATAGCCTCTGTATACACTACATAAGTTTTAGCTTAACCTGTTTGTCTCAGCTTTCAGCTCAATAATTCCATATCAGACCAACCTTCCATCTCAGCCTGTATTTCCGGGGCCACTCACAAAGGCCTGCACATCCTTCATTGCCCTACCACAAAAAAAAGCAATTAAATTTGTGACTGACAAATATACACCAGTTGTGACTATTGTGATTCTATCAATGTGCTTTTAATTGTACTACCTTTTATAACAATATGCGACCTGCTTCCACCTCTGACGCACTTTAAGTTTCCGGGTCTGTTGAACCATTGTCCATGACAACACTCATTTTGAGAAATAACATTCACAAGACAAGAAAACAAAATACAATTCTTACACCTATTCATGAGCCGTCACGACTCCTGGCGTTGCATAAAAATATGACCCCCCCCCCCCAAAAAAAGATTACATGTGTAACATTTTACAGAGACTTATTCTATATGTGGCGCTGAATTGTCCTCAAGGTTACATTATGCTCTTATAACAGGCTCTTAACCAATTGTGCACGACCACTGAACCTTTCTCCATAACCAAATGCAATTAAAATTTCTGGACTCACCGTACCATAGGCTGTAGGTCCAGACATTGCTATTAAAAGATGGTGTCAATAATCTGACACCAGTTTTTGATGACCCTTGGAATGTCACCCTTGGGGAGCGAAATGAGACATCGGGATGGCAGTAGATTCGTTTAATAAACTTCTTTATTCTGGCCCTCGGCTGTAGTACATCAACAACAGCTTGGTGCAGGTGTCCAGCTGCCTCTCATATGGAATAAGAGACATCCAGCATTGCTGGTAGCACAGAGGGCGGGGCGAAGCGTGGTATCATGCGAATGCTGCTGTCAGCAACGGCTGTGGCTGCAACCATGATGACAGTGCAGCAGCGCAGCTGACCATTCCGTGGGGGCAGTTGTGACCTCTCTCCAGTGAACGGGCGACTGTCTGCTCTGGCGGCAGCTGCTTTTGTGACATAGTGCAGGCTGCCCTGTCCCATGGTCAAACGGCAGTTCCCGTACCTTATTCCAGGACGTAAGTCCAAGTGTCACAGACTCATAGAGCAGGCTGTGATATTGAGACGAGGATATTTTAATACACGAATTATGTGCTCCAGACTACGTTCATTTGGGGCTGGAGCCACCTACTATGAAAGTGTTAACTATGAAAGTGTTTACACTTTCATAGTGGAAAGTGAGGAAAGGCTCTTTCCTTCAACTGGTGCCCTGTAGCATCAGCTGTTGCTGTATCGTAACCACATGGCTCTGGTTCACAATGGCTGATGCCATGTTTCGCTATGAAATGCATAACATACTTGCCTGCTTGTAGCTGTCTCTGTTGCAACTCACTCTCGCTCTGCCATACTTTTTGACAAAATATGGTCGATACACCACAGTATTATGCACTCGTGAACTCTCATAACCTGAACCATTATACACTGGTAAAGACGATTTCTCGGAAGCTCAGTATCGTGTCATTCCACAGCGTTGTGTCGGAATATTCTTGTTGCAATTGAAACTGTAGTTACAAATCACAACAATGTTACTATGTTTCCCATTAACGCATATGTGACATACAACATAAAATTTACAGAAATAACTATTGCTGTAATGGTATGTCTCACTACCAGTATTTGTCATCGAACTCTTAGGTTATGTCATCTTTCCGTATGTATCGCTTCTCCGCCTTTTGGCCAACGTTAGGTCAAAGTGCTGCGAAAGCCGCCACCGTGCTCAATGCCAGTTCAACCATTACAGGAGGTATCTTAAAAGGTAAGTCGTAGCTGCTGAAGACATTTTTATCACCAATTTTTGAGCTCGGTAAGGGAAAAAGTGTATCGCTTATGATCACTGCATTGGGCTGACCTTCAAACCGCGCCTTGTTTGTTTTGGTGTCGAAAGTTCAGAAGAGTGTGGTAATTCATCATCCACCCGTCAGAGGAGGACGGTAAGTTCGGCGATCCTTTCGGTGTTTCAGGAGAGATGTAGGCTATATTACGGCATCAGTTCAGCCCCCCCCCCCCCCCACCCTCCTTTTTCCAACTCTCCTTTATTATACACTAAAATGAAACAGAAACTGCTGGGAACGATAGATATCTTTGTCACCTACACGATTTACAATACTACATGTAATTAATATAATCTGATTATCATATTACTAATGTAAATTACACGAAGTGTGTAGTCCGCTTGTACTTCTTATATGTTAAGTCACAGAGGTCTGACGCGTGCTGACGTCTGATTTCTCGCAGTACGAACTTGTTATTCCTCAGAGTTCTCTTTTATGGGATGAATTAAAATAGATTATGTGGCCAACTTTTATATATCGTTAACATGTGCATGATTTACTGAAAATAACTAATATTCTCTGAGTGATACTTACTACCAAAGTCAACAGAAAATAAAATAGTTTCAGTCGAGTTTATTATTTCATTTTAAATGATGGTTTGAATGTATATGAAGAAATTATGTAATTTCGATGAGTCTAAAGGCCAAAAGTTTATAAATATTTTGTATAATACTTCAAAGATGTGAAATTATAGAAGAATCTTTTAGTGTGTTCTTAGATGAAAGAACACCTAAGCCAGGAATTAATTCAAAATATGTTATAGAAATATTGTTTTGAAGAACAGAAAAAACACACGCACAGCACATTACATAGGGAGCTATACGGATTCATATACGACTGAAAAAGGTCATCTGTCTTAGTCCGTGGACCATGGGAAAAATAAAGTGTTGTTGCAGTATATAAATACGTAGACATTTTGTGTCAGTATAGACACATTTTATACTTGTATCCTCATAGGATTCAATACCAATGTACCACTTGAACATATGGCAACATAAAATTACCTGTATAAAAGGCTGTCGGCTTCGAAACAACGTCAGCGCCAGTATTAATTGAAAGATACGATATCTGTGGCCCTCGTTGTCCCCAGGAGCCAATACCTGGTTCCCGGGATAAGTTCGTGAGCGTTTACAGTCCAAGTTCGGCCGTTTCAAGAACTTGTCGGATGTTCCCCATTTATACCTAAGAGGAGGGGCCGGCGAACGAAAGACAGTTACGCTCCATCACGATGCTGTGAGGCAATCCGATGCCTTCATCTAATCGGGCATCATATTTGAAACATTTAGTAGTGGACAATCCAACATCGTATTAGCAGTTTGCAAACATTTGCATGACAAAATATTATGTTCCGTAAGTATTCGACAATAGCTAACAGTCTTTTACCACTGCATGTACCTCAAACGTATAACATTAAATTTAAAACCACACAGCAACCTTACCATCTAAGCTTAGTTTTAATGACCAAATACTCGACTGTACGATATGTGACAAGTTATCCCCTCTAGCGATAGTTGTTGGTCAGAAGACGATTGCTAGTACAATCGAAGTTGTTCATGTCATTTTATAAACTCATTACGTAGGTAAATAAAGGCTTTTTGAAAATTAAGATGAGTTTACACATTCTTGATCATATCAAACGTTACAAAATTATAATTTTTAAAACTGTCAGTTCCAAATTGCAACCAAATTTGTTCTACTTCACCTGAGAACGCCATCAAGGGTAACACAAGTTCCGAATCAATAAATACTTAGTAGTCAAAGGCGGGACGGTAACAATTTTGTGTACTCTACATTGGCCACACCTAACTTCAAAGAACTGTCAGTAACGATGTATTTTTGATTATGAAGAGACGCACACGACCAGTATTTACACGAGAGCCTATTTCATAAGCCGTGAAGGTGTGAAACGTAAACTAATGCGAACTTTGACACTCAAAATGTTACGTAACAAGCGTACTCTCCTGTTATGGGTAAATGGAAACTAATAACTTAATTAATCTTTGCATCTCGTCTCCTGAACTATTTTCAAGATCGGAAACAGCGGCAATACTTGCATAAAATAGAAGAAACTTGAAGTGTTTGAAAATCGTTTTCAAAATATAGGTAGAAAATGCGTTCCACTAATAACAAGAAATATTTAACTAATGGAATTATGGAAAACTTAAAATAGGTGCATAAACATGTTACATGAAACCGTATACATACGGGATCATACTTAACAAATGAAAATAGCTTTTAAACAGATGAATGAATTCATGTCACAGTAATAAACGAATGCTATTGTGGTCAAATGAACAATAAATATACAAGATCGTTCTACATTACGTAGGATCAACTGCATTTCATAGGCAGTTTTCAGCAAAGATATAATTTTAACAGAGGTAAGAAAAACACATATCATAATTTTTCACTCTGAAGCAATTCATTTAACTATAATAATGACAACAATATAAGTCCGGTGCTAGTTCGTGCAATTTGCAACGGTCCTCAGTGTTAAACGCTGTTATGTCTGGCTGTGTCGCAATTGATTAAAACCAGAATTACTGTAGTGCACCTCCTGGTACAACTCAGGCAGGACAAGTCAGCAGAAAATGGAGTTCCTCTACTTATCATTATTTCACCCGTTTCGCATGACGTCATTACAGTTACTACGCCATGACTAACTTCTCGCAATACTATTAGTGTAGCTCTAAACGATTTTGAGAAAGGTTGTGTAGCGTTCAAACTTTGTCTCCACAGAACAGATAAACCAATACCAAGAAATAAATATAGGTTATATATTGTAGACTGAGGACCAGAAACACCCCTGATGATTCACTTACTCCCTTCCACTGTCAAGAGCTGTTCTCTGTTTCAACTTAGTCTTCAGCGAGCTGTTTATTTCATAAAATTTTCAAAAATTGTGGTATAAACTTCTTGTACAGTATAAATAACTATAAATGTTTAAATACAATTTAACTAACTTGTGAATGGCATAAACATATTACGTCGCTGAAGAATTAACAGATTCTTAGGAAAGTGAATGTTGCGGCAGTTTACTGACCTTTTGTACATGGTAAGAAAGTCCTGGTGTTCTCCCGAATCGCTCTGAACAACAGAGCCTATCGAACATGCGTTAGCAGCAGCTTAAAAATTTCAGTTTGCCACTACGTGTTGTTACTGTACAAGGCTGTTTCTAGTGGTTAAGGTGAGGTCCCGTTATTGCTCTTAGGGAAACGCTAAATTCAAAAGGAATTGAATACATTTTAGTGCATGTGTGCAGCATGCAATGTGTGACTAGTTCCGTTCGTATCACGGTGTTTGCTTAGAGTTGTCAGTGCGAACAGACAAGCAACACTGCGGAATACAATCGCAGAAATGAATGTGGGACGTACGACGAACGTATCGGTTAGGATGGTGAGGCGAAATTTGGTGTTAGTGGACTATGGCAGCAACTAACTCTAATGCCACTTCCTCGGACGAGAAATGAAAATCAAAAATTAGCTCCAAAATTCGCAAAGATTTCCCCAAAACAAGTTCCAAATTCCTTGAAAAATGAACAAGCAAACAAATTTCCAATTAACACTATTATTTGGATGTTACCCAGTAACTGAATCAGGAATCTAATACTTAGTAATTTATTAACGTATGAAGGAAATATAGGATTCCAGTAAAATAAAACTCATAATTCAAAATCATAGTAAATCGTAAAATCATTATAAATAAAATTCGCAGAGTAGAACCAACGTTCCCAAAGAATATTCCGTGTGAGTACTCGTAGAGATTCGTGAGTAATGGCTAAGGATAATTCAATCCATTGTCACTACGTTACGAGAGTTAGCCGAATCCGGTCATACTTTTGAATGCTTGTGTATGTAGGCGCTATTAGATTGCTTTTTCAGAACTGATTATTGCGATCTACTATGACGCAGTGAAACGATACTTTGACTTCAAATATTGCGTTATTTAGAATTCAGATAGAGGACTTGCATATATTAGACAGAAGTGACTTTTAATTAGATAAACTGAAGTTAACACTATTTAGGAAGTGAACACAGATAGATAATTTCATTCGAAATAACTAACGGACTATGGAACTTAGCGATAGTTACGAAGCACGTAATTTACAATTTCCCCCAACACCTCGGAAAGCTTCTTCGTCACGGCTCTGTTAGGAAGTGACTAATATTGTGTAATAAACCAGCATATCGTGTCAATTCAAGCATTTATCATTCAAGTTTTACAATATTATTTATAGAGATAACGTGCTGCGATATTATTTGACTGAAGCGCTCGGCGCTTATATAGAAATTCCTTGACGTTAGGAATTAACAACACTGTTACGACTGATTATAGATTTGAGATTACAACCAGTCTATAGGGAATTTGGTGTCGCTGGAACTAATTTGAACTTATCATTAATATTTGAATAGTAACTGATAAACCATCGATTATAAACGATTTAATTACGACATTTGGTGAAGTAAATATCTCGCACAACTCGCAAGTTCAGTTCATAAATGTTCTTTTTGTAACGTCGATACCGATACGTAAGAAATTACAATCTCATTGCTCTACTGCTGAGTGTTAGCCAAGACCGAAGATCCGAAGGACGTCACACAACCGAAGCAAGTGCATTTGCTAACAGCACGCCATCACCTGCAGCGCCTCCCATGGGCTCGTGACCATACTCGTTGGACCCTAGTCGAATGGAAAATTTGGAAACGCTCAAGCGAGTCCCGGTTTCAGTTGGTAAGAAATGATGGTAAGGATCGAGAGTGGCGCAGTGCCCACAAAGTAGTCAACAAGACGCTATGCCAGCTGGTGGTGGTCCATAATTTTGAATTATGAGCTGTGTTTACGTGGAATGGACTGTGTCATCTGGTCCAACTGAAGTGATCACTGACTGGGAAACGTTACGTTTGCCTACTTAGAGACCATCTGCAGCCATTCATGGACTTCATGATCCCAAACAACGATAAAATTTTTATGGATGACACTGCGCCATGTCACTGGGTGACAGTTGTTCGCGATTGATTTGAAGAACATTCAGAGCCATACTAGCGAATGATTTGGCCAGCCAGATCGCCCGACATGAATCTCATCGATCATGTGTGGGACATAATCGAGGCGTCAGTTCACGCACAAAATCCTGCACCGGCAACACTTTCGCAATTATGGCCGGCCACAAAGCAGAATGTCTCCGTATTTCTGCAGGGGACTTCCAACAACGTGTTGAGTCCATGCCACGTCGAGTTGCTGCTCTAAACCGGGCGAAAGGTAGTCCGACACCATACTAGGAGCTGTTCCGTGACTCTTATTTATGAACTGGAGTACCGCCCGTCATAAATAATACTGAAAACTGTGGCATTCGAGCATCAGTCAATATCTGTCACATGTCTTTGTGGACCCATCTCTCCCTTGCTCTGTATCGAGTACTTCACAGTGTCGGCAAGTTTGAGTGTGTGGAAGGAGCAGACCTGTTTATTCATTAATTGAATGTAATAGAAAATTGTGCTCATGATTAAACGAAGCGTGTTTATTGTCGACTGTTACTCGAAGCACAGTTCGTGACAAACATATGCGGCACTCCTGGCGCATGTGTTTAAGACTGGAGCTGTTTTCGCAAAATCTCCAGAAATGTCTGCAGGTCAAAACATTGTGGCATAATGGCTCTTAGTAGCCTCTACGAAGAACAAAAACAGTATGTTCACTAGCAAGACAAAATCCGGTGTCAGTTTTGTGCCGCGCGGGATTAGGCGAGCGGTCTAGGGGCTGCAGTCATGGACTGTGCGGCTGATCCCGGCGGAGGTTCGAGTCCTCCCTCGGGCATGGATGGGTATGTGTGTTTGTCCCTAGGATAATTTAGGTTACGTAGTGCGTAAGCTTAGGGGCTGATGACCTTAGCAGTTAAGTCCTATAAGACTTCACACACATTTGAACATTTTTTCAGTTTTACTCTAAGTATTTTTCTGTTTCATAGTTATTTTGCGCGTGTAACGAACTTGTCCCCTACCACCCATAGTACTACACGCTTTAGTTCACTGAATTATATTCGCCATGAAAATATAATTTCTACAATCAGCTAGCAGACTTGCCTCATTGTTTATGTGATGATTAGACAAAGAATTAAAGGGTTTCAAAATTTAATGCGCTCCCAAGCGTTGATACGTGTGTGGGAGTGGTTCGCTGTTTCACTTTTGCACTTCACCTAGTCACACATGTCTGAAAAAATTTCAGGCACTAATATATCTTCTGTTCGGTCTTAATTAAGACATTTTGTCCCATGTCCTACAACATGTAACGTGTGTGTGTGTGTGTGTGTGTGTGTGTGTGTGCGTGTATACACGTATGCGTACACGCAGAGATGACAAGGTTACATGATGTCTCTGAGTAGTTGGTTATTCCGCATTTTTATATCAGTTGTCATCCAGCCTTCTTAATCTGACGTGCAATTTTTAAATTATTTATATTTAATTATTTGCTATATACTGGCATTTTACTACATTCTCATACTTTTCACGGTTATTTTAAGGTACTGAAATTCTTACCACTACAACAATGAACATTAGTAACATTAACACCCGGTGCCCTGAACTGAAACCCACCCACAAAACCTACGGTTCCGCAATTCCTTTCCGTCAGTTTTTCTGCGTCCACCTCTGTAGATCCATAAATACGTCTCAGGGCCAGCAGAATAGCTAGATGGATACATGTTTGCAGTGTTTAAATTTCTTTGGTGCGAGGATTCCTCAAGAGGATAATTGAGAAGCTACTTGAAAGTTGTCATGTCCACTCCGAATGTGTCCGAAGGCGTTGTGATTACTACAAGCTTCTCCATCCTACCGATTAGGAATGACGCAGCGTGCAGAAGACAACGCAAGATTCGGGAGAGAAATTTCCATCATGTATGCTTTATTTCGGAGATGATGCATTGTTACCGCACTTCAACAAGCACGTTAATGTACCGGGCTAGAAACTGCTATAAAGCCTAAATTATTAATGTGAGCTTGTTTACTGTATAATCTTCACACCAATAATTGACAGAAGGTTTCCGTAGGAAACGTAATTAACATCGTCTCTTATAAGTATTTCGAACTTCTTAGTTTACCAAAAAGTGTCCTAAGCCACTGACGAAGTTCGTTATTCCCATTAAGGTGTTCGATAATAGTAAGTTAAAAGAAGATCAATGGAAACCTCATTGCTCGGTATCAGTAAAAGAAAATATGCTAGACCAGATACTTTTATAGACGTCGCCCGCCACGAGTAATATGTGCAGCGACTGTCTGATCTGGACCAAAAACAGCCGGCGAAATGTACAAAATGTGTGTACCGTTGTTGCGCTACAGTGGCATTTCGTGCGCGTTGGCATACGAGCATCAGACGAGGACACGGGCATAATACTAGTTGTCGTTGGTGTCTGAGAGGAGCTTAAAAATGAATGTTTAATTGGAAATATCAGTGTGGCCCTGCATATTTGACATAAGTAAATCCTTACCCAACTAAACAAGGATAAAGTAGTTCCCTCCACTGTATAATTGAGGAGGAATTTCAGTTAACTCAGTTTGTTACATGTCCGTCCCCAGTAGCTGAGTGGTCAGCGAGACGGAATGTCAACCCTAAGGGCCCGGGTTCGATTCCCGGCTGGGTGTGAGATTCTCTACGGTCAGGGACTGGATGCTGTGTTGTCCTAATCATCACCATTTCATCCTCATCGACGCCCAAGTCGCTGAAGTGGCGTCAAATCGAAAGACTTGCACCAGGCGAAGGGTATACCCGACGGGAGGCCGTAGTCACAGGACATATACGTTTATTTAGTTCATTACACGTAGATTCAGAAGAAATGTTTTTACAACCATTGAAAATAATAAGCTACTGCCTTGGTAAACTTAGAAAAGGAAGCTGAATTGTGAATCTGGGAAAACAATTATACTCTTATAAGTCGTACTGTTACTGCCGAATCTTAGTGTTTAAAGGCAGGACCCACTACAGAAGTATACGCGTTTGCATCTATGGCCAGATCTGAAAAGATGCTGGACCTGTAATTACAAGCTAGTCCTCAGGATGATGACGGACATTATTACGACATACTGATAAATATGATTCGACTTTCGCTACACTTCTCTTCACTGTTGCGGCTTGATACCATACTCAAAATTAGAAGGGACGGCAGAAACGGCTGAAATATCAGTCATTGGCTTTGCTACAACAACTTGCGTATGCGTCGAAGTTCATCTCGTCCGGATGGGAGCCCTTCGCCTCTAAGTGAGAGTCCGGACATCAAATTGTCTGCTTGAGAAGTCGGTGTGTCGACACACTTGAATCCAAAGCAACTTTAATCAGTGCGTTTCTGACGAGGAAGACTGAGTTCCCTATGTTCTTCTGGCATCACGTAAATTTCACTGGCTGAATAATAAATTACAGACATGAGTGGTGTCGCTTCTGTCGAATAATTCTGTGGGGGTAATGGCTATCTGATGAACAAGTATTAGTGCAGATGCACAACCAACGTACGACCGCCTTCGGGAATCAGAAAGCTGCGAGCAGTGGGTTAGTGGAAGGGGGTTCGTTGGGGTGCAGCGAGAAGCAAGTACGGAATTTAGGTACAACAGAGAGCGGGTCCAGATGGACAAGGCGGTTAAGATTACCATTCTAGAGAAGCTAAGCATCCACGTTCGAGTACCGGCCCCGCACAAGTTTGTAACTCTTACCGTTGCATTGTGAGTAGTCCAGTGTGTAGCTGGGTGTCATAATTTCCTTTCTATCTCTTTACCATCCCGTTTTCTTTCTATTCCTTTCTCCCCAAAATATTCGTGAACAACAATTATTGTGATTGGTGACCAGTAAAAAATTGTATTAAAAGACGCATGTTTCCTTCCCTTACTCTTGATTCAGTTGATTAACAAGTTATAAAATTTATTATACTTGGCGCTATATTACTGTGTCCTGCTCCAGCCCTCTCTGTCTCTACATTCGTCTGCTGACCAATAAGGGTGAACTTCTGAAAGAACAGCCATGTTTCGTACTCCCATCTCTAAATCGTTTAGCTGTTTTTACATTTCGTTACACAGCATGTCTAGCGGGAGATCAGCACGGTTTCAGCTTCTCAGAGTTCGAAAGGTGCCCAAAACTTATCTGTTCCCATTCCACTCTCTGATAAGGTGTCTTAACGTCCCATGTATTCTACATTTACATCTACGTCTACCTGGATACTCTGTAAATCACATTTAAGTGCCTGGCAGAGGGTTCATCGAACCAAATTCACAGTTCTCTATTATTCCAACCTCGCATAGCGCTCGGAAAGAACGAACACCTATATCTTTCTGTACGAGCTCTGATTTCCATTTTTTATCGTAGTGGTCCTTTCTACGTACGCAGGTCGGTGTCAACAGAATATTCGGAGGAGAAAGTTGGTGATTGGAATTTCGTGAGAAATTTCCGTCGCACTGATGTCCAGCCCAAATCCTGTATCATTTCAGTGACACTCTCTACCATATTTCGCGATAATACAAAACGTGCTGCCCTTCTTTGAACTTTGTCGATTTACTCCGTCAGTCCTTTCTGGTAATGATCCCACACAGCGCCGCAGTATTCTAAAAGAGGACGGACAAGCGTAATGTAGGCAGTCTCCTTAGTAGATCTGTTACATTTTCTGTGTCCTGCCAATAAAACGCAGTCTTTGGTTATTCTTCCCTACAACACCTTTCCAGGTGTTCCTCACAATTTAAGTTGTTCGTAGTTTTAATTCCTAGGTATATAGTTAAATTTACGACCTTTATATTTGACTGATTCATCGTGCAACCGAAGTTTAACAGATTCCATTTAGCACTCATGTGGATTACCTCACACATTTCGTTATTTAGGGTCAACTGACGCTTTTCGGACCATTCAGATATCTTTTCAAAATCGTTTTGCAGTTTGTTTTGGTCTTCTGATGACTTTATTAGTCAATAAACGACAGTGTCATCTGCAAACAACCTAAGACGGCTGTGCAGATTGTCCCCCAACTCGTTTATATAGGTAAGGAAGAACAAAGGGCCTATAACACTACCATGGGGAACGCCAGAAATTTCTTCTGTTTTACTCGATCACTTTCTGTCAGTAACTACGAACTGTGACCTCTGTGACAGGAAGTCACAAATCCAGTCACATAACTGAGATGACATTACATAAGCACGCAATTTCGCTACAAGCCGCTTGTGTGGTACACTGTGAAAAGCCTTCCGGTGGCATAAATATCTCGATTGCTGCCGATACTATTTCTCTGAGTTCTAGCCACATCTGGTCTACACTTATATCGTTATGGCAAATTACCTCTGCCTTTAGTTCTGTCCACAAGAGCCGCTCTTCCGAGACTCTTCCAAAAATGGCAAGGATTCTCGGACCACACACGGCTCGGAAAAATCATTCTCTATTGTCCCGGCATAGCTTGCAGATACAATCTGAATAGTGACTTTGAACACCTGGCGCTTACGCTGCTTTTCTTAAAGCACTATCCAGTTCGACGTCCTGGCTTGGTGCCTTGCGTGTATTCGGGTAAGCTAAATCTGCCGGGTACTATTCCCAATGCTGGTTTTGTGACCCACGGCGTGTTCTCTCGCCTACACCTAGTGCAACTTGCTTTTAAAGAAACTTCTTGTTTACGAGTACATTCATTTGAATAAAGGAAATTATTATCTACATTAGTAAAAACTGTCAATCACTGACACTGTTTCATGTTTCATTTACTGGTGGAGAATAATTTATTCCGATTTGGTTTGACTTTTTCATTCGAGTTTTACAGTAGTCATGGGACATTTTGGTAAAAAAAACCTGTCACGTAACAGTAATCCCAACGAGACAGAAATGACCCTTAACAAGGAGACATTTTTAGTGTCTTTGGACCGGCCAAATTATCTTAAAACATGGTTGGCACCATAATGTCAATGAACTACGTTTCTAGAATGTGTAAGCTGAGCAGAAAACTACAGACTTTACTGTATCGTGCCACAGGAGACAGGAGCAACAACTCACGTAAGGTTATGTAATTAGTGAGTTACGCAGACTTCGATATTTCATTTCTCCTTTAATGAGATCCATACTGAAGCAGGTGCTATGCAGATGTCGAATAACTAGCGGACGTCTGGAGAGCGAACATGCCAAGTTTCAAAGAGGACTGAGGGCGCTCCAGTCAACGGGAGTGGAAACTCAGCGCGCTTACTCCGCTGTGGAGCCTGTAGCTGCGAGTTACCTGGTGACAACGATGCTTGTCATCGGCTTCTCAAACTGCAAACGGAGGAACTCGAAGCGGTGCTCCACTGCACTGCGTCAAGTACAGCTGGGTCGCGCTACTGTCACGAGAACAGCTCCCTGTGACGTACTTCACACAGAGCGTCAGCACTAGTAACTAGGAGATCACCACTCGTCCACAGCAGCATACTCCAGAGTCTACGTCAGCGAAACAGCATGCTGTCTCACTCTGGTAGACTGATTCCCCTCTTATTGGTAGAACGTTACAACCGCAACAGACACTGAAGATCCAAAGAAACTGGTATATCCAAAGAAACTGGTATATCTGCCTGGTGTGACGTCATAAGCGCGTGACTGCGTGTGAGATCGCTCTCTAAGTTTTCATCTATTTTTAGGTTTCACATATATATTTTAACTGTTTTTGTGATAATATTTACTATATAAGTGACTTATTAGTGGTTTCTTCATTCACCTCTGCATTTCTTGTGTTGTGGCCTGATATTTGTGAGTGTTTCGTATCGAGCAACTTAACCTCTTACCCGTGTTTACATTCTGCGCTGACCAGTTGCACCTGTAGCGGCGCATCGAAAGCTAAGCACTAATTAATTGTTTGTGTATAGTAGTTTATTTAGGAACTTTAGTAGTCTTCAACCGGTGTTCTTGGTGTTTTCCGATTAAATAACTTCAGAAGAAATTTTTGCGAACTGCTTTCAGTTTCGTTACTGTCATTAGACGTTTGATTTTCTTTCTGTGTTAGTATTTTGTTATATTCTCATTTGTTGTTGATTAATACTGTCAATAATAGTAGTTACTTCCCTTGTAGAGCAAGTTTGTGATAATTGTAGTCAGTTTTTAACATCTTCTTATTGTAGTAGCGGAACTTAGATAAAGTTGTTTTCTTGCTTCAATAATTGTAAAATTTTACCATGAGTGAGAAGTGTGGGCTCTGCCGTAGGTTCGTGAGTAGTGGATTGCGGTGTGAGACTTGTTCGAAGTATTTTCACTGGGGGGAATGCAGTGGGGAAGCCAGTGGGCATTCTGGTGAGATCCTCTCCTGGAACTGCAGGTTATGTAGCAAGAGTAAGTTGATAGAGGAGCAGGAGCGTAAGATCTGTGCCCTTCAGGTGCAGTTGAAAAACGCACAGGAGGAGCTAGATAGGATGAGGAGGGAGAAGGGGGTTGGGGAATGGGAGCTGGCTGTTGGCAAGAGATCTGCTAGGAGAAGGAGATTTTCAGATAGTTTTACTATTGGTGTTTGTAATAGATATGACCAACTGTCAGAGTCTAGTGGAGAGGAATCTCTAGTAGCTGTAGATGTAGGAAGTATGCAGCAGACCTCAGCAGTTACGGTGGCTAGGACAGTTGCAAAGTCTAAGAGAAAGAAGAAGGTTCTGCTGTTAGGTAGTTCTCATGGTAGAGGTGTAGGCCAGCAGTTGCAGGAAGTTTTGGGGAGTGAGTACCAGGTCACCAGCATTGTGAAGCCTAATGCAGGATTGGCTCAGGTGACTTTTAACATAGGGGGGTTATGTAGGGATTTTACTAAAGAGGATCAAGTAGTGATTGTGGGTGGGGCTGGTAACAGTATTGATAGGGATGGGGAGTATGACATAGATGGTGACCTGGAAAAGATAGCATCTCAGACTGGCAACACGAATGTGCATTTCGTGGAACTGTTTCAGCGTCACGATCGGCCTCATCTTAATACAGCCGTCAGGCTTAATAACATGAGACTTGGGGGTGCGCTGATGACAGAAGGCATGAGTCACATTTCAGTGGTGTCGGTGGAGTCTATCAGTAGGACGGGTTTCATTAGACATGGCCTGCACCTCAACAGGTATGGGAAGGGGAGGTTGGCAAAACTTATAGGTGACAGCATAGGTGGGGGTGGTGGGGTCACTCATGGAAAAATTCCGGTAGTTGTGGGTGTTAGAGCTGTACCTTTTTTAGATTGAAGTCAGCTGATAGGTATTCCTGCTTAAGGGAAGTCTCTCTAACAAAGAAACCATTTTCTACAAAGCTTGGGTATCCGATTAATGAGGGAATTAGTATATTTCATCAAAATATACAAGGTATTAGAGATAAAGTTAGTGAACTGCTTATAGATGTTGACTCTGAAATTATTGGTATATCTGAACACTTCTTAAATAAGGAGATAATTCAGAGGCTTCCTTTACCAGGATACAGGTTGGCTGGCAGCTTTTCTAGGAGCTCTTTGCGGTGTGGGGGAGTAGCCATGTATGTGAAAAACGGTATCCCCTTTGAGTCAATTGATGTTTCAAAGTACTGCACTGAAAAGGTGTTTGAATGTTGTGCAGGTGTGGTTAAATTTAGTGGAGCTAAACTTCTTACTGTTGATATTTATAGATCCCCAGACTCCGATTTCACAACATTTTTGCTAAAGCTAGAGAAGGTTCTTGGTTCATTTTATAGGAAATACAAAAAGTTAGTTATATGTGGTGACTTCAATATTAATTGTATAAGTGATTGTGCAAGGAAAAGGATGCTGGTAGACATCCTTAATTCATATAATCTTATGCAAACCGTATTCTTTCCAACGAGAGTGCAAGGGAACAGTAGAACAACCATAGACAATATTTTTGTCCATTTGTCATTATTAGAAGGGCACTCTGTTAATACTAGCACAAACAGGCAGCCTGGGTGGCTGACTAAAGGGATGAGATTATCTTGTAGAACAAAGTGGCAATTATATCAAAACGTTAGAAACAGTCAAAATCTAAATGCAGCAGTCCATTACAAACAGTGTTGTAAGTTGCTTAAAAAAGTTATTAGGAAGGCAAAAAGTGTGTGGTATGCAGATAGAATAGCTAAGTCTCAGGATAAAATTAAAACCATATGGTCAGTCGTAAAGGAAGTGGCTGGTCTGCAGAGACAGGTCGAGAATATAGAATCAGTGCGTAGTGGGGTTGTCCATGTTACTGATAGGTCGCATATATGTACAGTACTTAATAATCACTTTCTGAATATAGCAGGTGAACTAAATAGAAACCTAGTCCCAACAGGGAATCATATAGCGCTCTTAGAAAAAAGTGTTCCGAGACTGTTACCTGATATGCTCCTCCATGATACTGACAAGAGGGAGATTGAGTTAATAATTAAATCACTAAAGACCAAGAACTCTCATGGATATGACGGGGTATCTAGCAGAAAACTGAAGTATTGTTCCACGTATGTTAGCTCAGTACTTAGCCATATCTGTAACTTTTCCTTTAGGAGTGGTCGGTTTCCTGACCGATTAAAGTACTCGGTAGTGAAGCCACTTTATAAAAAGGGAGACAGGGATAATGTTGACAATTATAGACCTATTTCTATGCCATCGGTGTTTGCTAAAGTTATCGAGAGGGTTGTATATACAAGGTTACGGCAGCATTTAAATTCACATAATTTGCTGTCAAATGTACAGTTTGGTTTTAGAAATGGCTTAACAACTGAAAATGCTATAGTCTCTTTTCTCTGTGAGGTTTTGGACGGATTAAATAAAAGGTTGCGAACGTTAGGTGTTTTCTTTGATTTAACGAAGGCTTTTGACTGTGTTGACCACAAAATATTACTGCAGAAGTTGGAACATTATGGAGTAAGGGGAGTAGCTTACAATTGGTTCGCCTCCTACTTTAAGAACAGAAAGCAGAAGGTAATCCTCCGCAATATTGAGAGTGGCAATGTTGTTCAGTCCGAATGGGGCACTGTTAAATGGGGCGTTCCCCAAGGGTCAATGCTGGGGCCACTGCTGTTCCTTATTTATGTAAATGATATGCCTTCTAGTATTACAGGTGATTCAAAAATATTTCTGTTTGCTGATGACACCACCTTGGTAGTGAAGGATCTTGTGTGTAATATTGAAACATTATCAAATAATGTAGTTCGTGATATAAGTTCGTGGCTTGTGGAAAATAATTTGATGCTAAATCACAGTAAGACTCAGTTTTTACAGTTTATAACCCACAATTCAACAAGAACTGACATTTTAATCAGACAGAATGGGCATGTTATAAGCGAGACGGAACAGTTCAAGTTCCTAGGCGTACGGATAGATAGTAAGCTGTTGTGGAAAGCCCATGTTCAGGATCTTGTTCAGAAACTAAATGCTGCTTTATTTACCATTAGAACAGTATCTGAAACAAGTGACATTTCAACACGAAAAGTAGTATACTTCGCATATTTTCATACGCTTATGTCATATTGCATTATTTTTTGGGGTAATTCTTCTGATTCAAAAAGGGTATTTTTGGCTTAAAAACGGGCTGTTCGAGCTATGTATGGTGTAAGTTCGAAAACCTCTTGTCGACCCCTATTCAATAGTCTGGGAATTTTGACATTGCCCTCACAGTATGTATTTTCTTTAATGTCGTTTGTTGTTAGCAATATTAGCTTATTCCCAAGAGTTAGCAGCTTTCACTCAGTTAATACTAGGCAGAAATCAAATCTGCATGTGGAATGCACTTCCTTGACTCTTGTACAGAAAGGAGTGCAGTATTCTGCTGCATCCATTTTCAATAAGCTACCACAAGAACTCAGAAATCTTAGCAGTAGCCCAAACTCTTTTAAGTCTAAACTGAAGAGTTTCCTCATGGCTCACTCCTTCTATTCTGTGGAGGAGCTCCTGGAAGAGCTAAAAAATTAAGGAAATTCTAGTGTTACGTTGTTGATTTTCTTTATTTAAACTAACGACTTGTCGCCTGAATATGTTTCTTACATTTCATTTTATCTGTTTCTACAATCGTGTTATAATTTCATGTATTGACTCGTTCCATGACCATGGAGACTTCTCCTGAATGTGGTCCCACGGAACAATAAATAAATAAATAAATAAATAAATAAATACCGTGTAGGGCTACCACGAGCACGTAGAAGTGCCGTAACACGATACGCCCAGGACTCGACTAACGTCTGAAGTAGTGGCGGACGGAATTAACACCATGAATTCTACAGGGCTGTCCATAAATCCGTAAGCTTACAAGAGGGTGGACATCTCTTCTGAATACCACGTTGTAAGGCGTCCCAGATATGTTCAATAATGTTCTTGTCTGGTGGCCAGCAGAAGTGTTTAAACTCTGTTTCCGGAGCCACTCTGCTGCAATTCTGAACGTGTGCGGTGTCACATTGTCCGGGTGGAATTGTCCAAGTCCATCGGGATTCACAATGGACATTAATGGATGCCGGTAGTCAGACAGGATACTTACGTACGTGTCACCTGTCAGAGTCGTCTCTAGACGTATCAGGGGTCCCATATCACTCTAACTGCACACGCTCCATACCATTACAGAGCGTCCAAAAGATTTAGCAGTCCCTTGCTAACATGCAAGGTCGATAGATTCATGAGGTTCTCTCCATACCCGTACAAGTCCATTCACTCGATACAATTTTAAACGAGACTCGTCCGACCAGGAAACATATTTCCAGTCGTCTATAATCCAGTGTCGGTGCTGATGGACCCAGGTGAGGCGTAAAGCTTTGAGTATTGCAGTCATCACTGGTGCATGACTGGGCCTTCGGCTCCGATAGCCCATATCGATGATGTTTCGTTGAATGTTTCGCACGCTGACACTTGATGATGAGCCAGCGTTAAAATCTGCAGAAATTTGCGGAAGGGTAGCACTTCCTTCACGTTGAACGATTCTCTCCAGTCGTCGTTGGTCCCGTTCTTACAGGATCTTTCCCTTCGACAACGATTTCGGAGATCTGATATTTTACCGGATTCCAGACATTCACGGTTCACTCGTGAAATGGTCGTACGGGAAAATCCCCACTTCATCGCTACCGCGAAGATGCTGCACCCCATTTCTTGTGCGCTGATATAACAACACGTTCAAATTCCCTTAAATCTTGATCACTTGCCACTGTAGCAGCTGCAACCGATCTAACAACTGCGCCAGGCACTTGTTGACTTACGTAGGCGTTGCCGACCGCAGCACCGTATTCTGCCTATTTACTTGTCTCTGTATTTGAATACGCATGCTTATACCAGTTTCCTGACACTTCAGTATATAATGCATTAAACACATACACCTCTGTACAACATGGCACAGCTTCTCTGCAAGCTGCCAGCGTCAAGACCTACCAAAACTACTGAAAGTCAGTGTGCTGGTCCTCTAGGAACGAGAAACTTTTATTTAAGGTTATCATGAAACGTTTAAACGAGCTGTTACTCTGTGTGCAAGAGAGTATGTTAAAATACCGAAGTTACACTGCCACACAATACCACAACTTCATAAACAACAAGAGATCTTAAAGCTTAATAAAACTGAACTGCCTACATAAAGTTCCACAGTGAAACATGCTTAAACTAAAAATACAAGGTGGACCAACCACGGTCGCAAAACTTGCACACAGATATAGCAACAAGTTGCATGTCCATTAAAGATACACAAATGATTAAAATAGGTGTTAAATAAAAATGGCTACTAATAACACAACCAGTAAAATAAATTACAGAAACGCTAGTATTATAACAGGGTGGCCTTACTTATTTAACGGACATAATGACGCAGAATGATGCCCAAATTGCACTTAACTTTAGAGAACAGCGTTAAGGGCCATAGCAGGGTTTGAAAGCAATAACGCTACGGCCTTCAGACAATACAAGTGTTCACTGCCCACAGGCTTGTGCACAGGGTCACATAGCAGGCGGTATATATTTATGTATAATGCGACCGGCACCACAAGGAGCTGTCCTGACAATCCATAACCGCGCCGACGCCAGGGAACAAGCAGTCTTAATAAATGGCCTGCAGCAAAAATAGATTGCAATGAAAAGAAGGTCAAATCGCAGCCACACTGGAATAAATAATAAGCGCACTCCCAAATTCGTACGGAGCAATAATGTAACATTACCAGTCGCCCAGTAAATTAGCGGCAAACTTTAGAGATCACTTCCAGTTGCCTTAAGGCACTTTCAACATTAAATAAACATACCAAATGCTGCGTCGACAGATGATTAAACCATCAACTGTACGGCTGCCGAGCATGTACACAACCGCAGCTAGTCCCAAAGCTGGCAATACGCGCTAAAATAAGTTAAAATTTGCATGAAACCACTTAAAACACAAACTCCATGGGTGAACAGAAACGGAGTGTCGAACATAAGTCTCCTTGAAAGTAGCCACTGTAGAACCAAGTTCAGAACCATCTACGACGGCTACCTATGCCACCATAAGTTTCAACAATCTTCTTAGTTGAACACAGAATAAAAGTCATACGTAACTTGGAGCTTGCAAATTACGCGCTGGGAAGCTGTTCAGCGTGAGACGACGAGCCCACGACAATTTTGCACGTCAAGGCGGCCAATGATCGGCACCGTACATCCGGCTCACGCCGAAAGACAAGGGCGGCGAGTGCGGCGAGGCCCATGCACCACTAATAGGGACGCAGGCTTGTTTTCAACACAAGTTGGCTCGTTGAACGCCGACCGGAGACTCAGTCGTCACTCCTTCACCCGGAAAAACCGCCTGGGGAGCTGTCAAAGATAGCAGGACAGCCGAATATCGACATCAGGGATTCATGTCGAACACCCTAGCGCCAGCCGCCACGGATCAGTTGTATTTTCTTTCCTGTACACCACTGACTACAACATCAAGGGTATATACTGATCGGCAAGACAATAAGCTGAAAGAAATTGTTCCTAATTAAGATCCTGAGCAACACTATAAAACTGCTTATCATCAAAGTTGGATACGGTGACATGCAACCCCAAGCCTGAAGAACAGAGATAGTAATAGTGTTTGGGGGCATGCGATAAGTAAAACTTTATCTGTGCATTTTTAAAATTGCTTCTCATTTGCAGTGCTGTGAGAGAAAGTTTCATCAAAATGTAGGAATTAGTAGTGGGGGTGACTTATTTTGATTATTGTGCTGTTTTCTGTGTGTCAGGATTTCCTGGGTCTTGTATTTTTGTTTTTATACTGTGCATCAGGTACTTGGGTATTCAACATGGGTTGGGCTAAGAGGAAAGAAAAGTTAGAGGGAGATACCGCGACAGGGAAAGAGGAACGGGTAGCATGCGAACGCAAATGGAAGAACTAGTTATTCAAAACGAGCATTTGCCTAGTACAGTGAGTGAACTGGACTCACAAGTAAACAGACTAAAACAAGCTCACCAAACACTTGAAGGCCAAGTAAAAAAGATGACTGACACTGTGGATAATTTGTCCAATAATCTAGGGAGGAAACTGAAGTTACCGCGATACTGCAACATTGCAGTAAATCCCGAGAAAGATGACATTGATGCACGGCTGAAACAGGACGTGCGTCAAACTCAGCAGCGTATGGTTACGGCAGGCCGCGAGACTGCAGACAACATATGTAGAGAATCTCTTGAAACCCCAAATACTCGTTGTCGGTGTGGTAAAAGCCCCATGAACACGGCTCGTCGAGAGATTTTAAATTGCAATCATGCTGAAAGATACAGTTAGAGCGGTGAAGAGCGTATTGTTGGCGCGACATTCGCTGACCTAACAATGCCAACCTTGGCGCATATGAAGCACGATTCACTTACAAAAAGATACACAACTCGAGACATTCTCGGAAGAGGAAAAGACGGCACATCCCGTTATTTTTATTAATAGTTTTAGGGATGTACTGCCTGCTTCTCGGTCAGAGAGGCAAAAGGTTCATTCTGGAATTTCTTCCATAATCAGCGACGCAGCATTGTGCGTGATGAAGATGAAACTCACCGACATCTGTTAGAACATTTCAGAATTCGAAAAGTTATTTATATCGCTCTTCTGGTCGAAGTGTGTTCTAGAACGCTTGAAGAAGCAGGTTTACAATCCCGAACAACATAATCTTAGGCAAGGAAACCTGCGTGAATACTTTGAAAAGTACTTAAATAACACTCGGTGCTGGAATGAATCAGTGTGTCTAAGAGATGTACTGCGAATACTGAAAGGCAGACTATCAATTGTGATTAGGGAAAAACTTTTCCATGTACCTGACACAGACCTGGAACAGTTTATGGCCACTACTGACTCACTTGACCTCATAAGGGGGATGCAAAGTAAAGTGAGACAGGGAACAACGGCATGGGTCACAATAATTTTAATGAAAATAGAAAGCAAAATTGAAACAGTCCAATGACACACGGAGACCAAGGTGAAAATGGTTCCTGTGACTGGAACAATGGCAACCACCAAAGAGGGCACGGAAGTCAAGGCAGTTATCGAAGTAATAATAACAATTTCAATGGGAATCAGTTTGAGCGGGAGCAACAATTTTAATAGAAAGGGGAGAAATGAAAGGAGCTATAACGCCTCATTTCACTCCAAGAATATGAGGGAAGTGAATGAACAAGGCCAAAAGACATGCGCAGCAAACTGGCATTCAAACCACTATCACGGGATAGGAGCCGTCCTGTAATTAACATTAATGTTACACCGATGCCAGCTCCTAACCAACAGCCCGCATCTCGTGGTCGTGCGGTAGCGTTCTCGCTTCCCACGCCCGGGTTCCCGGGTTCGATTCCCGGCGGGGTCAGGGATTTTCTCTGCCTCGTGATGGCTGGGTGTTGTGTGATGTCCTTAGGTTATTTAGGTTTAAGTAGTTCTAAGTTCTAGGGGACTGATGACCATAGATGTTAAGTCACATAGTGCTCAGAGCCATTTGAACCATTTTCCTAACCAATAGCCACGGTGGCTGCCGCCACAGAATGAGGTGCTGCATCAGATGCAGCAGTCTCTTAGTATCAGAATAGTAGAAATGGCAGATGACCCAGAACAAAGTAAAACACAAGCGTCAAACTCCACTTCCGCAAGTAGTCGTGGAGACACGAATTGGTGGCAATCGAAACGTAAATGTATCCATACTCAGATACAAAAAAGGGTTGGAACTGAAAGAAGGACTCTGTGCTGATGCGAGAAAATGCGCTCAGCGAAATACTGAGTTGGTACAAGCCGCAATCAAAGGAAACACACAGCAGGCGCCAACATCGCCTATTCAAAACTGTAGAATAGTAGCGGCCATACGTGGATGTATGCAACGAGTTCAGAGTCAGGCTCAGGGCGTCATTCAAGTCGGAAACGAAGCGGTAAGATCCTCATTCCTCGTTTTGAAAAATTTAGCGGTTACCTGCATCCTAGACTTAGAATTTTTAAGAGAAAGGGACGCAAAGATCGACCTTTCTCGAGCTGTATGATCACTTATGAATGAAAGCACCTTAGTCGAACTGGCAATGATGAAACAACTCCATTACATGCACGGTACTGCAGAAGGTTGCAGGAAACCTCTATGAAACGCAAACTACTGCACATAGCTAGTGACTATACTCGGGAAAAGTACTCGCATATAATTGAAAACGGTGAAAGTTAGGTGGGGTCCATAAGTAAAAATATAGATGCAAAGAAATCGAGTTATCTCGACGGTAAACAAAGGCAACAATTCACATAGTTATTGGAACATTATGCAATGGTATTCCCCGAGAAACCGGGGATAGTTAAGTGATACGTTTATGATATGCAGGTCCAACCTCATGAGACCCATTGCCGTGAAACCCATATACGTTACCATGAAGCAGAAAGGAAGCAGTGTCTCAGGAGATACAACATAGGTTTAAATGGGGGATAATAGAATCTGCCTTATCTTCCTACAAAGGTCCGTTATTCGCTGTCCACGAATATGATAGTAGATACGCCTCGTGCTTCATGCGCGCTATATCAATGAGATAGTAAAGTCAGTGCGAACCGACCTGAAAATGTGGATGAGCAAATATAAATATTTCAAGGAGTACAGCATTTAGCGAGCTTCGACTTAAAAGCCTCTGGCGTAAAGAATATTAACAAAAAGTGGCAGCTGTTGTATACAGAGCCACATCTCATTGTAAAAATACCTCATGAATGTTGTTACCTTCTAGCTAATCCAAGGACACCGAGATTTAAAACCTTTTATTGCCCCTGAATAAGCTGATGCTAAAGGTCTGATAAAGGGAAAAATAACGTTATGATTATTTAAATAGTTAGTATATATCTGACACTTGTATTTGATTGATTTGTATGTTTAGTGGAATTAATAGTCTAATAAGCACACGCTATCGATAGGGGGTTGATCAAAGTAAGACGAACGTACTGACCAGTAACAGAAAAGAGATTAGCGATAAACGTTACATAACAGTTGTGTATGATTAAGTTTGATCTGATGTCAAATAGAATCAAAAATTAATATTTTGTGATCTGGTTCCAAGGAATCTTTTACGTAAGATAAGCCAGAAGAAGAATGTAAAAGACGATTTGTTTCAGAATGGGTAGAAGTGAAGACCACGAAATAAATATCTGCGCCTCAAGTTTTTGTACCTAACGTGTCTGAAAAAATAAAATTAACGTGAACTAATATATAAAATCATTGGCTAAAGGCTCCTGTGGCTCGCTTCCCTGTCTCCAAAAATGTGAATAAAGACTAATTGGAGGGGGTTAACACAGTCTACAAAGTACGTGAGTTTAGGTTTTGGGACTGTGCACTTTTTAAAGGAGTACTGTGGAGTACAATAAGCGCTGTGAACTCCACTCGCATAATCTTAGCTAATTGCTTTTAGTGAAATTGTGTCACAAATTTTCATTCTCCCCAGTTGTGTTCAGTACCTCCTCGCCGTTGTCCAATCTGCCCACTTAATCTTCATCAATCTTCAATGGAACAACATTTCCAGCTCTTCTATTTGAAAGAATCCTTTAACATATTTCAATACTCACGTAATTATGAAGTCAGACGGTAAAATATGCAAAGATAAGTTACCGAAAAATGTTGACTGAAGCCTATTGGAGATGGAGATATGTGTACTCTCACACTACACGATGTGAAATCCAAAGTAACCGGCCGATTAAACAATACGACCACGATAAACAAATCCGTTATGAATAAAATTTACGTACACTGTCTGACTCTTCGACAAAATGACTTTGTATTAAATGTTAGACCTGAATGTTGCCAATCTTTCTTAGTTTAGAAAACTATTATGAAAACTTTTATGATTATAGAATACAGGGCATCTGACTGTATCTGTTAAATCTATTGACATTTTAAGTTTTAACTGAGATTCATTATGTCACAGCAGTAAGACAACTTTCACTCTTCTCTTGAACTAATTTTCAAAATGTCTCTTCGGCATTTATCACTGCAGTGAAGGACAGAAACATATAAGAAAACCTTGCAGAAAATCTAATTAGCAAATAGGACAATCACCATTCATTTTTTCTTCTTGTCTGGACTGCTTATTGTCCACGTTTCACCGGCCGCTGTGCCCAAGCGGTTCTAGGCTTTTCAGTCCGGAGTCGCGCTGCTGCTACGGTCGCAGGTTCGAATCCTGCCTCGGGCATGGATGTGTGTGGTTAGGATTAAGTAGTTCTATGTCTAGGGGACTGTTGACCTCAGATGTTAAGTCCCATAGTGCTTAGAGCCATTTGAACTATTTGTCCAAGTTTCACTTACGTATGTGGCTACACTCCATATAACTTCTTTCAGTAAAGCCTTCCAAGCACTTAAACTTACGTTTGTAGTTAAAAAATTCAGTTTTTAGAAATTCTGTTATTGCCATTGCTAGTCTACATTTTTTATTCACCATACTTCACCCATCATAAATTATTTTGATAATCAACTAACGAAATTTCTCTACTCTTAGCGTCATATTTCCGAATCTGATTTCCTCAGAATAACCTAGTTCTTTCGATGACGTTGATCTTTTATCCTCTTACCAAGACATTATGGATTCCACTCTGTTGCCCTTCGTAGTACTTTGGCAACTCTGATAGAATTACAAGGTCATCGGCAAATATCGAAGTTCTTATTTCTCCCTGAATGTTAATTCTCTTGCCGAATTTCTGTTCTGCTTGCTCAGTGCACAGATTAAATCACTTATCCATCTCTGCTTCCCTTTTATAGCTGTCGATTCTTACTATTGCAGTGTGGCTTCTATGAAGGTGTAGATAATCTTTCGATCCATGTATTTTATCTCTGCAAACACTTAGATTTGCAGTCCTCAGCTCGTGGTCTAGTGGCTAGCGTTGCTGCCTTTGGATGATGGCGGTCCTGAGTTCGATTCCCGACCAGGTCGGGGAATTTCTCATCCCGCGGACTGGATGTTTGTGTTGTTCTCATCATTTCATTATCATACGGGAAAGTATCCAGACTGGACAGTGACAAGATTGGGAATTTATACGAGTATACTGCAGGCAGCATTGTCAATTGATGTACAAATTTTATTAATCTTATAACTGTATATTCACCTATCTTCAATCAATATCTTGAGATACATTGTACGCTCAGTGTTGCCAAACCTCTTCCTATTTTTCTCCTAATTGCTTACCGATCCTCCACAATGTTGACTTCTACCAGGCTTTCCATAATCGATTTCTTTCATTAATTTGCAGCCATGACTTATTAAACTGATATGTCCCACTATGTGCTTTGCTCCAATAATTGCCTTCATTTGAATTGGAATTACAGAATTCCCTTGAAGTCTGAGGGCATTTAGCACGCTGTGGGCAGGAGGAACAATTTTGTACCTTACCTTTCTCTCACTTACCACTTTGCATCATTTCTATACTTTCATGTTCTACACGAGAATGGAAATCCATCTCAATAGCTATTTTATTTATTTATTTATTGTTCCGTGGGACCAAATTAAGGAAAAGTCTCCATGGTCATGGAACGAGTCAGTACATGAAATTATAACACGATTGTAGAAACAGATAAAATGAAATATAAAAAAAACATATTCAGGTGACAAGTCGTAAGTTTAAATAAAGAAAATCAACAACATAACACTAGAATTTGCTTAATTTTTTAGCTCTTCTAGGTGCTCCTCGACAGAATAGAAGGAGTGAGCCATGAGGAAACTCTTCATTTTAGACTTAAAAGAGTTTGGGCTACTGCTAAGATTTTTGAGTTCTTGTGGTAGCTTATTGAAAATGGATGCAGCAGAATACTGCACTCCTTTCTGTACAAGAGTCAAAGAAGTGCATTCCACATGCAGATTTGATTTCTGCCTAGTATTAACCGAGTGAAAGCTGCTAACTCTTCGGAATAGGTTAATATTGCTAACAACAAACGACATTAAAGAAAATATATACTATGAGGGCAATGTCAGAATTCCCAGACTATTGAATAGTCTTCGACAAGAGGTTCTCGAACTTACACCACATATAGCTCGAACTGCCCGTGTTTGAGCCAAAAATACCCTTTTTGAATCAGGAGAATTACCCCAAAAAATAATACCATACGACATAAGCGTATGAAAATATGCGAAGTAGACTACTTTTCGTGTTGAACTGTCACTTATTTCAGATACTGTTCTAATGGTAAATAAAGCAGTATTTGGTTTCTGAACAAGATCCTGGACATGGGCTTTCCACGAACGCCTAGAAACTTGAACTGTTCCGTCTCACCTATAATATGCCCATTCTGCCTGATCAAAATATCGGTTCTTGTTGAATTGTGAGCTAGAAACTGTAAAAACTGAGTCTTACTGTGATTTAGCATCAAATTATTTCCCACAAGCCACGAACTTATTTCATGAACTATATTATTTTATACTGTTTCAATATTACACACAAGATCCTTCACTATCAAGCTGGTGTTATCAGCAAAGAGAAATATTTTTGCATCACCTGTAATACTAGAAGGCATATCATTTATATAAATAAGAAACAGCAGTGGCCCCAGCACCGACCCTTGGGAAACGCCCCACTTAACAGTGCCCCATTGGGACTGAATATCACTACCACTCTCAATATCGCGGATAATTACCTTTTGCCTTCTTGCGAACCAATTGTAAGCTACTCCCCTTACTCCATAATGGTCCAACTTCCGCAGTAATATTTTGTGGTCAACACAGTCAAAAGCCTTCGTTAAATCAAAGAAAACACCTAGCGTTCGCAACCTTTTATTTAATCCGTCCAAAACCTCACAGAGAAAAGAGAATATAGCATTTTCAGTTGTTAAAACATTTCTAAGACCCAACTGAACATTTGACAGCAAATTATGTGAATTTAAACGCTTCAGTAACCTTGTGTATACAACCTTCTCGATAACTTTATCGAACACCGATGGCATAGAAATAGGTCTAAAATTGTCAACATTATCAATGTCTCCCTTTTTATAAACTGGCTTCACTACCGAGTACTTTAATCGGTCAGGAAACCGACCACTCCTAAAGGAAAAGTTACAGATATGGTTCAAATGGCTCTGAGCACTATGGGACTCAACTGCTGAGGTCATTAGTCCCCTAGAACTTAGAACTAGTTAAACCCAACTAACCTAAGGACATCACAAACATCCATGCCCGAGGCAGGATTCGAACCTGCGACCGTAGCGGTCTTGCGGTTCCAGACTGCAGTGCCTTTAACCGCACGGCCACTTCGGCCAGCTTACAGATATGGCTAAGTACTGGGCTAACATACATAGAACAATACTTCAGTATTCTTCTAGATACCCCGTGATATCCATGAGAGTTCTTGGTCTTTAGTTATTTAATTATTAACTCAATCTCCCTCTTGCGGGAACATTGAGGAGCGTTTCAGGTAACTGCCTCGGAACACTTTTTTCTAAGAGCGCTATACGATTCCCTGTTGGGACTAGGTTTCTGTTTAGTTCACCTGCTATATTCAGAAAGTGATTATTAAATACTGTACATATATGCCACTTATCAGTAACACGGACATTCCCACTACCCACTGATTCTATATCCTCGACCTGTCTCGGTAGACCAGCCACTTCCTTTACGACTGACGATATGGTTTTAATTTTATCCTGAGCATTGTTACATGCAACGAAAGCAACAGTAATCCAACCATTACCAAGACTGGAAGAAGTGGTACTTTTCATTAGAGAAAAATTAAATCTAGCGCCACAAAATAAGGTAGGCCCATTTAAAAGTAGAAATTGAGCAGTTTTACCTACTCCTCTAAGAACATTCTTGCCCTTACCTGTAGATGCAGCAGCACCAAGTGTGCCGTCCACATTTACAAGTGTTTTGTATATGAGCAATCGTCGGCGACGACGATAACAACGTAAATGTGGACGGCACACTTGGTGCTGCTGCATCTACAGGTAAGGGCAAGAATGTTCTTAGAGGAGTAGGTAAAACTGCTCAATTTCTACTTTTAAATGGGCCTACCTTATTTTGTGGCGCTAGATTTAATTTTTCTCTAATGAAAAGTACCACTTCTTCCAGTCTTGGTAATGGTTGGATTACTGTTGCTTTCGTTGCATGTAACAATGCTGGGAGACCTGGTTTGGAGTCTTTTGAAACACGTGAAATTTTGGAATTTTGGCTTACCGTACTATACCTGTATCTGAGATTATTATCTCTGGTGAGGGTTCTTATTTTATGCCACATGGGAGTTTGTCTTTGACTTGTCGTAGACGTCTTAAGATAAATTCTGATTCCAATATTCACTTATGGGTTAAGGCTCATGGTTCTTCCTCTTTGGAAGATTGTCGCATTGTCGGTGACTGTACTCTATATAACCATTGAAGCAGTTCTCAGAAAAAGGCCCTTTTGAGGGCCACAATACTACACATTGATCTTGCCAAAAGCCGAGAAGCGATTCTTCTTGGTGTTGTAGCTCTCTGGGGCACCCTGGGATGCTCTCTGGGTGACTCTCTGGGTGCTCAATAGATGGCAGCACAGTAGAGCGCGTGACCTTGAGCGTGCGAGAGAGAGCGCTGTGTAGTGTGTGAGAGAGAGGAGCCGCGAGCCCTGCCTATTCTATCTGCATACCACATACTTTTTGCCTTCCTAATAAAATTTTTAAGCACCTTACAATACTGTTTGTAATGGGCTGCTGCATTTAGATTCTGACTGTTTCTATCGTTTTGATGTAATTGCCACTTTGTTCTATAAGATATTCTTATCCCTCTAGCCAGCCACCCAGGCTGCCTGTTTACGCTAGTACACTGTTTTGAACGTTCTAACGGAAAGCAACTTTCAAAGAGCACGAGAAAAGTCTTGAGGAAAGCATTATATTTATCATCTACTGTATCAGCGCTATAAACATATTGCCAATCTTGTTCCTTGATAAGGTTTAGAAAGGTCTCTACAGCAACTGGATCAGCTTTCCTAAACAGCTGATGACTATATTTAACACGTGTTGCAGCACAAAAATCTCTTAGAGTTAAAATTTGTGCATCATGATCTGAAAGGCCATTCATCTTTTTGCTAACAGAATGCCCTTCTAGTAATGAGGAATGAACAAAAATATTGTCTGTGGTTGTTCTACATATACGTAAATGATCTAGTAGGTAACGCTGCAAGTTCCATGCGGGTTTTCGCGGACGATGCTGTTGTATGATTCATGCAGGGAATGACAATTGACACTCAACATAAACAACCATAAGCGAATACATAGACAGAAAGGGACTTAACTGTATGATTACACAACTGAAGAACCATCACTGTAAGTGGCTACTTCTAAAATACCTGATAGTATGCGCACGGAGCGATTTTAAATGGAACGTCACATAAAATTAAACGTGAGTAAGGGAGATATCAGAGTGAGATGTACTGGGCGAACCCTCTGAAAATGTAGTCCATCAAGAAAGAAGCAGGATTCTAAACGCTCATTCGACCAATAACTGAATATTGTGCGTCGTATGAGAAAAACATCTTCTACGACTGATAGAGGAAATACAGAGGCCAGAAGAAGAGCGGCCAGTTTCGTCACAGGTTCATTTAGTAAACACGAAAGCGTCACAGAGACGATCAACTAACTGCAATAGCAGACCCTGCCAGAAGAGGCGCCCTGCATCACGGTGTGGTTCATTGTTAAAGTCCCGAGAGCGTGTATTCCTAGAAGGGTCAAAGAAATATACTGACGAAGCAAAAATCGGAACACCAGGAAGGAGTTTTGCGACATAAATGAAAGTTAATGGGCACGTTTCTGTATCTGAAACATGATGTCTATTCAAATTTCGCACCTGTCGTATGAGAGTGGCGTGGTGGCGTCACTGTGAGGAAGCAATTCAGGTTTGCTTTAAATAACGCTGTAACGATCGTGAACGTCAGTTACCTATGAGACGGGAGTTGGTTGGCTGATGTTAGTCAAGATTGCATTTAAGGCGAAAGACGCCTTGTCAGCACCTCGCCGAGTTCGAACGAGGTCGTGTAGCAGGGCTACGAGAAGCCGGGTGCTCCTTCTGTGATACTACAGAAAGACATGGCAAGAATGTAGCCACTGTACCTGATTGCTGGCAGACCAAAGTGTTCGGCGTGTGGCTTTGGCACATTGTACTACATCTGCATCTGAATCAGCAATATGAGCAGCAGTTGGCAACACACTGACACAACGAACTGTAACAAATTTGTTACTTCAAGAACATCACCGGGCCAGACGCCCTGTAGGGTACATCTCACTGTCGTAGGACAACCATCACTTCCGACTTCAGTCTTGTCAAGCGAGAGCTCATTGGAGGCAGGTGGAGGTCTGTAGTGTTTTCTGATGAAAGCTGTTTCCGTGTCGGTGCCAGTGATGGCCGTGTGTTGGTTAGAAGGAGGCCAGTTGAGTGCCTGCAACCAACCTGTCTGTATGCTAGACAGTTTGGACCTACACCTAGAGTTCTGGTCTGTGGTGAGTTTTGGTATGACAGCAGGAGTACTCTCGTGGTTATCCCACTCATCCTGACTGCAGATTTGTACGTCAGTCTGGTGATTCGGCCTGTTATGCTGCCATCCACCAACAGCAGTCCAGCGGGTGTTTACCAACCTGGTAACGGTCGTCCACATACCGCTTTTTTAACCCAACATGCTCTACAGTATGTCGAAATGTTGCCTTGGCGTGCTCTATGAGCAGATCTGTCACCACTCGAACAGATATGGGACATTATCGGTCGACAATTCCAGTGTCATCCACAATCAGCTGTAACTGCCCATTTAGTGACCGACCAGGTGCAACAGGCATGGAACTCCATCCCACAAACTGGTATCCGACACCTGTACAACGCAATACATGCACATTTGCATTCTTTCATTCCACATCCTGGCCATTACACCGGTTATTACTGGACCAGCAGTTCATATTCACACTGATTCATCTCGTCCTTACATTATTCTGTGATTTAGCAGTGTTAATCACTTCAATATGTTACCTAGACAAATGTATTCCCGAAATTTCATAACTCTACATTAATTATTTTATGGTGTTGAATTTTTTTCCATCAGTGTATATTGCTTCTTCTTAGGTATCTCCCCCCCCCCCCCCCCCCCCACTGTCTCTCTCGAAAAGATCATGAAGATGAAATTGGAGAGATTTGAGCACACGTGAACGCTTACCGCGGCGCGGCTATCTGCGGCTGGAAGAAGAAAGGGGGAAGTGACAGTGATACACAAACTACCCTCCGCCACATAGCGCATGGAGGCCTGCGAAGCATAGACGTAGATGTAGAGGTAGCAGTTCTCATGAACTTCAGTCTTTGTTCCTGGTGTTTCCGTTCGGCCATTGCGTCGTAAGGCTTATTATCTCTATAAACCCTATATCCTAGGTCCTAACAAAGGCAAATTTCGACATAAGTAGTCCCGTTATTAAGTTGTCTATGTTACTAACTGTAAAGTGTTTGATTGTTTTTGAGAGTAAACAGCTGTTTAAGTACATACAGTTTTGTTAATGTCAAATCATTCATCAGGAACATAGAAAATGGGTAACGATATCTTTTCCAACGATAAGAAACAAACGCTTGTCAAAAGTTTTTTCAGTAAAGGCTTTCATTACTTACGGTAAGTTACGATTCTTCATTACCTCAATTTCTCGACTCTCACTTCAAAATGTATCTTCATTCGGCAAATTATCTATGTCCCTATTGTGAATATAACACTACGAGTTGATATACAAGTTTTTCCCCTCCTGCTTATTTTCTTTTCTTATTTCCTGCTTTATATTCACCATACACTGAAAAGGTTATTTCATAATGTGTTTTGTAAATTTAATTCTTGGTATAACCATGTTTCTGTTTACATAATGTGGTTTTCTTCTTTCTTAAAATTATGTTTGATTCATTTTCTACGGATAGGGTAATGTGAAAACGTCTTTTTTTTTATAAAGCTGTAAATCGATGCAGTCGGAATCCTCGAAAGTATTATGTGAAGCGACGTGTATCAGCGATGTAGAATCATATCGATAGGTAGGAAGAGAAGGCATCAACAAAGAGTCGGGCGTGAGAAGAAGACAGTGGTGGCGATTGTCGTGTCGCTTATACAGTGTGTTTCAGAAGTGACAGTCAATAATTCATACAGGCCCAAAGTAGCTAAAAAGTTCTAATAAACATGGGTCCACAAATCAACCATTGTCAGCTACAACACATTTCCTGTTGCCGTTCATCAGTGGCATCTCTAAACCTTAAAACAGGTGTTCTATATGTTGTCCATGCTTCTGAATGCAACACTGAACACGTCCCTGAAATGAGTTGCGAATCCTCTCAGGCAGTCCTGGTGAATTCTGCAAATGCTGGAAGGCTGTTTCAAACCGCAAGCGTAATTTCTCAAGAGAGTTGACTTCAGTAGCGGAAACTAGGTTTTTGACACAACCCCCACACAGAAATCCATAGGATATAAATCCGGAGACCTTGGAGTACATGGCACAGGCCCTCCACTAACTTCTCAATGTTGACCATACGTCCGAGCTAGAAGTCGGCGCCCTCCTAAATGTAAATGCTCTCGAGCACCGTCATGCATGAACCACATGTTCAGGCATTGGTTCAGTGAGACATTATCATGTTCATAGGGAAGTACAGTCCCATGAGACATTATCATGTACATCTGGAAGTACAGTCCGCAGAAACCGTATGTACTGCTGTCCGGTTAGTCTCTGTGGTAGGAAGTGCGGACCAATTAGGCGGTCTCCGAACAAGGTACACTGTTATTGCAACGCTTAGCAGAAATTCTCTCAGGGAAGGAAGTTTGCATTGTTCAGGGTTTCTACTCGCTGGAGATGATAAGGGTAGAGTAATTTCCGATGTAAAATCCGACACACACTGTTGTGACTCAGGACACGCTCCTCCTTGTTGAAGTACTCGGGCGTACGTGTACATTGCGTAACAGTCTTCCCTCAAAATCGGATGTTATGGATCTGCGTCTACCTTCTCGTACATGGTGTGCGAAACTATCGTTTTCTCTAAGTCTCTGATGTAACAGACTAAATGTACACCTGCCGGTATGCCTGCGGAGATGAAAAACTCCTTCCTAGTGTCGTGCAGCCTCAAGGGCATTGCCATTCGTTTTGCTAAACGTGAAATGCGTCTCAGCGTATTCTTCACTGTTGTAATCTCTGTCCATGGTGCCTTCACGTTTGTAACTGATTGTGAGGCCGGCACACAAGGGAAAAGGGAAGTATTTGCGCATGCTTAAACAGATAGTCGATCCCAAACCTTGAGATACCAACGTAAATAACGCGGTATCCAGGGGCGTTTACAGTTGGTTCCCAACACGAATTAATGGGACACCTCGGCAATTATTGATTTGCAGACCCATGTTTATTAGACTTTTTAGCTACTTTTGGCCTTCACTGTCAATGTGTGAATTATTGACAATCACCTCTGAAACACCCTGTATACTACCACACATTGCGTTCGCGATCGGCGGAACACATCAATGTTCTGTCAGTGCTACATTTATGATCTCGCTGTGCAGCGTAATTAAAGAACGAATGACTTTACGCGCCGTTTTGCTGATTTGCAGCAACTGCGTTTTGACTCATTTAGCATAACGCTTTGATATGCAGACCGGTAAGCTAAGTGCACGCCGTAAAGATATTGTTTCTGATTGTATGCAGCACAAACTGTTTAATGGATAGCACGATGTGTAGAATGAAACAGAAAATATGGTAACGTCTTTATGTGTCGTTTACTGATTCGAGGAACTTTTAACTGTGAATGTACGGTAAGCTGATCGCCGTGAGATTGAAGGCATTGCGTAGACAACTGCGCACGGAACTTACTGTTCTGTTTAAACGACGGACTAATGATTTACAGTACAGTCGACTTGATTTACTTTCGTAGTGCTGGCGGATATACTTTGAAAAGTGCGGCGCCGCGACAGTAAACAAAAAATTTGAAAACTGTGGCTACAGTTTGTTACAAACAGTATGACGTCAGAGTACATCATGCGTTAATGGGAAAGAGCGTGTCTTTTTTTCTTGTATTTAAATGCACAAACACCGAGAGTACCTCTTACACTCACAATTGGCGCTCAGGACCGAGGAGATCAGCAAAGATTACACCTGCTATTGGATTACACTCTCAAAGATCATGGAGTAACGACCCGGATGTCAACGATTCGCCGCCAGCGTCAGCCAAATAGAAACTGTTTTGAAGCAACCTTGGCGAACTACTTCCTCCTGAAACTTCCTGGCAGATTAAATCTGTGTGGCGGACCGAGACTCGAACACGGGACCTTTGCCTTTCAAGGGCAAGTGCTCTGCCATTTGAGCTACCCACGCCGATATGAAATCTCATTCTACTTCCTCCTATTCAGTGATGTAACAGCTCTTCACATACAAACAACAATAACTCTTCTTGGTTCTTCAGTTTATGTAATTGTAGACTGTCATACTGTAATACTATACAGCTTTATTTTCAGAAACATTCAGAACAGTAGTTAAAACTTAGTTTCATTAGTTTGATTATTTCTTTTCATATACATAATCACTCCGCAAAACTACTAATTTCCGACAGCAATTTTGCACACAATAGTTAAAATACTAATAAGATTAGACTTAAACAGTTTTGGTTGTTTTCATTTGCTTTTAATTGTCATTGTTTCCTTATTTACGTAGTCTGTGTTTACCTACATTTGTATGTTTGTGGTTGTGCATTTCATCTCGTACGCTCTTCCGATGAATTTTACGCTCTTTGTGTTAACCGTCATTGTATTAGTAGGTAGCAACACGACGCGGATTGTTCAGTTTGTGTAGGAGAAATTTTTATCAGTGATAATCTGTTTGATCTGGACTAATAGGTGATCATTCGTAGCATTAGGGTATTTGGGTAATTACTGGCATATGTAGATGTAATGTTTAGTCAAGTTGAAGAAAAGTAGACTATTCCTAGTTCCAGTTAACTTAAAATCTCCGGATGCTGTAAATTCAGGGGAGACGGTTCGGAGTGTTGCCAGTCCCAATAGCTAAACACAGTCGGTTGTAGCCTAGTCGACGTTCGAGAAGGTGCTATTTCGGATGATACAGTTAGTTTTGTAACATCCTCTGATCAGTAATCGTCACGCTATGGACAGCCAAAACACTCTGGATGCATATCCGTGTCTCACCTAAGCGGCTTTCATGGATTGGTTCCCTACCTGAGTTCCAAGTGGCAACGGTCACCTCTGTATCAGACAGCAGACGCTTCATCCGTTCCAGTTAACATCTGATGGAGCCAATGCAAGTGTGTGGTGTCGGTTAGGCGTCTCGTCTCATTCAGTATAAAATCAGTACTAAATTAATGGAAATCATTTTGTTAAAAGGTGTCTGCCAGTGACGTACATTATCATTAAAACGAGGATTGTACTCCAGTTCCGAAGAATCTGCTGACAGACTCAAATCATAGATACAAAATTGAAGCTCCACTAATCTGCCACTACAACATTAATGGAACAATTTGCTCCCAGAACAACTGTGATTACTAAATGTATAGCAATGTCCTTACGATTTTCGTACTAGAGGAGAATATTGTACGTTCATACACTTTTAAGACTTTCGCCTCTAGCCAAACCTATAACAGAAGTAAAATATACTTTATTTTTCCGTTTTTAATTGATGACATTCATTTTCTTACGTTCCGCAATCTTTTTATGAAGTGATGAAAGTTACTCCAGAATATTAAGGGTTCTCCAAATCTGAACACATGTTTCAAGGTAAAAAATGGTCAAGTATCTAATATGAAATATTCTACTGAAATTTCGTTACAGACAAAAAAATCTTGTAAGTACTGCATTTCATCGTCTGCATGTTGCATTATTACTTAAATGATCACATATTATATAACTAGTTCTAAAACTCATATGGCATTTCACTCACCACCAACTCTATACCTGAAGAATTAACAGTTAATTCGGAGTGGCTTTAATATATTACACATCACTTAAATGTGTAGAGCGCGAAACATTTTCAAAAGCTGCGCAAAACGCAGCCTCATATCTGACAACAGCAAAAACTGTCGAAAATGCGGAAATTGTTTATGTCGGCAATCTTTCCTCCATGTCATTCTAAAATGACCACCAAAAATATCATGGGTTCCTAGGTTCTATGTACGGCACTCACCCCTTCATCTTAATATCATAAGGTAGCGTCAATCTTGAAGACGCAGTAAAGACTAATTTGACAACACAAATACAATAATATAACGCTATTATGTAAAAATCGTTGTGGCGCATCAGTTTAAAGGGTGTCCGGGACATGTTGAAGAAGATGAATAATTACTTACTATTCAGGTATTTCCCAGTGGTGTAGGACAAAACAGCTTACATAGCTCGCTGCATGTACGCTTCCCGACTACCTAGGTAGACATTATGAAATGAGGAACACCTCCAGCAGCAATTCAGCCCCGTAACTTAGTTGATTTTCAGTGGACACTGAAAAATATTTGTTTCAGAGAAAAGACGAATGAAATACCGATTATGAAGCATTAAGTGTCGCGCTCAGATATCAGAGTGTCCGTTTACTGGTTACATGCGCTTGACACAATTGTGAGAATGGCTACCCACTAGCTATTTGCAACTTATTCAATGAAGTATTGTCTTAAAATTAAAAAATTAGGAAGTATAATAGTCTTCAGTGCGGTATACGTTGGTTGTGAAGCTGCTATATTTCGTTTCTTTAACCACAGATTCAACTAGTATTTAATAACTAGTCCTCCAATCCAAGCGAGAGAGTGAGAGAGAGAGAGAGAGAGAGAGAGAGAGAGAGAGAGAGAGAGAGAGAGAGAGTTAACAGATAAACGAATTTTGTAGTTTTCTTATGGCCAAAAGGAAATACAAATGGTTCAAATGGCTCTGAGCACTATGGGACTTAACATTTTAGGTCATCAGGCCCCTAGAACTTAGAACTACTTAAACCTAACTAACCTAAGGAAATCACACACATCCATGCCCGAGGCAGGATTCTAACCTGCGACCGTAGCAGTCCCGCGGTTCCAGACTGCAGCGCCTAGAACCGCACGGCCAAGAACATAACTGGCTGAAATCATATATGGCAACATTTCATGCAGGGAAAAAACTGAAAAACGTTAACATTGAAGAAACTTAAGCAAATGAACCTGTCAATGTGTAGTTAAGTGCTCATTGTTTCGAAACTATTTAGAACTGAAACGGCGTACGACAGTTCGATGCAAACAGGGAGCCTTTTCTTTCACGGAAAAATCTCCAACCGACTGAGCTACCACAGGACAATAGAAGATTCGCTTCGACCGGTTAAATTTAGTGGGTTACATGGAATTAATGACAAAGGTTTCACAACAGTGCACATTAGGCTATAGAAATAGAAATTCAGCTTTGGAACAAAGCCTGGGCTGTGATCGAGTCATTCCGTCTTTATACCCTTCCAGCCATGATTGGCAGTCCAGTAAAGTGCCAGAGAGATCTGCGAGATATAGGAATGCGGAGAGCAGCACTGCCAGAAATGAAGCTGCAAAATATCGTCCCGAGTGGTCTCTGTACAGCTTAGTATTCTCCACGAGAGACAAACAGAGCAGATTTTGTTTTAAATTTGTGTTTGTAAATTTTAAGTAGGGCTTGACGGTGATCCATGTGAATATTAGATGAGAATACAAATCATTGTAGCAAATCACATGTTACATTATTTTGTAAAGAAGATATGTGTTAATGATGCTACTAACAACATCAAATTTTGTGTAGCACCGTAAATTATTTGTAATTACTATTCAATCACGTTGATACTGTATGTGTGAGAGAGAAAGAACATTGAATAGTTTAGATTCTTGTTAGAAACAGAGATGATATTACTCTAAGTATTGTTATTTTGGTCACTCAGAACGGGCTGATGTCATTTTAACACGTTCTTGTAATGTCAACTTCTTGTCTGTTTGTCTATTCGGTAAAAATTATGAATCTTATTTAAATTAACTCTCCGATTAACGAGAGTTTTGAATCTTTCGACATAACACAAAAATGGATGACAACAGAATATTAACCCGATTTCCTGTCTGGTGTGTTTCGGAGGGTACTCTGTTTTCCTGGCTTCCCGATGAGTAATCTCGGGATTGGAAAAGAATGACATATTAACTCGCGAGTCTGGTGTGTGGCGATGGGTTCTTCGTGTATCACCGCTATTTTCTCTTTTCGCATTCCAGTCACGGATGTTTCGTGGTACGCACTGTTGCTGGTGAGCCTCCATTTGAGCTCGAATCTCCCAGATTGTTACCTTCACGGTTTTTTCGCGAAATATACGTAGGAAGAAGAAGCCGTATATTGATTGACTCAGGTCAAAAGAAACTGACATAATCCTGTAATTTATGACCTGCCTCGGTTGAAATTTCAGCGAAATGTTTGAAATCGGTTGAAAAATTTCGCAAACGCGCAAGACTAAAAGGTAGAAAACTATTTAAATAAAATTTTTTAATCTAACACGTTTTTAAAACGGTCTAAAAAGTATAAAGTAATTTCTCCCAACGCCATACAGATTCTTAACCCTATTGAAACTTTCGCGTTTGTGAATTTTTAATATGTAAGACAATATTTGTAAAATATAACACTAAAAACGTGGGGCATATGCAATAGATAATAGTAAGGAGTGTAGAGACTAGCTGTCTTTGAGAAAAATAAGGCTACAGGTCTTGTCATTCACAGTGTAAAAACAGTCCTAGTAATTTAGATGAATTATTGAAATATGTTTTATCTGCTGCACATGACATTTCTTTTTCGCTTCAAATTTTACTTGTATTATCGTAGCTATCAAAAAATTCATAATTATAAATTTTCAGGACTGTATGGACAGGTATCTCAGTAGAGCAAGAAGAAATTACTTTATAGTTCGTAATCTGTTTCAAAAACGTATTAAATTAAAATGTTTTTATTAAAATAATTATTGTTTGTTTATTTGAAATGTTTCAAAGATCTCTGTTTCTGCTTTATGTTGTATATTTTATTCTTTCACGTTGGTTAGTAGCTGCTGCTTTTGGTTTTTCACATTTTTATTTTATATTCTGCATGTCTTTGACACTTCTTAAGTCCTCTAATCCCACTTTATTTCGTCCCGTTTGTAGAAAGTTTATTTATTATGTACACTGACTGAAAAGAAAGAGAAAACGAGAAGACATGTCGGATGTCAGTGTAATTTCGTACGTGCGCACACAATCGGTTGTTACATAAATGATTACAGTTGCAATTGTATGGCACAGGTAGAATGACCACTAGAGCCTATAGTATAGGGTTGTTACCAGTCCTGGGACGGTCTGTAAGCGTCGTTAGTTGACAGTTCACCGTAAAGGCCAGGGAGACGCCGAGTGAGCGTGTGAGGCAGCGCTGTCAGCAGCTGGCAGGATTTAAAAGCGGCGTCATTGTCGATCTCCACTTGACTGACTGGTCGAATCGAGCACTCCAGGTAGGTGAGGCATTTGGATGTGACAGTGTCCTGATGCTGAACTAAATGGGAACGTGAGGGAAGGCATATTCGTCTTCAATGCTCCGTTCGATGTTGCCTGGCCAGGGGGTCAGCGCATTAAGCGCCAAGCACATCGTACCCTCTTCACATTAGTTCTTGCCATCCGAGACAAGTACTTGATTCACTACGATCGTCTGTGTCATCCCGCTCCAATGGTCGGTATCTAGTAGCAGTTTGACCAGGAAATTACAGTCCCATGCATAGCCTCTGTTAATGCCACAACGAAAATGCAAGCGTTTGTAATACTACCGTAACTGGGAAGCAAGCAATTTTGAGGAACAGAGTGACATTCTGTTCAGCGATGAGTCGCACTTCTACATTACGCAGAATGACTATCGCCTGCGACCTTGGGAGCGATCCCATCCTAAAGTTTTGGAGAAGTGCATGGTGTCATGGTGTGGGGAGCTATCGGATATGGCTTCAACATGTTCATTTACATATATACTCCGCTAGCCACAAAGCGATGTGTGGCGCAAGGCACAATTCGCACCAAAGTCATATACCCCCCCCCCTCCCCCTCCCCCCTGTTCCACTCATGGTTCGCGCAGGGGAGAAACGACTCTCTGAACTCCTCAGTGCGACCTCTAATTTCCCTTACTTTTGGATGGTGATCATTGTGCGAATTCAACCCTGATGGTAATAATATTCTTAGTAGAACCGTGTTTCTGTTTACATAATGTAGTTTACTTATTTGTTAACATTATATCTGATTTATTTTCTACGGACAGAGTAATGCGAAAATGTGTTTTTCATAAAGCTGTAAATCGATGCAGTCAGAAACCTCGGAAGTATTATGTGAAGCGACGTGTATCAGCGATGTAGAATTATATCGATAGGTAGGAAGAGATGGCATCAACAAAGAGTCTGGAGTCAGAAGAAGACAGTGGTGGCGATTGTCGTGTCGCTTTTACACGGCGTTTCAGCAGTGACAGTCAATATTTCATATAGGCCAAAAGTAGCTAAAAAGCTCTAATAAACATGGGTCCTCAAATCAACCGTTGTCAGATACAACACTTTTCCTGTTGCCATCCATCAGTGGCATCTGTAAACCTTAAAGCATTTGTTCTAAATGTTGTCCATGCATCTGAGTGCAACACTGAACTCGTCTCTGAAACGGGTTGCGAATCCTCTCAGGCGGACAACAGCAAAAACTATCGAAAATAAGGAAATTGTTTATGTCGGCACCCTTCCCTCCATGTCACTCTAAAATATCATTAGACTGAAATCGCCACTAAAAGTATCATGAGTTCCTAGGTTCTATGTACGGCACTCAACCCTACATTTTAATATCATGAGGTAGCGTCAATCTTGAAGACGCAGTAAAGATTAATTTGATATCACAAATACAATAATGCATTATTTAAATAACACAATAATATATTATTTAAAAATCGTTGTGGCACATCAGTTTAAAGGATGTCTTGGACATGTTGAAGAACATGAATAATCACTAACTATTCTCCTATTTCTTTTGCTGTAGGATAAAACAGCTTATGTCGATCGCTGCATGTACGCTTCCCAACTACCTAGGGAGACATGATGAAATGAGGAACACCTCCAGCAGCAATTAAGCCCTGTACTTGTTTGATTTTCAGTGTACACTGAAATATATTTGTTGCAGAGAAAAGACGAATGAAGTACCGATTACGAAGCATTAAGTGTCGTGCTCAGTTATCAGATTGTCCGTTAACTGGTTACATGTGTTTTACATAATTGGGAGAATGGCTACCCACTAGCTATTTGCAACTTATTAAATGAAGTATTGTCTTAAATTTAAAAATTAGGAAGTGTATTAGTCTTCAGTGCTGTATACGTTGGTTGTGAAACTGCTATATTTCGTTTCTTTAACCACAATGTCAACTAGTATTTAATAAACAGTCCTCTAAGCGAGAGAGAGAGAGAGAGAGAGAGAGAGAGAGAGAGAGTAGAGAGAGAGAGAGAGAGAGAGAGTAGAGAGAGAGAGAGAGAGAGAAAGAGAGAGAGAAAGAGGGAGAGGGGAAGTTCTCCAGAGGGGACGATACAGAAAACATGGGCTTCATCATTCAAGTTAACAGAAAAACGATTTTTGTTGTTTTGTTATGGCCAAAAGAAGAGAACACCAATAAATTCATTTGACTGGCTGAAATCATATATGGCAACATCTTATGCAGGGGAAAACCTGTAAAACGTTAACATTGAAGGAACTCAAGCAAACGAATTCGTCAATGTGTAGTTAAGTGCTCAATGTTTCGGAACTATTTCGAACTGAAACCATGTACGACAGTTCGATGCAAACAGGGAGCCTTTTCTTTCGCGGAAAAATCTCCACCCGACTGAGCTACCATACGACAGTCGAAGATTCGCTACGAGCGGTTACATTCAGCGGGTTACACGGAATTTAGGGCAAAGGTTTCAGAACAGTGCACATTCCGCTACAGAAATAAAATTTCAGCTTTGGAACAAACCGTCTGCTGTGATTGAGTCATTCCGTTTTAATACCCTTCCGGCAATTTTTGGCAGTCCAGTAAAGTGCCAGAGAGATCTGTGAAATTAAGGATAGCAGAGAGAAGCATTGTCAGAAATGAAGCTGCAAAACATCGTCCCGAGTGGTCTCTGTAAAGCTTAGTGTTCTCCACGAGGGACAACCAGAGCAGATTTTGTTTTAAATTTATATTTGTAAATTTTAAGTAGGGCTTGACGGTGATTCATATGAATATTAGATAAAACTACAAATTATTGTAGCAAATCACATTTAACATTATTTTGTAAAGAAGATATCTGTTAATGATGCTGCCAACATCATCAAATTTTGTGTGGCACCGTAAATTATTTCTTATTATTATACAATCATGTTGATACTGTGTGTATAAGAGAGAAAGAACATCGAATAGTTCATATTCTTATTAGAAACAGAGATGATATCACTCTAAATATTGTTATTTTGGTCACTCAGAACGGGCTGATGTCATTTTAACACGTTTTTATAACGTCAGCTTCTTGTCTGTTTGTCTATTCGGTAAAAATTATGAAACTGGTTTAAACTAACTCTCCGATTAACTAGAGACTTGAAACTTTCGACATTACATAGAAATGGATGACAACGCAAAATTAACTCGCTTTCCTGTGTGGTGTGTTTCGGAGGGCAGTCTGTTTCCCTGGCTTCCCGATGAGTTATCTCTGGATTGGAAAAGAATGACATATTAACTAGCGAGTCTGGTGTGTGTCTATGGGTCCTTCGTGAATCACCGCTATTTTCTCTTTTCGCATTCCAGTCACGGATGTGCGCGGTATGCGCTGTTGCTGGTGAGCCTCCATTTGAGCTTTAATCTCCCAAATTGTTACCGTCACAGTTTTTTCGCGAAATATACGTAGGAAGAAGAAGCCGTATATTGATTGACTCAGATCAAAAGAAACTCACATAATCCTGAAATTTACAACCTTTATCTGTTGCAGTTTCAGCAAAATGTTTGAAATCAGTTGCAAAATTTCGCACACAGGCAAGACTAAAAGGTAGAAAATTATTTAAATAATTTTTTTTAATATAAGTCATTTTTAAAACTGTCTAAAAAGTATAAAGTTATTTCTCCCAGCTCCGCACAGATTCTTAACCCTCTTGGAACCTTCATGCTTGTGAATTTTTAATATCTATGACAATATTTGTAAAACATAAAACGAAAAACGTGGGTCGTGTGCTTTAGATAATAGTAATAACTGAGAAAAATAACGCCACAATTCTTGTCATTCGCAGTGTAAAAAAGCCCTAGTAACTTACGTAAAGTATTGAAATATCTATTATCTATTGCACACGATACGTGTTTTTCGCTTTAAATTTGCATGTATTGTCATAGCTGTCAAAAAATTCTCAACTATAAATTTCCAAGACTGTCTGTGTGGACTGAGGAGTCTCAGTGGGGCACGGAGAAATTATTTTATAGTTCGTAATCTGTTTTAAAAACGTTTTAGATTAAAAAGTTTTTATTTAAATAATAATTGTTTGTTTATTTCAAATGTTTCAAAGATCTCTGCTTTATCTTTACGTTGTACATTTTATTCTTTCACACTGATTGATAGCTCTGCTTTTGGTTTTTTACTTTATTGTTTTATATTTTGCATGCCTTTGCTGCTCCTTAAGTCCTGTTATCCCACTTTACATTGTCCCGTTTATTTATTATGTACACTACCTGAAAAAAAAGGCGAAACGAGAAGACATGTCGGATGTCATTGTAATTTCGTACATGCGCACACATTCGGTGAGTACATAAATGACTACATTTGCAATTGTTTGGCACAGGCAGAACGACCACTAGAGGCTATAGTATAGGGTTGTTACCAGTCCTGGTACGGTCTGTAGGCGTCGTTAGCTGACAGTTCACCGTAAAGGCCAGGGAGACGCCGAGTGGGCGTGTGAGACAGCGCTGTCAGCAGCTGGCAGGATTTAAAAGGGGCCTCATAGTCGATCTCCACTTGACTGACTGGTAGAATCGTGCAGTCGAGGTAGGTGAGGCATTTGAGGCATTTGGATGTGACAGTGTCCTGATGCTGAACTAAATGGGAACGTGAGGGTAGGCATATTCGTCTTCAAGGCGCCGTTCGATGTTGCCTGGCCAGGGGGTCAGCGCATTAAGCGCCAAGCACATCGTACCCTCTTCACATTAGTTCTTGCCATCCGAGACAAGTACTTGATTCACTGCGATCGTCTGTGTCATCCCGCTCCAATGGTCGGTATCTAGTAGCAGTTCGACCAGGAAATTACAGTCCCATGCATAGCCTCTGTAAATTCCACAACGAAAATGCAAGCGTTTGTAATATTACCGTAACTGGGAAGCAAGTAATATCGAGGAACAGAGTAACATTCTGTTCAGCGATGAATCGCGGTTCTACATTACGCAGAATGACTATCGCCTGCGACCTTGGAAGCGATCCCATCCTAAAGTTTTGGAGAAGTGCATGGTGTCATGGTGAGGGGAGCTATCGGATATGGCTTCTACATACTCCGCTAGCCACAAAGCGGTGTGTGGCACAAGGCACAATTCGCACCAAAGTCATATACCCCCCCCCCCCCCCCCCCCCACTTCCCACTGTTACACTCGCGGATCGCGCGGGGGAGAAACGACTCTCTGAACTCCTCAGTGCAACCTCTAATTTCCCTTGCTTTTGGATGGTGATCATTGTGCGATTTGAAACCTGATGGTAATAATATATGCTCTACATTGTCGGCGAAGATCGGATTTCTGAATTTAGTGAGCAGCACCTTCCGATTAGCGCGTCGACTATCTGCAAGGGTGTCCCACTTCAAACTTTCTATGTGATTTTTAACGCTCTGGCGATGGCTAAATGTACCAGTCAAGAATATCTTGCCGCTCTTCTTTGGACCTTCTCAATCTCTTGAATCGGACCAAACTGGCAAGGGTCCCATACGGACGAACAGTACTCTAAGACTGCACGAACTAACGTATTGTTGTTGAAGGACTACGTCGCTTCAGGATTCTACCAATAAACCGCAATCTAGAGTTTACCTTACCCGTTACTTGTGTGATCTGATCATTCCATTTGAGATCATTTCGAATAGTCACACCCAGATACTTGACTGATGTTACAGCTTCCAAAGACTGGGCATTTATTTTGTACTCGTACATTAATGGGAATTTTCGCTTTATTATACGCAGTAGATTACACTTACAAATATTGAGAAATAGCTGCCACTCATTAGACCACGCATTTAGTTTCTGGAAATCCTCATTGATATGTTCACAACTTTCGTGTGATGCTACTTTCCTGTAGACTACAGCATCATCGGCAAACAGTCTAATGCCGAGGTCAGTACCATCAACCAGATCGTTAATGTAAATCGTAAAAAGCAACGGACCTACTACGCTGCCCTGGAGCACACCTGAAGTTAACAATTGTTTCTGTTGAAGTCACCCCATTCAGGACGACATACTGCTCTCTGCCTGTTAGAAAACTTTCTATCCAACCGCATATGTCATCGGATAGACCGTAAACGTGCAGTTATTGGAGCGAGCGACATTCACGGAACTGAGTCTAACGCCTTTTGAAAGTCGAGAAATATGGCATCAACCTGGGAGCCGGTATCTTGAGCCTGTTGTATATCATGTACAAAGAGGGCCAGCTGTATCTCTCATGACCGCTGTTTCCTAAAACCGTGCTGATTTCTGCAGATGAGCTTCTCAGAGTCTAGAAAGGTCATTATGTCTGAACACAAAATATGTTCCATGAATCTAAAAAAAAAAAAAAAAATCGATGTCAGTGAAACTGGCCGGTAATTATGTGCATCCGATTTTCTCCCCCTTTAATAGATTGCTATGACCTGGGCTTCTTCCCATCCCGTGGAACTTTCCGCTGTTCCAATGATCGCTGACAGATGATGGATAAGAATGGTGCTATATTTGTAGCATAGTCAACACATTATCTCACGGGGAAACCGTCTGTGCCAGATTTCTTCCTGGCGTCTAAGGATCTTATTTGTTTTACAATCCCAGAAACACTAAACACTGTGCCAGCCATCCTTGCGTTTGTTCGATAAATGAAAGGGGGAATGGTGCTGCAGTCCACTACCATAAACGAGTTTTTGAAAGCTAGGTTTAGAATTTCGTCCTTCTCTTTAACATCATCCGTTTCATAACCCCTACTATCAGCAAGAGAAGGTATTGAATAATTTATAGCTTTCATAGCTTTTACATACGACCAAAATTTTTTGGGGTTATTATTAGAAGGTGCAGATAAAGTATTGCTTTCAAATTCGTTAAAAGAATCTCTCATCGGCCTTTAGAGAGCTGCTTCCATTTCGCATAATTTCTGTTTGTCAGCGGGGCAGTGACTGCGTTTAAAACGAGTGTGCAAAATGCTCTGCTTTCTCAGCACCTTCCTAATATGTTTGTTGTACCAAGGTGGATCATTTCCCTCCCCTCGTATTTTTACTAGGCACATACTTCTCTAGCACTTGGTGGACAATACCTTTAAATTCCGACCAAGTATATTCATTAATGACACTTTTAATGGCTTTCCGAAATAAGAAAATTGGACAGGTTTTTTTTTTTTTTTTTTTTTGTGCAACTTCCAGTGACATAGAAGCCACAACAACATTATGGTCGCTTATACCTTCTTCTAAATTAACTTCCTCAAAAAAGATCAGGTCCACTTGTCGCCCAGATATCGAATATGTTCCCATCTAGAGTTGGTTTTCTATCCAATTGTTCAAGGTTGTATGTTGAGAGTGCTCGTAGGATAACTTCACACGAGTCTTTGCTTCTGTCTCCTGTGATGAACTTGCGATTTTGCCAGTAAATGGATGCCAGATTAAATTCTCCACCTGTAACTAATGGATAATTTGGGTATTTAATTCCCATGTACTCAAGACTTTCACTGAAACGTTCTGTGACGTCTGTTGCAGATGCTGGAGGTCTATAAGAGCATCCTAATACAGTGGTCAATCTTTGTCTGATTGGCAGCTTTATCCAGACTATTTCATAGTCCGATCGAGTATCGGTCTCAACTGCGTTTAAACAGCTTTTAAGTGCATTGAACACACCACCTCCCATAGCATCAGTCCTATCCCTCCTAAACATTGTCCAATCCGAGTTCAAAATTTCACTGCTATTTATGTCTGGTTTCAACCAGCTTTCGGTTCCTAATACAATATGGGCATTGCTACTGTTTATTTCGGAGAGTAACACGGGGATCTTGCTACAGACACTTGGACAATTTACTGACATGATATGTAGCATATTTAAATCCTTTGGAATGACCTGTTTAGGCGAACTAACAATTTTTACAGTTGGCACACCCACATCAGTGTCAAGAATTGGTAATTTTTCAGGCCTACTATTTGTTTCCCGTGGTAAGGGACCTAATCTAAAAAACCACCATGCCTTGGGCCATGTTGTCTCACAACTGGCTGCAACGGCTTTGTGACAAGTTACCTAATTGTATCAAAAAATGGCTCTGTGCACTACGGGACTTAGTCCCCTAGAACTTAGAACTACTTAAACGTAACTAACCTAGAGACATCACACACATCCATGCCCGAAGCAGGATTCGAGCCTAATTGTATCAGTGCATGCATTAAGACCACAGGGCGCACATTTCGAGCTCCTTCTGAATTTGATTCGATACTGTAGTCAAAACGAAGGATGACTGGGTTTAACTTTCCGTCGACATTGAGGTCATTAGAGGCGGAGGAAAGGCTCAGGTTGTGTCGAGGATGCAGAAGTAAATCGGTCTTGCGCTTTCAAAGTAACCATCCCGGAATCTGCCTGAAACGATTTAGAGAAATCACGGAAAACCGAGATCTGGATGGCCGGATGCGGGTTCGAAGGTTCGTCCTGCCAAATGCGAGTCCATCATGATAACCACTGCTCCATCTCGCTCGGTGATATTGTAATCACGGAAATAACATCACATACCCACTTAAACTAATAAGTTTCAACTCGTTTTCTCCTCTTTTTTCTGAATGCTTCATTATTATCAGGTAGTCTGAATACGACGGGAAAAGCAGCCTGTAACAACTAAAGGGTATTTATATTTTTGTTACCGTTCACCAATGCAAAAAACCATCCACATAACTTGGAATTTTGGGTATTTATGTCTACATAATCTTCAGCTGACAGACAATACAACATTCTGCCCATACGTTATACTTACAAATTGTTCTTGCCTTATCAGTTGCGATAAATTCTTATGATGATGGAAGTACAATCCTCTGAAACACATAGAGCAAAGAACAATATATGTGATTGTAATGCTACATTTAAACTGATTTATATTTTAAACAGGTTTTAATCTTGTCAGGGACTTTCTTCGAGCAACAACGCGTGACAACAAAAAGAAATTTCCTAAAAGGCTGCTCGATGGAAAGGCGATATCCTGCCAAAATAAAATCTCATAACCATGATTTTCGTAACATACTAGATATTTGGAAGTAATGTGTTTCTTTTACTTTTAATGAAGCACAGGATTTCTTCCAGCGTGGATAAACCGTCACTCGCTATAAATACAGTAGTTCACTCGTTTTATACCCTAGACTGTACCAGATAGCTTGAAATCTGAATGTGGTGTTCGCTTTCTGTTGGACGAGGTGGTGTTCGCTGTCTGTAGGATCAGTGTATGGAGCAAGCGGTAGTTCTGCGAAGGAATTTCAGGTTGGGCGCTGCGAGAGCCGTCTATAGACATTCCGAAACTCGGGGTATGCAGGATTTCAGACATGAGAAACCGCTTCTCGCGAGAACAGTAGTAGAGAGACGCCGGAGTGCTGCTGCAGGGGCCTCGTGGCATCTGCACAAAGCCGAGTGTTCATGTCCTATCACCTTGCGGTCACCAACAAATCGAATGATCAAGCTTTGTTACTGCGTCTACAATTCCACCTCAAACCGTTTCTAAAAATGACGGTACAGTGCAATTAAGCTTTTGTGCGTTAAGTATACTAGTGTTAGCCCGCCCGGTAACCCGTGCGGTCTAACGCACTTCTTTCCGACCGGGAAGGCATGCCGGTCCGCGGCACGAAGACACCCGGCGGATTAGTGTCATGGTCCGCTGTGCCGGCCAGTCTGTGGATGGTTTTTAAGGCGGTTTTCCATCTGTCTCGGCGAATGCGAGCTGGTTCTCCTTATTCCGCCTCAGTTACATTGTGTATGAAATTGCTGAGCAAACACTGTCTCCACGTACGCGTACACGATAATTACTCTACCATGCAAACATTTGGGGTTACACTCGTCTGGTGTGAGACAATCATTGGGGGTCCACTGGGGCCGAACCGCACAATAACCCTGGGTTCGGTGTGGGGCGGCGGTGCGGTGTGTGTACGGTTGCAGCCTGTTGTGGGGTTGTGAACCGCTGTGGGCTACGGCGGAGACGAAGCCTTTCCGTCGTTTTTAGGTCCCCAGTTCAATACAATGCGCTACTACTGTTGAGAAAGATTTTGTTGATAACGTGAGTGATCCAAACAACGGCTGTGGACAAATAAAATCATGCACAAAATACAGCTCCAAACACGTACTGGAGCACCAAAGAAACTGGTACAGCATTTGTATTCAAATACAAAGATACGTAAACAGGCAGAATACGGTGCTGCGGTCGAAAACGCCTATATAACACAACATGTGTCTGATTCAATTGTTAGATCGGTTACTGCTGTTACAGTGGCAGGTTATCAAGGTTTGATGAGTTTGAACGTGGTGTTTATAGTCGGAACACGAGAAATAGTACACAGCTACTCCGAGGTAGCGATGAAGTGGGGATTTTCCCGTACGACCGTTTAACGAGTGTACCGTGATTATTAGGAATCTGGTAAAACATCGTATCTCTGACATCGCTGCGGCCGGTGAAAGATCTCCAAGGGTGACGACTGAAGAGAAACGTTAAACATGACACAAGTGCAAGGCTCCCGCAAATTTCTGCAAATTCCAGTGCTGGGCCATCAACAAGTGTCAGAGTGAGTACCACAGCACGACAGTTTTACGCCTCGCCTGGGCCCGTCAACACTGTCATTGGACCGTCTCATTTCAAATTGTATCGAGCGGATGGACGTCTACGGATATGGAGACAACCTTATGAATCCATGGACCCTGCATGTCAGCAGGGGACTGTTAAAGGTGGTGGAGGCTCTGTAATGGTGTGGTGAGGGGGGGAGGGGGGGGCGTGTGCAGCTGGAGTGATATGGGGCCCTTCATACGTATAGCTACGACTCTGACAGTTTACACGTACGTGAGCATCCTATCTGATCACCTGCATCGATTCATCTCCACTGTGCATTCCGACGGACTTGGCCAGTTTCATCAGAACAAAACGATGCCCCACACGTTCAGGAACACTTTTCTGAGTTTAGACACTCCCGCTGGACACTAAACGCCTCAGACATGAACATTATTGAGCATATCTGGGATGCCTTTCAACATGCTGTTAAGGAGAGGTCTCCCCCTCCCCCTTGTACTCTCACTGATTTATTGACAGCGCTGCAGGATTCATTGTCAGTTCACTCCAGCACTACTTCAGACATTAGTCGAGTCCATGCTACGTCGTGTTGCGGCATTTCTGCATGCTCACGGGGGCCCTGCACGATTTGCGATATTAGGCAGGTGTACCGGTTTCTTTGGCTCTTCAGTGTTCATGTTCATAATGAAGAACATGCCAACTAGCAGGTAAGGTTCATTCTTACCTGCTAGTTGGTATGTTCTTCACTACGAACACCGATGTTTGGAGCTGTAATTTCTGCATGACTGTATGAGTCCCCTGGACTTAGTGTTGCAATCAAGATTATCACTCCGTGATTGAAATCGGTATGCAACAATAAGGAAACGGTTTCAAATTTATTCGACCAACGCTGCAGTTCCACTTGTTTGCAATACTAGTTGTGTGATCATGGTGCACAAGTTTCGTAATGGAATCCAATTGCAAGTGCAAGGGTTTTGTTGTTTGTAATGCTTTCCACAGTGATGGTGTTGCACTTGTTTTCTGTTTCTGTTATAATATTATTGGAAATGATGGGTGCGGCGTGTACGTTATGCTCGTCTTCAAGTTCTTACATTTACTCTAAACTAAGATGTTTGAGGATCCCAGTGACACTGAACTGCTGGTATGGTTAGATCTAAATTTCTAATGTAGCTGAAAGTTCTTGTTGCTAGGGGCTGCTTCAGCCACTTAATGAGGCAGCAAGATATTGAAGCAGCTTTTAACCACAATCTTTCAAAGAGAAGTGCCAAATAAATGGTAAGTACACAAACTAAATATTCTCGAGGAAGCTGTTTTTTTAAAACCCTTATAAATTATGCGGGTGGAAATAAAAAAAAAAGAAAAAAAAAGAAATTTAAAGGCAGGGCAGCCGAAAGTAGAAGCGAATAATGTTGTTAAGCATGATTAGTTCTATATTTTACGCTAAGTCAGGACAGGGTTACGCATGCATAAACCGATTTGGAAGTGTGCCTTTTCATGGATATTCAATTTTGGTTTGAGGAATAGTGTCGTAGGCGGAAAAAATGGAAGTTGAGGGAAACGAAGAAAGTTGTATGAAACAATTTCTGGTGAACAAGTTCATCCGGAGAATAAAGTGCAATTTCCATAAAATCCGAACGGCAGTCATATAATTGGAACCTTAAGAAAGATTCTAGAAAAGTAACTGCTATTGTTCAAGTCGTGAGTCGATGACTAAATGAAGAAAATCACAGAAAATATCAAAGAGTATAAATACAAGGTGAAGTTTGGAGACTAGATAGACTTCCTAGATGGATTCATGAAGGCCCAATACTTTGAAAAGGATAGACTGCTTACATAGGACAGACTGTGGAAGTAACGTATAGATAGCTAATATTAAGGTTGTGGAAATAATACGTGGTGGAATAAGTTAAAGAATTCTCCTATCCAAGCAGAAAAGTTTGACAGAAAGATTTCGACATAAGCTCCCTAACGGTATCTGATGTGATAAGGAACTCTAGACGGTCCTGGAAATATACATCTGGTGTAAAGTGGGGAACAGGACCTGTTCATCTCATATACTGCTAAGAGGGACTTGCTATCGCGTGAACTGTGATGATATTGAAGAATAACAAAATCAATGAGACACATAATTTACGATGTCAAGAAGTGCTGACTGGATTAGGGTGAAGATAGAGGCCCGCAAGAATTCTTACCAGGAGAATGGATTGCTTAGTGGGAGGTTCAGGCATCCATGAATAGCTAACTCGGCACTGTAAGAAGCACTAACTGGGATATCAGTAAGACTGGGGCTAGAATGAACATAAAATACACTGCCAGACAAAACAGGTGGAACACAGAGAGGTGACTGTCAGATGTCTGTATAATTTCTTATATGTACATATCAGCGGCGTATAACTGTTTCCAATTTCCTGTGGCAAGAGTGAGCAGTTCCTGATCGCGGATCCATAGTTCAATTACAGATAATACCGGTATACTCTCAGCTTTTGACTGGATGGATGTTTGAGTTCTTCTCGTCGCTGTTCCATCATCGATGCTGACCACGTCACCGAAATGGAATCAAATAAAAAGACTTTCACTGAGCGGTAGCTGCCCCCAGAAGGGGAATCCTAACGAAATCCGCCGTAAATATTCATTTCTGTGTTAGGTACAACGTCCACAGAAGTGTGAGCCGACGCGCAAGAACTGCTAGCTCGAGTTCGCCTTTACGTCCACATACGTTACACTGGTGAGCTTCCACCGCCAGGGAAGGCCTCTTGTCAGTTGCTAATAGCACAGAGGGAGGGAAGCGTTCGGCAGAGAGAGTCCCACGTCGTCGTGCTGCTTGGAGCTGTGGGATACACCGTCGACGATGGCAAGTGGGCTGGTCAGATTCGACGAGAGGACGTTACCGAGGCGGGCAACATGGGGCCTAACAATGTGATTCAACCACCTTCCCGAGCAGCCGATGTGTGAAGTTGTCGCCTGGTCTGCGAATACACTGCCTGATCGGGCTCTAAGGCGCGGCCAGCACGTTGGTATCGGGAAGGCATCAAATCGACTGACTCCGACCGACAAGCACCTTCCTGTTCGACAGTGAATCACATTTCTGCAGTTTCATGGATGATCGTCATTGGCCAGTGTGAGCTGCGGAGAATTTCATTCTTCCGATGTTTGGGGAGACACAGCAGTGCCACTCGTAATATCATGGTGTGGGTAATCTCTGGGTACCTCAGGTCACGGCTGGTACTGATTCAGAGAACTCTGATGGCACAGTGGTATGTCTCGGACGTCCTGCGTCCTCAAATGTGTCAGTTTTGTGGTGCCATTTTTTAACTATACTTTCCATCCACAGATGGCACATGCCTCTATAAACATTCTTCGTAATCAGAATGAGATTTTCACTCTGCAGCGGAGTGTGCGCTGATATGAAACTTCCTGGCAGATTAAAACTGTGTGCCGGACCCAGAATCGAACTTTGCCAGGAAGTTTCATATCAGCGCACACTCTGCTGCGGAGTGTAAATCTCATTCTGGAAACATCCCCCAGGCTGTGGCTAAGCCATGTCTCCGCAATATCCTTTCTTGCAGGAGTGCTAGTTCTGCAAGGTTCGCTGAATAGCTTCTGTAAAGTTTGGAAGGTAGGAGACGAGGTACTGGCAGAAGTACAGCTGTGAGGACAGGGCGTGAGTCCTGGCAGATTAAAACTGTGTGCCGGACCCAGAATCGAACTTTGCCAGGAAGTTTCATATCAGCGCACACTCTGCTGCGGAGTGTAAATCTCATTCTGGAAACATCCCCCAGGCTGTGGCTAAGCCATGTCTCCGCAATATCCTTTCTTGCAGGAGTGCTAGTTCTGCAAGGTTCGCTGAATAGCTTCTGTAAAGTTTGGAAGGTAGGAGACGAGGTACTGGTAGAAGTACAGCTGTGAGGACAGGGCGTGAGTCGTGCTTGGGTAGCTCAGTCGGTAGAGCACTTGCCCGCGAAGGAAAAAGTCCCGAGTTCGAGTCTCGGTATGGCACACACTTTTAATATGCCAGGAAGTTTCATTCTTCGTAATATTGACGTTCTTCTGTCACCATCAAGATCCCCAGATCTGTGCCAAATAGAATAAGTGTGGGATCTGAATGGAAGACAACTCCTCTCACAGCCAGTATGCAGGACATCAAAGACCATTAATAGCAGGCGTCTAGGGGTAGCGTCTTTCATTAGTACTAAAAACGTCGGTGCCTCCGAGTTCGAAACTCGCCACCGCTTAATTTTTAATTAATAATCAGCATTGGTGGCCGAAGACTTCCGGCATAAGAAATTACCCCTATTCTGCCAACGACGTTGTCAAAGCGGGTGGAGAAGCGGACAGAGGTTCATGGCACTCTCTTATCCTTGGCGTGGGAAACTGCCCCTAAAGGCGGAAGAATCGACATTAGTCGACGGCATGAAGCTGCAGAAGGCAATGGAAACCATCAAAGACACGTAACGTGTATCCACAGGAAATGTGGATAGTAGTTGAAATAGTCTTACGATGATATCTCAGTTGTACAAAGATTTCCGAATAGTCCACCATTCGGATCTTTGGAAGGAGACTGCCAAGAGCAAGGTGACCAGGAGAGAAAGACTGAATAACCAACGGAACGATAACGACAGTTCAAGTATATATACCGACGTCGCAAGAGAAACAGTATGAGGTCACTGAACGTAAAAAGAGATGAAAATTCAATATACTAGTCATGGAGGACTTGAATGCAGTTGAAGGGGAAGGAATACAAGTAAAGGTTAGAGGAGTATATGGGCTTAGGACAAGGAATGACAGAGGAGAAAGACTAGGTGAGTTCAGGAATAAAATTCACCTAGTAATAGCGAATACTCTGTTCAAGAGTCACAAGAGGAGAAGGTATACCAGAAAAAGGACGGGTGAAACGCCAAGATTTCAGTTAGATTACATTATGGTCAGACGAGATTCAGAAATCAGATACTGGATAGTAAGGCGTACCCAGGAGCAGATATAGACAGAGACCACAGTGTAGTAATGATGAAGAGGAGACTGAAGTTTAAGAGATTTGTCAGGAAGAATCAATACGCAAAGAAGTTGGATACGGAGGCACTAAGAAATGACGAAACACGGTTGGAGTTCTCTAAAGGTACAGACACAGAAATAAGGAATACACTCCTGGAAATTGAAATAAGAACACCGTGAATTCATTGTCCCAGGAAGGGGAAACTTTATTGACACATTCCTGGGGTCAGATACATCACATGATCACACTGACAGAACCACAGGCACATAGACACAGGCAACAGAGCATGCACAATGTCGGCACTAGTACAGTGTATATCCACCTTTCGCAGCAATGCAGGCTGCTATTCTCCCATGGAGACGATCGTAGAGATGCTGGATGTAGTCCTGTGGAACGGCTTGCCATGCCATTTCCACCTGGCGCCTCAGTTTTACCAGCGTTCGTGCTGGACGTGCAGACCGCGTGAGACGACGCTTCATCCAGTCCCAAACATGCTCAATGGGGGACAGATCCGGAGATCTTGCTGGCCAGGGTAGTTGACTTACACCTTCTAGAGCACGTTGGGTGGCACGGGATACATGCGGACGTGCATTGTCCTGTCGGAACAGCAAGTTCCCTTCCCGGTCTAGGAATGGTAGAACGATGGGTTCGATGACGGTTTGGATGTACCGTGCACTATTCAGTGTCCCCTCGACGATCACCAGTGGTGTACGGCCAGTGTAGGAGATCGCTCCCCACACCATGATGCCGGGTGTTGGCCCTGTGTGCCTCGGTCGTATGCAGTCCTGATTGTGGCGCTCACCTGCACGGCGCCAAACACGCATACGACCATCATTGGCACCAAGGCAGAAGCGACTCTCATCGCTGAAGACGACACGTCTCCATTCGTCCCTCCATTCACGCCTGTCGCGACACCACTGTAGGCGGGCTGCGCGATGTTGGGGCGTGAGCGGAAGACGGCCTAACGGTGTGCGGGACCGTAGCCCAGCTTCATGGAGACGGTTGCGAATGGTCCTCGCCGATACCCCAGGAGCAACAGTGTCCCTAATTTGCTGGGAAGTGGCGGTGCGGTCCCCTACGGCACTGCGTAGGATCCTACGGTCTTGGCGTGCATCCGTGCGTTGCTGCGGTCCGGTCCCAGGTCGACGGGCACGTGCACCTTCCGCCGACCACTGGCGACAACATCGATGTACTGTGGAGACCTCACGCCCCACGTGTTGAGCAATTCGGCGGTACGTCCACCCGGCCTCCCGCATGCCCACTATACGCCCTCGCTCAAAGTCCGTCAACTGCACATACGGTTCACGTCCACGCTGTCGCGGCATGCTACCAGTGTTAAAGACTGCGATGGAGCTCCGTATGCCACGGCAAACTGGCTGACACTGACGGCGGCGGTGCACAAATGCTGCGCAGCTAGCGCCATTCGACGGCCAACACCGCGGTTCCTGGTGTGTCCGCTGTGCCGTGCGTGTGATCATTGCTTGTACAGCCCTCTCGCAGTGTCCGGAGAATGTATGGTGGGTCTGACACACCGGTGTCAATGTGTTCTTTTTTCCATTTCCAGGAGTGTAGATCAGTAGGCAGTACAGTTCAAGAAGAATGGACCTCTAAATAAAGGCACAAGGAATTTGGGATGGACATCATTAAATGAAAGGCGTTTTTCGTTGCGACGAAATCTTCTCATGAAATTCCAGTCACCAACTTTCTCCTCCGAATAGGGAGGAACGATCACAAAGATAAAATAAGGGAAATCAGAGCTCGTACGGAAGGATATAGGTGTTCATTCTTACCGCGCGCTATACGAGATTGGAATAACAGAGAACTGTGAAGGTGGTTCGATAAACCCTCTACCAGGCACTTAAATGTGATCTGCAGGGTATCCATGTAGATGTAGATGTAGATGTAGAAGGTAACTGCGGACAAACCGTGGATAACAGAAGAAATATTTCAGTTAGTAGATGAAAGAACGAAGTGCACAAATGTTCAGGGAAATTCAGGAATACAGAAATACGAGCTACTGAGGAATGAAATAAATGGGAAGTACAAGTAAGCTTAGACGAATTATGTTGCTTGAAAAATGTGAGAGAATCGGAAAAGAAATGTCTGTCAGAAACACTGACTCAGCATATAGGAAAGACAACACCACCCTCAGTGAAATTAAAAGCAAGGGTGGTAAAGTTAACAGTGCAACAGAAATACCACTGTTAAATACAGAGGAGAGAGCGGATAGGTGAAAAGAGTACCTTGAAGGCCTCTATGTTGAATATTCATCTGATATAATAGATGAAGAAACAGGAATCGATTTAGAAGACGTGGGGGATCCAGTATTGAATCAGATTTAGCTTTGGAGGACTTAAGGTCGAATAAGGCAGAAGGGATAGTTAACATTCCATCAGAATTCCTAAAGTCATAGGGAGAAGTTGCAGTAAGACGACTACTCACGTTGCTGTATAGAATGTATGAGTCTAGCTACATACCGTCTGACTTTCGGAGAAATATCATCCACACAATTGTAGAGAATTAGTGCGAGAATTATCGCTCAGTCAGCTTAACAGCTCATGCATCCAAGTTGCCTACAAGGGTAGCATGAAGAAGAATGGAAAAGAGAATTGAGGATGTGTTAGCTGAGGATCAGTTTGGCTTTAGTAGAAGTAAAGGCGCCAGAGAGGCAATTCTGACTTTGTGGCTGATAATGGAAGCACGACTAAAGAAAAATCAAGATACATCTGATTCAGTGCACGCAGGCCAGGACAGAGTGGTTTGCCCACTGATAAGTGGGCTCTTTCCCTTTTCTCTCCTTTGCCATCTTCTCATCTGAGAGTAGCGGTTGCCACCTACGTCCCCAATTATTTGCTTGATATATTCTTCCTCTACAGTGTTTAACCTCTACAGCTCCCTCCAGTACCACGGAATTTATTCCCTGATGTCTTAGCAGATGTCCTAAAATCTTGACTCTTGTTATTGTAAGTGTTTTCCATGTATTAATTTCTTCGCCGATTCGGCAAAGAACCTCTACATTACTTACATTGTCAGTCCATCTAATTTTCATCATTCCTCTGTAGTGCCACCGTTCAAATATTTTCATTCTTATCTTTTCAGGTTATCCCAAAATCCATCTCGCACTATCATACAATGCTGTGCTCCAAACGTACATTCCAGAAAATTCTTCATCAAATCAATACCTACGTTTGATTCTAGTCGATATGTCTTGGCCAGAAATGCCCTTTTTGCTTTTGCTAGTATGCTTTTTACGTTGTCCTTTCTCCGTCCCCATCATGGATTAGTTTGCTGTAAGTTGATCCATGACAACTGCAGTGGGGTGGGCGCCGTAGCTCCTGGAGCCTATCTCAATCAAAAGGTTACTCGATTTTTTAGAAGTCTTTACTGCATCATCGCCCCGGTGTTGTCACAGCTGTGTAGATGGCTACTTTTTGTGTCTGCAGCTGATAACGCTTCACAACTGAAAGCTGGCAACAACCCTAAGACCTCACCCGGATCATCTTATTCCGCCACTATAGGTAGTTGAATTCCGTAAGTTCATACGCTTCGTAGTCACTACTAATTACTTTCACTTTCTTCGATGTACTCTCAGTCCATATTCTGTGCTTATTAGACCTTTCATTCCAGTCAACAGATCCTGTAATTCTTATTTACTTTTACTGAGGACAGCAGTGTGATCGGCGAATCTTAAATTATGATCCCTTCACCATGAATTTTAATCTCATTCTTGAACCTTCCTTTTATTTCCCTTATTGCATCTTCGACGTATAGAGTGAACAGCGTGGGAGAAAAACCACATTCCTGTCTTACACTCTTTTTAATCTGTAGACTTTATTGTTGGTACTAGTACATGTTGTACATTACCCTGTCTTTCTCAATACCTGACGCCTTTGTTTTCTAAGGATTTTTAACATCTGGCACCATCTGACACTGTCGACCGCTTTTTCTAGATCGACAGATCCAACAAAAGTGTCTTGATCTTTCTTCAGTCTTGCTTCCATTTTCAACCGCAACGTTACAACTGCCTCTCTGCTGTCTTCACTTTTCCTAAAGCTGAACTGTTCATCATCTAACAGATCCTCAATTTTCGTTCCCGTTCATTTCACTATTCTCATACTGTCAAATTGTTTGCAAATTTGAATCTACTGGTTTGAAAACCATCACATGCCCTCTCAAACAGCTTGGTTTCATCATCATTTCCTCCTTCCCTTCAGGGTGATTCACCTTTTCATTGTCAGGCAGTGTATCATGGATAGGTGTTAGGAAGTTCCAAGGTCTATAGAGAAGCGGGCGTGCATTGCTTTGGTAGGTCAGGATGGCGTAGTTGCTCTCCTCGCAAGAGTTGTGGATTCGGTCGGTGGGTGAGAGAGTGTTGAATCTATCAAAGGTAGGGGCTGCTGCAGATACACAGCTTTTAGTAAAACTCTTAACTGAAACCGGTGCGTCCTCTCATCTGGAAGTCGATGGCCGACAGTGATCCAAGGCGTCTACATACGAATGTAATGGGCGTGCCTGATAACTACAAGCTGCTGGGAGACGGTGTGCTAACGATGCGCAGAGGTTGGCGCCAGGTGATACCAGGCTAACGTGGTTAGACGAGGTGGTGTCGAGTTTGTGATGGCCCACCATATTCTCAAGATTCCATAGACTGACGAATGGCATGGAACATTGGACCACAATTCCTGGCTGGTGCCTGCTTGCTGGAGATTCTGTGAACCGATCCACAGATCTGCTCCACTTTGTCGCCTCCCCTACCTACCTGCCTAATTATGGCATCCGCCCGTTGAGCTGTTTTGGTGTCTCGCAGCACTTTCGAGTTGTATTGTATTGCAGTAAGGTCCAGGAAACCGCACTTCGGGGGTAATCTCATGTCAGTAGTGGACAAGGGAGAAACCTTTGTGGGGTAACTCTTGGTTGAAACTGGGTGTTGCCATCGGAACGTTTCTGTTTTTTTTTGTTTTTTTGTTTTTTAGATTAATAGTGATCTTAATTAAAGACTCATCTTGGAAAATTCGAGACTAGTTTCGAAAGAGCGAAGGCGTGCTGCGTCCTGGCAAGGCTTCACGTGCAAATTGTAAATTTTTATTCCTACTGTGGCCTGGCAGTAGAGGCCAGCCCAGACGATGTGCGAATCAAGTAGGCCACAGGACGATATTGTTGACATTACGACAAAACACTCCAGGAATAAGGGAGCTCCTGACACTGGTCAATGGTCGAGGGTTTGGAACTGCTAATACAGTGTGACCTAGAGTGAAGTGATATTTTATAGCTCGGGTACTGTTTGTTACCGAGAAACTCACATACTGCTAATTGAGGCAGGCCTAGCAACTCGTGTTCGGGACAGAGTGGGCTAGAAAAAGCTGACAGGCAAGTAATACGAAGCCTCCTCCTGTAAACGTCAAAAGTGTAGTTATATGGGTATAAATAATCGAGCTTAGGGGCTCCAATCACGTAGTCGTTTCGCCGTTTTGTCAGCATCTTGAGGTGGAAAGAACCACAGGCTTTTGAGTTGCAATGAAATCACAACCTCAGTGATGAAGATCACCCTTTGAGTGACTCATCGAGATCGGGCGAGATGTTTATACCTCTGGCGTAGCGGCGCGGAAATTTGACTGAGGTGGGGACCTGGTGTGTTGCTAGCATTCACCCTGTATGGGACATTGGCCGCAGGACTGCAAGCTTTCTACAGTCTGACTGGCGGAAGCACCTTCTAGCCACCTAGACATCATCGGCCATGATCGGTCCCTCGGAGGTTGACCGGAGAGTTACTTCTCAGCAACGGACATCTCGTGTCGGCTGCTGCACCCAAGTGCACGACGGGACGACCGCAGATAAGTGTGGACTTATGTAGCCCATAAGGCATTAGAAACATGGTGGGGCACGCTCGTTCTTCTCCACTGGCTGCACGCGCCTGCTGATGGGCTGCTCAGCATCGCGGCAGCTGCTGCCCGCGGACCAGAACAACGGACGTCACCGGCAGATCGGAGCATCAGCACATTCCGCGATCGGCTGCATCAGCAAGCACGCAGCGCGGCCGTGAGGACACCAAGAGGACTGTATAAGAATTCTTTAATAATTACCAGTCAACACTGTTTGACCGCACGGCCGGCCGGTGTGGCCGTGCGGTTCTAAGCGCGTCAGTTTGGAACCGCGTGACCGCTACGGTCGCAGGTTCGAAACCTGCCTCGGGCGTGGATGTGTGTGGTGTCCTTAGGTTAGTTAGGTTCAAGTATTTCTAAGTTCTAGGGGACTGATGACCTCAGTAGTTAAGTCCCATAGTGCTCAGAGCCATTTTTTTTTACCGCACGCCACAGGGTAAATCTGCCCTCTCCGTCACCCTTTCTCTCACCAATCCTGACACGTTGTGGTCAGGAACAAACAGGTTATTAGTTAGTCTAAACTCCATGTGGTCCAAGGTTTCACGTCACTGGTCTCAGCACCGAATCCTTCGGACGTTGTGGGCCGTCGCCAGCTCGACACCATTTGCGCTAACGCTAGTATCAGCGGGCCTTCAAAATCTGAGTATCAATCCCAAGTAACATAGCTCGATGAACTGGGAGCATAAATGGAAAGAACTGATTCAGTATAGCACAGAAGGTAACTGCAATAAATACGAAATGAAACGAACAGAAATTACATTTTTATTCCAATACAAAAAATGTACAGAAGTCACCGACAATTATGATGGGCTTCTGGAGATTACAAAAGACAGGACATGACACTTAATAGGGTGTGTGATCACCGCGAACGGCAGTGCATGCTCTGTACCGTTGTTCCATGCTGGCCCCAATGATGGTAGGGATGTCGTGTGGTAGACCGTTTCATTCCTTCACTGTTGACAACTAGTGGTAATCGTTGGTGGCTGTGGAAGTGCTGCCTTATGTCTCTCCAATGATCCCACACCAGCTCGATGAAAGCTGGAGGAATGAGCAGGCCAGTAAATTCGCTGCACATTTTCTCGATACAAGAGCTTTTCTACCTGAGCAGTACGATGGGGTAGCGCACTGCCATCCAGAAAAATGAAGTCGGTGCGGAATGCACGAATTCCGTTGACAGGTGAGTACACATTGTCTGACATTTGGAGCTCAGTGCGCAAATGCTACACTATGATTCACCCCCATCGTAACTCCTGAACCAACAAAGGGAACATGTTAGATGATGTTCCTGGCTGTTTTACATGTTCCCCTCTTTCGCCGTATCCGAGTAATTCGTGGATCTCTAATGAGACTGTATCTGCTTAAAGATTACACGAAACCACTCCTCGTCAGATCAGTCTATACGCTCTTGGAACTATCACAAACACTGCTAGCGTTGCACGGTAGTCAAGGGAACACAATGAACTTGTCGTCGAGGCAGTTTCTGTGCCACTGTCGTTCGTGGGACTGCGTGCCTTTCTGTCTTCTTAAATGTGGTTGCAGTTGCATCCGTTGTTTGATGTGGGTGCCTTCTTGTCAACTGCACAAACTTACGGTTTTTTGCTACTGCAGTTGACTGTGGTCGACTATCTCCTCTCTTTCGGGCAGCAGTCTCTGTAGTTAAAAATGTTCCCATTGCGCGTGAAACACTGCTGTAAGCAATATGAAACCCTCACGTTTCACTCGTCACACTCTGTCCTTCTTCTGTCTTGTGATGACTCTTCCTTGTGTGCAGTAAGTAAGATATTGTCTCCGGAGCATACTGTAATGAAGAGCACTACCTCAGTGCACGGCAACGCAACTTCTCGTTGATAAACCCATATTGTCTTTTCCGGTTCCTTCTGTTGCGTCGTGTTACGGAGCCAAACTTATTTTGGCGCTGACTTCATGCCACTGACGACCAGTTTTCTGAGCAGGACTGGGAGTCCTCAGACAACATGCTTACTCACTTTCACTCATTACCACCGAGTTGTTAAAGAGTATTTATGTTGACTGGAATACTCTCTTTGAAATTCTAAAGGTGGCAGGGGTAAAATACAGGGAGCGAAAAGCTATTTACAATTTGTACAGAAACCAGATGGCAGTTTTAAGAGTCGAGGGACATGAAAGGGAAGCAGCGGTTGGGAAGGGAGTGAGACAGGGTTGTAGCCTCTCCCCGATGTTATTCAATCTGTATATTGAGCAAGCAGTAAAGGAAAGAAAAGAAAAATTCGGAGTTTTTATTAAAATCAATGGACAAGATATACTGTAAGAACTTTAAGGTTCGCCGATGACATTGTAATTCAGTCAGAGACAGCAAAGGACTTGGAAGAGCAGTTGAATGGAATAGACAGTGTCTTGAAAGGGGGATATAAGATGAACATCAACAAAAGCAAAACGAGGATAATGGAATGTCGTCGAATTAAATCGGGTGATGCTGTGGGAATTAGATTAGGAAATGAGACACTTAAAGTAGTAAAGGAGTTTTGCTATTTGGGGAGCAAAATAACTGATGATGGTCGAAGTAGAGAGGATATAAAATGTAGACTGGCAATGGCAAGAAAAGCGTTTCTGAAGAAGAGAAATTTGTTAACATCGTGTATAGATTTGTCAGGAAGTCGTTTCTGAAAGTATTTGTATGGAGTGTAGCCATGTATGGAAGTGAAATGTGGACGATAAATAGTTTGGACAAGAAGAGAATAGAAGCTTTAGAAATGTGGTGCTACAGTTGAATGCTGAAGATTAGATGGGTAGATCACATAACTAATGAGGAGGTATTGAATAGAATTGGGGAGAAGAGGAGTTTGTGGCACAACTTGACAAGAAGAAGGGACCGGTTGGTAGGACATGTTCTGAGGCATCAAGGGATCACAAATTTAGCCTTGGAGGGCAGTGTGGAAGGTAAAAATCATAGAGGGAGACCAAGAGATGAATACACTAAGCAGAATCAGAAGGACATAGGTTGCAGTAAGTACTGGGAGATGAAAAAGCTTGCACAGGATAGAGTAGCATGGAGAGCTGCATCAAACCAGTCTCAGGACTGAAGACCACAACAACAACAACATTTATCTCGTCGTTAAGCCCAGAGCTGTGTACATAATCACACCAATATAACAGAAGATTACGTGTAGGAAGCGTTAGCAAGTTCATAGTAATAAAGTGACACAAATCGTTTCAGAAGATAAACACAACAAACCCCTACAATACATACCACAAGGATATTTCAGGTGGCGCATAATCTTGTGGAATTCTTTTCAGTTAACAGTAAAGTGCTACTGTAAATGAAAATGATGAGCGCTTGACGTGTTTGTGGTGGAGAATGTAGGGTGACGGTGACGTGCACTGATCTCGAAATATAACGTCAGAAGCCAAGGGACGGATCATCAACAAAAATTGCTTCAAATTGCTCTGAGCGCTTTGTGACTTAATATCTGAGGTCATCAGTGCCCTAGAAGTTAACTAACCTAAGGATATCACACACATCCATGCCCGAGGCAGGACTCCAACCTGCGACCGTAGCAGCCACGCGGTTCCAGACTGAAGCGCCTAAAACCGCTCGGCCACAGCGGCCGATTTCACCAACAACGATACCACGTGCCCACATTCTATTAGTCTCGGATTTACATCCAAAGCAATTGTTACCGGACAATGGCCTAAGACGCCAAAAGACAATTCGCCACCAAATAAATGTAATTTTTCACACAGATCAGGGGTTCTATGCTGTCTACTCTAGTTCCGTTGTCAGATAAATACTGACGATAAAAATCTGTCTACTACCGGTATTCGAATAGCCTACACGTACATAGAGGGCCACTACACTGGCGTGCGCTAACTATCTCAGACTTTTCTTTCCTTTTAAAGTGAAACTAAGTTTTAGTTCCGCTGCTTGAAAGACTATAGCTCAGTCAGCCGATCGTTCACATAAGAATGACCAAACTGAGATGAATACAGTCAGCAGAGTAAATAAAATATAATTTCGCTTTAAAGAAATCTAACCCAATATATATGTGGTGGCTTCTAAACTTACAACATTATAGATGTAGCTTTCATCGACCTGACGGATGCTTAAGACTGTTAGTCGTCATATTCTGATGAAATAGATCGATAACCCTACCAAGGACAGAAGTTTCGCCAAACTCACTGAAAACGTACTCGGAAACACAATTTTGTATGTTAACTTTCACGAACAATGTGCTGAATGGTGATTTCAGCAAAATGGGTCACTTCGTACTGGCGCGTGCTGCCTTTAACATCTATACTAATGACGCGCCACTGCCAGAGCAGGCTACGACTCTTCCTGATGAAGATAATGTGATATTGGTAGAGGAGGCTTTAAAGTCTTTTAAAGACGTGCTTTTAAGTACCTAAGTAATTCAATAACAATAACTTTCACCAAACCCCTTAAAAATAAACTGTGTCGGTTCCATCTGGAATGCAAAAAGGAACATCGCAAACTCGTTGTCTCACTGAACTGTACGCTGCACCACATCCAAAATATCTGTGTGCCTTACATTATGGTGCCTTGAGCTACAACCAGCATTACTGTAACACAAGGCTGTACGTAGAAGCCAGAAATAATATCTACAGGAAGGTAAGCGATAATGCATTGTGCTCTCATTCATTAACTTTGATAACAAAGACATTATTAGTGTGCTACTCCTTAGATTACTCATTCCCTATTTGGTAAAGATCTACTATTAAATACTGTACATCTTGAGATCCATTGTAATTGCAGAGTAGTGTGACAGTTCGATGTGTTGCGTGTGGCCCAATAGTGACTTTAGATGGCTGTACACACTAACAGATTGCTCTGTAACTAATAAGGATCTGAAGAAGTTCAGAATTTGAATGAAACTAGTAATTACTATAGGGACAGATGCGACAACAGACTACTGTAAAATGAGTAATTATATATATTTATTATGGCCTGTTTGAAGACATCAGATTTTACTTAAAAATTTCACGTCTGTAAAATGACAGTTCAGTAACCTACGTTGATTTCGAGAAATCTAACGAAATTTGACAAGTAGCAACTAAGCATTATCCATATTCAATGAATGGTACTGTACATATTGATATCACAGAAGTTTTCTTATTGACTAAGATATTGACCTTATTCCTGGAATGCTTGGTGGGAAATGTCTATCTAGATTGCATACATTTTCAAGATAGTCCCTGGTTTCGGTTCCATTGGACCATTTTCAGGTCTCAGTAATTCACTTTAAGGAATCATCACCACAACCACTACCATCATCATCATAATCGTCGTCCTGAACAGATTCTTGCCCAGGTCTGTCTCTGTTTGGAACTCGCCTCGCCATCTAGTCCTGTTCTCCAACCATCTTTCTGTGTTCACTCTGTTCCAGTTCTCGCATCTTTTTTTAAACACACTCCTCCACGGCTTTCAACCATCTGTCTCTTGGTCTTTCTCTTGATAGTTTCTATTGCATCTTTGTTTCGTGTATCTTCTTGGGATTCCTCTCATTTTCCATTCTCTCTAAGTATCCATACTATCTTAGACATGATTTTTCTATCTGGTTCTCTCTCATTATTTCCCATTGCTCTTTCATTCCTCATCCTATCTCATCTTATTATTCCTATCCTACATCTCAGGAACTTCATTTTACATTCCTCTAAGTTGCTTACATACTTTCCTTCTTTAACAATATTTCAGATGCATAGGTCAATATAGGGATGCAGTAACTTCTATAAATCACTTCTTTGCCTGTCTGCCAAGTTCACTAATCTCTTTCTCATTTCCTCTATTTTCCACTATCGCACATCCTACATAATTAACCTCCAATCTTTATTCAGGTATTTCGTCTGTGTTTCTTTCTACTAGTAATCAGAATCACAGATTTGTTTACATTAAATTTCATTCCATACTGTCTCACACTTTCTTCCTCAGCAGCCAGCTGTTCCTGAAACTCTTCCACTCTGTTTCCCGAGATCATCAAGTTATCTGGGAACACTATTATTTTTATCTTGTCTTCTCCTCTTTTTCCTGCAACCTTCGTCATTCTCTGATACAAGGCCACAACAAAGAAGACAGGTGACATTGCACTGCCCTGTTTCAGACTATATTATTTGATAACGCAAACACTTCCTTTCATTTCCCACTTTCGCACAACTCAGATCTCCACTGTACAGCTCCCCCACTTTGCTTGTTGTCCTTTATCCAACTCCTTTCTTTTCTAATCTTCTTCTTCCCGTTAATGTGTAACTCATTTCGTATCACACCAATGAACGCTGGTGATGGAATCCGTGGCATGTGATGTATGAATGAAGAAATGACACTAATCTCATTGCAAGGATCTCAGAAAAAGAATTCAGTCCACAATTAGCTAATTGTTTTCCAAAACTTCTTTAATATGAAAGAGCGAAATAAATATTACTACTCCTATTACCTGAAAAATTCTTTCAACGCTATTTATTGTAGAATTAAGGTGAAAACCTGATTTTTTAAAATAAAATCACAAAGAACTAGTAGAAGACTGCAAAACAATAAGATGTTGCAAATTTTGTCATGCAAGTGTGAGTCTGAGGGAGTATCAACAAATGATGATTCTGAATATTATGACAACACTGACAAGGAAAAAAAAAATTGTGGCAGTTTCTACTTTCGATGCAGTTTCATAAGCCCAGGTAGTTTACAAGTAAGTACTGAAATCATACATATTTTCAATAGTCTGTCCTAAAGAACAGACACCATTTGATCACGGAGCAAGTATGAATCAAGACACAAAGGAATTAAAAGCATTAGGTGCATTGCATTGATTTGCGATGGTTTCCAATTGCGGTCCGCCACAAGTTTACAACTTGCCCCATTGATATAAATCAATGCCCACTGCCAGCTACCGTCATTAATTCTTTGCATCTTTAATCATATGTATTTATCAACCTAAGCTCGCTATGTATGATCAGATACGATTCAGTACCTGGTCACTGACGAGTCAACTGACCACTCACATGACGATATCATTTTTCAATATACATATTTATTCCCACATACTACAAACTCGTAATGCAGTTAATTGATCCTTCGTGCTTCGCATTGTTCTCCACAAATCGTTTGTGCTTTGTTTCATTATGTTAATTTCATATTCGGGAAGGCCCAGCCTGTCATCGTTATAATATATAATCGGGATGTAACACCTATGTGATTGATATAAAATGTCCTACTCGACGCCATAGGCACACAAATGTATCTGACGTGTTGTAGGTGGCTGCTGCATTTATGAAGATACCTGCGTCTGAAGAACGAAACGTGTAAAATAAGGGGAAGATGTATGCGACTCGTGGATGATCCCACGTTTTATTTTCTGTAGTCGTTATTCTACCAGCAGGCAATGCTTGCTCTCGCTGATAATATTTTGTGTAAAATCTGTATGCACAAATGGACGATGAATTACAGGACTTCTTGAGTGGGATAAGCATGTAATTAGAAAACCTCGATATTTTTAAGAACTGAACTCCCGTAGATAAAATGATTTCAGACGTATGATTACAAATAAGTTAATGCGTCAGACCTTTGTTTTAAGCACGTAAGCAAGAAAAAGTTCGCGATAGGTTTGAAATTATGCTTAGAGTTTGCTAGAAGTCCCTAAGTTCTCTCTCATACCCAAGTACTGGATGAATAAAGTCCAGCCATTTGTGCGCCGACAGTTAGGTTGCCTCTATAATGATGATATTTGGTTTGTATGGCGCTCAACTACAGGGTTATCAGCGCCCGCACAAATTCCCAGTCTTTTCACTGTCCAGTCTCCCCACTTTCCCGAATGATAATTAAATGATGAGGACAACACACAGTGCCCGGGCGGAGAAAATCGCCGACCGGACCGGGAAACGAGCCCAGGACCCCGTGTCCAAAGGCAGCAACTCTAGCCACTAGACCAAGAGCTGCGGAGTAGGCAGTCTCGACAATCACAGCTTGTAGCTATGTAGCGATGTATGATTAAGGAGCGGAGAGCTGCGTTTATCTGACGGACACGGATGAGATGAGCTTTCTTTCCAGTTTCAGCCACAGTCAAGCACTCGTAATTTCGCTCTTAAACCGTGAACAGAACGCTTTAAGGCACTCATCGTTCAGTTGCAGATTGTATAAACTGATAACACTCTCACGTAGCAAGAAAGTTAATTGATAGTAAAATGGGCAGCAGTCTATTAGAGAAGCCTTCACAGCACGATATCCTGTGTCTGCATCTGAGCGAGTACAAACCACAACAAGAGTATCCACTCAGACTGATTCCAACGATGTGGTCAGGACGGTAGCAACCTTCATTAGTAGCAGCCAAGGTGAATGAAAAGCAGTCACAGCACCCAGGATGAAGTCCCTGTAAGAGTCCATTGTCCACCTTGTTCCACAACAGCAGGAATCCAATGCTGTACGCGACATCCAAACTGAAAAGACCTACTCGTTCAACGAAGCGTGCTGTGGCACTCATTCCACAAAACTGTCGCTGTCCTGCAGGAGCGGCACACCGTGTCACACCATGCAACGAAGAGAGACTGCACGCCTCGCGAGCTAGGAACGCTCACGTAAAATCACGGAAGTTTGCCGCGCGAGAGCGGCGCACTCAGTAAATGCGCCGATTCAAATTTCCAGCCGGGTGGAAACCGGTTGCCCTATAACTTTTAATGCGTAGATTATGACTGCATTATAATTTTCTAATTTAGGCCAACAGTTACGCGAAATACACGAAAACAAATTTTTTTGGGAACTGGAAGTCGTTAGATAGGCAGCCTGCAAGTGGGTTAGGGCACCGTGCTGAGGGTTACGCGATAGTCCTTTAATAAAACACCGGGTGGTTACAGTTAAAGTAGAGCTACATACAGAGGTCCAGTGTGGGCTGTAATTATCGTAAGGCAGCAAAAGTTGTTAGATATGCTGATGTGTTAATGTAGAAATTATTTACGCTGGAAAAAGGATACTTCCAATTTTGGCCAACTGGTACAAATCTGACGCTGTGTCGATCGCGTCGTTTTGTTGGTGCAGCATCTCCCCGACGTCTCCGATGATCATGCTGAACAAACTGTATACAATGCCGTTGTTAATAAAATAAACTTTATGCCTCTTTCATTTCTTTGACCTTTTATTCCCGCTTCATGTTCCTAATCCCTTATGTACGGAAACATTTCTATCGTCTTTCTTGGATTCAGAGCGCCAGATTAGCATCTGGTGGTCGAGCCGGGGACTATTTTGTTTCCAGCGTAAAATGGTTCTACATTAAAGCATTAACATATCTATCAAGTTTCGCTGTGGTACGATAGTTAAAAGCCCATACTGTACCTCTGTGAGTTGCTGCGCTTTAATTATGACAACCCGTTGATACGGATGTGCCGACGGCCTTGCCGCAGAGGTAACACTGGTTCCCGTCAGATCACCGATGTTAAGTGCTGTCGGGCTGGGCTACCACTTGGACGGGTGAGCATCCTGTCTGCCGAGCGCTGTTATCAAGCTGGGTGCACTCAGCCCTTGTGAGGTAAACTGAGGAGCTACTTGATTAAGAAGTAGCGGCTCCGGTCTCGGAAACTGACATACGGCTGGGAGAGCGGTGTGCTGACCTCATACCCCTCCATATCAACATCCAGCGACGCCATTGGGCTGACAATGACACGGCGCCCGGTCGGTACCGTTGGGCCATCATGGCCTGTTCGGGAGGAGTTTAGTTTTTGTTTCAGATAGATACCGATAGCCAGCAAATAAAAAGAGAGAAAGTAATAATTGTCAGAATTAATATCAAAAGTGAGAACCACGTAGTAGGCAAAGTAAAGAAATTCAGCTACCTTGTAATCCAAATATAGCACGAGGGACGGTGTAAGCAGTATGTAAGAAGCAAACGAAATAGACAAAGAAGATTCCTCGCACATAGGAATACAGTCTACTGTATCAACCATTAGGATAAAGACTTGAGAATGTTCTATGGAACACAGTATTGCTTGGATGTTAAATGTGGCCTGCGGGAAACTGGAAGAGAAGCAAACCGAAAAGTTTGAGACGTGGTTTAACAGGATGCTCAAAACTAAGAGGGCTGTTAAGAAAGTTTTCATTGAATCACCCAGATATGGAGAACATTGGCTAGAGAAGTATCAGGATGATACGACATCAGGTAAAAGCTTCTAAGGTTGTAAAACCTGAAAAACCATAGATGAAGAAGGTGAGTGGAATATATCCAAGAAATAATAGAATGTATTGTGTGTAAGTGCTACTCTGAGAATAAAAGAGTCGTGGTGGTTCGCAGCGAACCACTCCAAAGACTAATGACAAAAAATAAAATAATACAAATAAAATTGCTATCGCCCTTCAGTATTCAGTTACTTTCGGGGAAGACATGCAGATGCCAACATGTCGAAGCATTTTTTGCTGAGTTCTGAAATTACCAGTAGTGTGCTGTGTCGAAACCCGCAGGTCTTTTGCTTATGCTTACCAGAATACGTAGGAAGTTGTGACTGCCTTGCACTCCGTCTAGTTGAACGTTGATGCGCCTCACTTTTAGGGACTTGGAAGCCAGACGAGGTCTGAAGGATACCATGTGAAGGTGATATGGAAGTGATACGTTTATATCACAATTGTGGTGTCAATAGAATGTCTGAAGGTAGAATGAAGAGCGCTTTGTCGCAATTCTGACTTCAGTAAGGGATCTTATTATCAATTATATTATTGAACAGAAAATCACAAAGAGCTAGGGACGTGTACAGATTTTACCACTTATACCATTCATCAGAGAAAGGTGCATGGTGTTACAGGTTGTTCCTGATACTATATGAAGTAAAAAAGATTTACAATGTACAGCGTAGATGCCGACGCCACACGGCATAGAAGCTCAGTCAATAGTCGTACCTAACGAGCATTCCTGAACATCTTGTCGCCTATACTGAGACTATCTGTGGACGACAATGTCCCGTCATTATCGTGGATGCGTGCAGAATTAACTGATGTTTTTACACGTTCCGTAATTTGCCTAAGACCACAACCTAAAATCTTTTCCCAGCTTTAACTCAGCCTGACTGTCCGCGATTAAACTGCCAGTGACCAGCAATTCCAGTGAGCACACTTAATACACACTCAGTACTATCTGTCAATACGTATAGGCCAATTTTGAAATGTGACATGAACAATTTAATGTTATTAACGTAGAAAATTACTTGTACTTTTTGTAAACAATTATCTGTGACTTTCGGCCGGTGGCTGACTCACTGTTCTCTTGTTACAGTGTCCGCTGCATATTACACAATTCTTATCTACCGATAGTAATAGCTACTGGAAACCACGTGATGTTGCCTACGTTGATCAAATCCATATGTCTTGTGTACGCACTGCTGAAAAGATTCGTTAAAGGTTACAAATTGCGTTGTATGATACACAACTGTTCTCTCTTCTTTTTCTTTACGTAACTTGTTAGGCAAACCGTATTATAAAACTTCATCTGGGTTTGTTTCCTGGGCCGCGTGGAGTGGCCGCGCGGTTTGAGGCGCCATGTAACCGATTGCGCGGCCCCTCCCACCGGTGGTTCGAGCCCTCCCTCTGGCATGCGTGTGTGTTTAGCCTTTAGCATACGTTAGTTGAAGTCAGTTTAAGTAGTGTGTAAGTCTAGGGACCGATAACCTCAGCAGTTTGGTCCCTTAGAAATTCACATATGTTGGAATGTTTTTTTCTTTCCTGACTTTATTCTGCTAAATTCTTACGATTGTTCTACATATGGAGGTAAATTTATTTAAGTTGCGCTCCACGTCATCTTTGTGTTCGTAAGTAATAATGCATCCTAAATACTGAATTCTTTTTTTTTTTTTGCTCTAAGGTTTTATTGTTCAAGACTCTTTTAGATAGGTCATCACTTACCTTTTATCTACCGACAGTTTAGGTTGTAATTTGAGACTGTCCACTACGAGTTAAAGGCTCCCATTTGAAGGTCATCTTCATTCCCTGTAGTTAGAGTTAAGTCATGTGCATATAAAATTCCGTTTATTCTAGTGCCACGATCTGAAAGAATTCCATATATGCTCAACATTTTCCATTCCTGATACCTTCATCTATACATATACTGAAGAGCTTTGGAGAAATACAGCATCCTTGTCGTACTCGATTGTATGAGTTCATTGGCTTTGTTGTTATATTTCCCATCATCATCACCGATTAAGACTGATTATGCCTTTCAGCGTTCAGTCTGGAGCATAGCCCCCTTATAAAATTCCTCCATGATCCCCTATTCAGTGCTAACATTGGTGCCTCTTCTGATGATAAACATGTTGCTTCAAAATCATCCTTAACCGAATCCAGGTACCTTCTCCTTGCTCTGCCCCGACTCCTCCTACCCTCTACTGCTGAACCCATGAGTCTCTTGGGTAACCTTGGTTCTCCCATGCGTGTAACATGACCCCACCATCTAAGCCTGTTCGTCCTGACTGCTACATCTATAGAGTTCATTCCCAGTTTTTCTTTGATTTCCTCATTGTGGACACCCTCCTGCCATTGTTCCCATCTACTAGTACCTGCAATCATCCTAGCTACTTTCAAATCCGTAACCTCAACCTTGTTGATAAGGTAACCGGAATCCACCCAGCTTTCGCTACCATACAACAAAGTTGGTCGGAAGATTGAACGGTGCACAGATAACTTAGTCTTGGTACTGACTTCCTTCTTGAAGAAGGGAGTAGATCGTAGCTGAGCGCTCACTGCATTAGCTTTGCTACACCTCACTTCCAGTTCTTTCACTATGTTGCCATCCTGTGAGAATATGCATCCTAAGTACTTGAAACCGTCAACCTGTTCTAACTTTGTTCCTCCTATTTGGCACTCAATCCGTTTATATTTCTTTCCCACTGACATAACTTTCGTTTTGGAGATGCTAATCTTCATACCATAGTCCTTACATTTCTGATCAAGCTCTAAAATATTACTTTGGAAACTTTCAATCGAATCTACCATCACAACTAAGTCATCCGCATATGCAAGACTGCTTATTTTGTGTTCACATATGTTAATCTCACCCAGCCAGTCTATTGTTTTCAACATGTGATCCGTAAATAATATGAGCAACAGTGGAGACCGGTTACAGCCTTGTCTTACTCCTGAAACTACCCTGAACCATGAACTCAATTTACCGTCAACTCTAACTGCTGCCTGACTGTCCATGTAAAGACCTTTAATTGCTTGAAAAGTTTGCCTCCTATTCCATAATCTCGTAGAACAGACAATAACTTCCTCCTAGGAACCCGGTCATATGCCTTTTCTAGATCTATAAAGCGTAGATACAATTCCCTGTTCCACTCATAACATTTCTCCATTATTTGCCGTAAGCTAAAGATCTGGTCCAGACAACCTCTAAGAAGCCTAAACCCACACTGATTTTCATCCAATTGGTCCTCAACTAATACTCGCACATTCCTTTCAACAATACCTGAGAAGATTTTACCCACAACACTGATTAAAGAGATACCTCTGTACTTGTTACAAACTTTTCTGTTTCCATGTTCAAAGATTGATGTGATTACTGCTTTTGTTCAGTCTGATGGAACCGGTCCCGACTCCCAGACCATTTCAATTATCCTGTGTAGCCATTTAAGACATGACATTCCACTGTATTTGATGAGTTCCGACTTAATTTCATCCATCCCAGCTGCTTTATTGCACTGCAATCTATTGACCACTTTCTCCACTTCCTCAAATGTGATCCTACTTCCATCATCATTCCTATCCCATTCTACCTCGAAATCTGAAACATTCCTGATCGTATTTTCACCTACATTGAGCAACTCTTCAAAATATTCCCTCCATCTGCCCAAGGCATCCACAGGATTCACCAGCAGTTTTCCTGACCTGTCCAAAATACTTGTCATTTCCTTCTTACCTTACTTTCGAAGACTGCTAATTACACTCCAGAATGGTTTTCCAGCAGCTTGACCCATTGTCTCCAACCTGTTTCCAAAGTCTTCCCAAGATTTCTTCTTGGATGCTGCAATTATCTGTTTGGCTTTGTTTCTTTCTTCAACATAACTTTCTCTGTCTACCTGAATTCTAGTATGTAGCCATTTTTGATACGCCTTCTTTTTCCTTTTACAGGCTGCCTTGACTGTGTCATTCCACCAAGCTGTTTGCTTCATCCTACTTTTACACACTACTGTTCCAAGACATTCTTTAGCCACTTCTAGTACTGTGTCCCTATACCTTGTCCATTCCTTTTCCAATGACTGTAATTGACTACATTCAACTAACTGGTACATTTCTGAGATCGCTGTTATGTACTTCTGCCTGATTTCCTTTCCTGAAGTTTCTCCACTCTTATCCTCCTACATATGGACCTCTCCTCCTGCACTTTCGGCCTCACAATCCCAATTTCACTGCAGATTAAATAATGATCAGTGTTATCAAAGAATCCCCTGAATACACGTGTGTCACTCACAGCCTTCCTGAATTCCTGATCTGTTATTATATAGTCAATGATAGATCTGGTTCCCCGGCCTTCCCAAGTATACCAATGAATGTTCTTATGTTTAAAAAAGGAGTCTGTGATTACTAAGCCCATACTGGCACAGAAATCCAAGAGTTGTTTCCCGTTCCTGTTGGCCTCCATATCCTCTCCAAATTTACCCATAACCATTTCATACCCTTCTGTTCGATTTCCAATCCTGGCATTAAAATCACCCATGAGCAGAGCACTGTCCTTGTCCTTTAACAACTACAGCATTGAGTGCCTCATAAAAACTATCCATCTTATCTTGATCTGTCCCTTCACAATGCGAATATACTGACACAATCCTAATTTTCTTGCTAGACACTGTCAAATCTATCCACATCAGTCGTTCGTTTACATACCTTATTGCAACTACGGTGGGTTCAATTTCTTTCCTGATGTAAAGCCCTACGCCCCGTTGTGCTATTCCTGCTTTGACTCCTGACAGGTAGACCTTGTATTCTCCCACTTCCTCTTCTTTCTCACCCCTTACCCGAATGTCGCTAACAGCTAAAACGTCCAACCTCATCTTACTTGCAGCCTCTGCCAGTTCTACCTTCTTCCCAGAGTAGCCCCCACTGATATTAATTTCCCATATCTATAACAATTTCGGTGTTTATGTACAGACTTGTAATAGCATATATGAGGTGAGATGGAGAAGCTCGTTCAGCTATCATATTCCAAAACATTACTCTATTCACTTTATCAAATGCTTTCTCAAAATCCACAAAAGCAAGATGGGATTCCCAATTGAAGTCTCGTCTGTTTTCCGTAGCTTGTCACACTGTGAAAGCATTGTCAACAGTTACCCTTCTTTTTCTAAGAGCTGATTGTTTTTCAGACTCAAAGGTATTTTCAAGTGTAGCTTACAGGATTCTGGCATAAAATTTATAGGGTGAGTGGACGAGACATATTCCTTGATAGTTAGTCTACTATATTTATTTTTATCTCCCTTTTTAAAGATAGATATTAGTGTGGCCCTCAGCCAGTCAGTTGGTACCTTCTTACTTCACAAACATTGTTTAAATACGAGTATGTGAAGAGCTTTAGACGTAGGAATAATACTCCGCATTTCCACCGTTCCATATTAATACCAGCTAAACAGTTGGCTTTCCTATCTTTTAGAGGTACCGTCAGTACTCTCATATCAATATCATCTGGGTCTTTTGTGAAAGTCAGTTCAGGTAACGTCTGAATTGAAGTATCATCATACCACGACTGTTTATAATGACTTATCCATTCGTTCTATCCCATATTATTAACACACATACGACCATTATTTTTATTAAAGACGATAATTTTAGGTCATGAATATGGCCATTCCCAAATTGGGTACTGCTGTGCAAAGCATAGCAGAGTACCTTTTTGTGACCGAGAAATGGTCAGATTCCTTTAATAAAAATAAAGAAGTACAACTGCGACCTGTACGACGCAGTTTTTAAAATTCGTGTGGGTTAATATTATACAATACAAACATTACTTATGTCAATGCACCTGGATATGACAAGTATCCAGTGCTCTTACACTTTCAGTTCGCTTTGCGTGCAATTACTGAATCCTGCTACATTATTGAGTAAGGGAGATACCGTTCAATATACACACTACAAACAAACGACGTCAAAGAAAGCATTTAACAACGCTGAAACCAGCCTTTCCCAGGACAACATTGGTCTCTGTGATTGGTACATCGTTACAAATGGCAAACGCAGTTCTGCACGAAGCTATGCGGCAGCCGGCGAACAACCGCTGCCGAAGCCTCAGAGGAATTGTTTGAGCGACAGTGAACGCCTGTGCTGTGGTCAGTCCTACGCGAGTGAACAGCAGGGCGCCATGTCAATAGCAAAGCCTTCCCTGTTTCGCTCACCTCGCCTCTCCCGGGGCGACCATTCTCTTTGTGTGGGGACGTTTGAGTGCGCGCGCGCCGTCTGGCCCGAGAATGCGAGCATCCGCGGCCAACAATCGCACCCTGGTGGCCCAGGAGGGCGTTTTTTCGCTGCGAGGCCCGTCTGCCGCGCGCTGCTCGTTCCGCGGGATTGCTCGTTAGCGCCGCAGCGGGCGCCTCGACATGCGTCACCGCAGCCCCATACACTTTGCTCGGTTTCGTCGTTCCCGCAGTATATCGCGGGCAGCCGTCATAACGGGCGACCCACACAATAGCGCCTGCGTCAGGACCGCGCTGGCCTTTGGCACTGTTCGCGTGCTATTACCGAGGAGAGAGTCTTGAAGCCGAGGTTGCGGCTTGTGGCTTTACACATAATGACCACTTCTTATAGCGAACAAGCAGGTGCCTCAGCAGACGGCAACTGAGGATTTTTTTTATACTGGGGCACTTTCTCAATAGACATTTTGCGTAGAATTTTTTATTTTGTTTCAACTGACAACAGGAGAATGCTGTTACAACCCGTTAAAACCAAGACCAAGCAGTTGATCGGTTCTCTGAAACGAGACAGTTGAACAGTTCATACCACATGTTTGGAAATAGGTGAGCGTACTGTAACTTAGACCTCACCCAAATGACTTGCAAACATCTAAGAACCTATTCATTATCACAGAAGTCCTGACAACTTTGACTGAATTTCATTTCGTACTCTTCTCTTACCTCTTACCGAGGTTCACTCATAAGCACCTTATGTTCGAATATTTTTTTCCGATATTTGACTGTACAGCTTCTTTATTTTATATTAATAACATGATTTTGGGTTGGGTTGGGGTTGGGTTGTTTGGGGAAGGAGACCAGAGAGCGAGGTCATCGGTCTTATCATATTAGGGAAGGACGGGGTAGGAAGTCAGCCGTGCCCTTTCAAGTGAACCATCCCGGCCTTTGCCTGGAGCGCTTTAGTGAAATCACGGAAACCTAAATCAAGATGGCCGGACGCGGGATTGAACCGTCGTCCTCCAGAATGCGAGTCCAGTGTGCTAGCCACTGCGCCACCTCGCTCGGTCATGATTTTGGCCTTAAGCCTCTATCAAGTACAACAATGTTCCGTGCAATTAGAATCTGTTAAGTGAAATTATCGTTAAGATCTGTTCAACTGGGTGTCGCAGCATGTGGGTAAGTAGATAACAAACGAAACGTATGGCAGACAGGTAGCAAACATTTGTTTCCATCCATAGAACAGGACAGCCACCGAACCAACACCTGCACAGTAGTTATATGTGCAGGGAACTTTGTCAGATGTAATGGGACCTTGTACATGGCCTCGGAATGACGGTTGAGGGAAGTGCTGGCAGGACACGCATTTGAACGGGGCAATACCGTAGGTGCCTGATGCAAAGGGACAATCAGTCTCCGAGTTAGTACAAGCGACGATTTTTTCTGTGTACAAGTCACAGTGGAAACCTGCTATATTTTTGTAAACTGTCTGATCAAATGTATCAGGACCTATTAGCGGACGTTAACATGGGATGTGTCTATAATCTTGCCTTTATTACGTCTTTACTAGAGACATTTTGGAGTGTTTTAATATCAGTGGAGGAATCACAGTCCATTGTGCCTCAAAAGTCGAAACCAGAGAAGAGAATGATGTTGGACGCAGGGTCTGGTGCGAAGGCTCATTCATCCCAAAGGTGTTCGATTGATTTCAGGGATGTTGTTGTCCATAAAGCATTGTAGCACAGAAGCTACTATTTTGACAGGGTGCATTGTCATCCTGACACATGTAATCATCGTCTCAGAATTGTTTCTCTACACTTAGGCGTATACAATGCCTTATCATGTGATCATATCCTTTCGCATTTAACGTTTTGTTGCGCTCAGTAGGGGACCACATTGTAACCAAGAGAAGCACGGCCATTTCGTGAACCACCTTTTCTTTAACTTACTGTTTGTACGTTTTCCAGGAATTCATCAAAGTTAAACATTCCATGGAGTTGCTACAGCGTATAGCGTGATACATGACTTCACATAATTGGTATCCAGTCACACACTGTCCAGTGGCGTCGCCTCAACGAGTGTCGCTTAGCAATGACTACAGATATGTTCGACTGCTGAAGAGCTGCTCGACCACTGCGCCCCATTCTAACGCACAGGCACTACTAGACTGCAAGTAGCTCTTTGGAATTCCGGAGTGATTTCTTCCACTGACTTCATTCGATTTTCCACAGCAACCTACAGCAACGCTCGACAATCCTTATTCATCACTAAACGTGGCCCGCCTCGTCTTGAAGTACTCCAGCTGGGATCTTCCCGTGACTTTTCCACGTGTACCTCTTTCTCTTGTGATTCTTGAATGGATTTCTCGCCATTATCGTCTGAAGCAATGAACCCTCGACCTGTTTCTCATCAACATTCCCAAAGAAGGTAGTTATTTCCCCCAAAATAGTTCCTATCATTAGAGGCACTTCCTCATCTGTCTTCTACTTTCTCCTGTTAGTCTTCTTGTCTCCCCCATTTGGCCTGGAACTTCCTTCTCAAGGCGTCGGCAACCTGGTTGTAATTATGGGGGGCATCTCGAAAAAGAACACCTAATTTGGGACCAGCTACATGACGATTCTACCAGTCTTTCAGGGTCTTGCCATCATCCATGTCAGGACCTGGTTACCGGTAACTAGCGCTAACGGTGTATCCAGGTATAATTTAACATATTAAAGCCCAGAGGGTACTGCTAAGGCTTCCAGTTCGTATACCAAATACTCCCTCTCGGCCAGTGACAACTCCGTAGACGCAAAGGAGATAGGTGTACCCTCCTTCTCCCGTCACTAAGTTGTAGAAACACCTCATTTGGGCTGGTACTTATGATCCCAATCTACCACCTTGAGGTCCCTTACACAGTTAGCCACATGATCCAGTTGCACTTGCCGTCTCAACACCTGAGAACACATGGGAGGACAATTCCAGGCTAACATTGACCTACACACGGACACTGTAGTTACTGCTTAGTGAACAAGTGTCGTTTACCGCCACAACTGTGTCCTTCATCTCTGTCAGGCTGTGTTTCCATTCCTCTCTCAATCTTTGGCATAAATTGCTATCGTTACCATTGGTAGCCTCAACATGTACCTCGAGTTCCTATTGGAGCTGTGGTTTAGTAAGTTAACATATTTCCTGTATCCTCTTTGGGTCCATGAAGCCATCCTTTCAGTTTCCTTGAAACACAAAACCCAAACCAAACATTATACACAAATTTTTTAACTTTCTGCCCTGCAGCATATCAGAACCCCAGTACTCACCCTAACCATAATCTGCTACCACTTAAATGGAGCAGGGTAACAGGTGAATGCAACGGTATGGTACTGGACCTTAAATAGGAATGCATGGTATAAACAATTTTTACCAATCTATAAAGGAAACTTGTTATATCTAGTCATTAATCACACTAACACGTGAAAACACTACTAAATTACAATAGGTCCAGGTCACTGACCTTCAAATCCACCAAAGACTATCATACATCAATGTTCCTAAGTTCATGGGCTTTTGCTAAGTAACTGGGCATTTACTTCAGCAGCATTAAACGAGCAACTTAGCAAACCGTGACGTATGTCAGCTTGTAAAAAGACAGAATTTACTTATTTCTGAATCAAAGCTATAACATGACTGAAAATGATGTATGCCACCTTTAACAAAACAGGATTTTTTTAAAAATAGCTAAATGTGACGTATACCACCGTTAAGGAAACCGAAATTTACATAAGCGGAATCCAAAATATAATATAGCTTAGACGTGTCGCATTTCACTTTTAACAAAACATAAATTGATTTAACGCACCCTCAAAACGCAAATATGCACAAACTGCAGTAACGACAAGTGTCAAAAGAAAACTACCATTATATCTTACAGCTAAACAGACTCTAGGACTTATTACCGAATTTAATAGTTATGACAGGACATTTTGCTTCTTCGGTGCCACCCATATCATCCAACAGGTAGTCTCTGACCTCGTCATAATTCATTACCTTCAGAGTGCGGATAATGTCCCGACTTGAATTTGTTTTCTGTTCATTAGTTAGTCAAGCTTGATGATTATGGTATGGAGCTGCGTTCCGTATTGGAACTATTCCAGCGCTCTGTTTTCCTGTTTCCTTGCCCAACCTTCCATACCATTTCCTAGACATGAACTCTCAGTGTATTTGTGCCTCTGATTTCACCAGTTATTTCTTTGATTTTGAGACTGACTGCCATTGCTACGTTCACCTATATTCAGTGTGTACCCTCATTCTGCTGTGAGTTTCCACACTAATATATTTCTCTTGCAGAAGTTACTTTTCTATCTTCGCACACGAACTCATACAGACCATTGGAATGAAATGAAATGCCTCTAGAGCTTTCTTTTCATCAAGGAACAGGCGTCTCATATATGTTGTTGGCATCGTGTTAATGAACAATTGAATCGGCTGCCTATTACTGTATGGGAGTTAGAGATGCTGATCGCGTTATAGGATCAGGCGATTACATCCGCCCTCATAAGGTTAATTACTAACTCCAGCTTTCTTCGAATTGCCAGGAGTTCAACTGCCCAATTCTAGGTCTCTACCTGCAGTAAAGGTGAGGATATCCTTAGGAAAAAGAAATTCTTGGCTTCAAAGAATGCCCTTTGAAAGACACAGACCCTAGTGCCACAAACAATTCCTTCATAGTGGCCCTATCATGACTTCCTTACAGCACGCCACTATGCTCCCAACCGATGCAAATACGAGTACGCCGCTCATGACTGACTCTCATCTTGCTCTCTGCTAGGGGCATTAATTGCTCCGCGACTTATTGTCGCTCAGTTTCCCTCATTAACTCCTGTAATATTCGTTTCTGAGAATTTGATTTGTTCTGTTGTCTCAGTTCAGTTTTCTCCTCCAGAACCTGCAATCTTTGAGAAAGTGGGAAATTGTCACCTATACTTTCCTCATATTCGTCTCAGCCTAGTCCAGGTTCGTCATATTCCTTTCAGCTGTTTTTGAAAACTGATCTGTGTAGGGCAGCAAATTCTCCACTTAGGACTGTCAGCACTTTTCTACATTTCGTCGTATGTGCTTCGGATTTTTTTTCTATCTGCTTCTGATTTTATCTTAACTACTTCTAACTTCCTGTCTATCTCCTCCGCTTTCCCATCTCTAGCCCATCCTTTTTTCTGATTTCTGTAGGATTTGTTTAGTCCAGAAGGAAATAGCACCCATGTATCCGAAATCTGAGCTACTGTGTGCCGCGGTAGACTACATTTCACAAGTTGCGCTAGCTCCACTCTGTTTAGTTAGTGGTGCAATTTTCTGAATTTCAGGAAACGCCATTGTTACTGACGCTTCCTCCTCAGAGAAATCAGGCCCAACTTACTGCTATTCCATGGAATCCTCCTGGCAAAAACCTTTCCTTGCCTTACTAGATTGTGTTCGACTTGTCATCTCCATGTACAATAAACTGTAATCAAAATCTACGGCACAGTGAAGAACAGCCATCATATATTTAACATGGATGAAAGAACCTAAACACAAAAATATCTTCACACTTAATACAAAAAGACCTTCTCACGGAGTATAAATTTCCACAGTACACCGCCCCCCCCCCCCCCCCCCAAATCAGTAGTATATATAAAACGGAAAAATATTGAATATCACAATGTGTGCATACGCCATGCTATCACATATTGCAGCTGCAGATAAACGTGCTAGCAAATACGAAACGGGACAGGAAATAGTCATTGCAGCTGTTTGCAGATCATGATATGTACATCTCTTCTGTCCTAACGACAGGATATCATAAACTAAAAGACGAGAATCGGCAGTTTGCCCTAGACAGACACGACGATAGGACGTTGATATAGAAACGTTATTGTTCTTTACATCTAGATACTGCAAGTTCGTTAGTTGGACTGTCACGAAATCACACACAGAGGAAATCCACACAAAGCCCCCTAGTCAGTGAAGAAATCTGTAATCATACAAGACGAGCGAGTGCAATGTTCTTTACCTTCACTGAATAATATGTAAGTGATCTATCACTTTGGCCAATGTCCATAACGATAAAAATGTCAGTCTGAAAAACAACAGCAACAAAATGCTGTATTTCTTAATAGTGGGCTGCCTAAGTTGATAGACAAATATGGGATCTAGAAATTTAAGGCTAGTTTTCCTGCGTGTGTCTCAACTGAATTTATGTAAGATAGTAGGAACTTACTGAATTGTATGTAAGACTGCATATACAATGCTCTATATATGGATGGCGCTACTGTGGAGTGCGACAGTCACATTTTCCAAAATCACTAAGTGAGCATGCAACAGCACCAGATGGAAGCCGGAAGACGAAAAACCACGAATCTTACTTCACCCTTATTAACATACTTCGAAAGAACTCTATGTGGAAGGGACGACTCAATGCCGTTGCCAATGTGATGGATCTGAATGTCACTTATTTCACGAAAAAGACAACTTAATGCAGCCTAAACGTCCCACTATGACATAAGAAAAACACTTTAACGAATACAAGGTTGATACCAGTCTGAATTCTTCGCATGAACTATAATGGAGGGGGTGACTAGTTCGGTACGGTACACCAAAATTTTTGGATCAAAGGCAAGCAACTTTTTCAAGCTTTCCTTTGGTGTTCGTGCAGAAAAGACTTAAATGTCATGCTCTATTATCTCTACCTCCAATGAGGACAAGTGTCGGCTCTGCCGTTAAAATCACGGAACAGGCTGCAGCCTCACTTCCGGAAAACGACTCATTTCCCCGGGCTGCTTCGTCTTCCCCTAAGACATTCACTGACTGCCTTCTGGCGACAAGAAGGAGCCTTAGACTACATCTGGAGTACTCTTTTCCAGTGAGGCCAATGTAACGCTTTCCTCTTTAGCAAGTACGTCCAGATGGTTGAAATGGCTCTAAGCACTACGGGACTTAACACCCGAGGCCATCAGTCCCCTAGACTTATAACTACTTAAACCTAACTAACCTAAGGACACCACACAAATCCATGCCCGAGGCAGGATTCGAACCTGCGACCGTAGCAGCAGCGCGTTTTCCAACTGAAGCGCCTAGAACCGCTCGGCCACAGCGGCCGGCAAATAGGTCAAAATCCTGGCAAAACGACAAAAAAAGAACATCTCTTAGTGATATGACAGTAGTATCACTAACACCATAAACCATAAGTTTTTCTAAGGCTGTATTATTCAAATGGTTCAAATGGCTCTGAACACTATGCGACTTAACTTCTGAGGTCATCAGTCGCCTAGAACTTAGAACTAATTAAACATAACTAACCTAAAGACATCACAAACATCCATGCCCGAGGCAGGATTCGAACCTGCGACAGTAGCGGTCGCTCGGCTCCAGGCTGTAGCGCCTAGAACCGCACGGCCACTCCGGTCGGCGCTGTATTATTAATCTTTCAAATCAAACATCTAGGGATCATCACAAAAATATCAGCTGGCGATATTTGATTATTTAACGCCTGTAATATTTGGTGGGTGAATGTACGAATCGTATACTTAGTCGAGCAACACTTCAGGAATCCAAACTGCGGGACGCTAAGTAAACTGTTTCCTCTACAGTATGAAACTACTCCTAAGAACATTACGTTCTCTAATATCTTGAGAAAAGGTGTTAATAAGGAAACTAGACTATATTTATGCAACACTTTCTTGTCAACGTTGTCATAATGGTTTTTAATGATTGCATATTTTTGTTTCTATGGAAAAATTACCTGTTTCACTGATGCATTACAGCTATAACTTTTCAGAATTTTGTTTGAAATTCCCTCAGAGTGTTTAATGTATCGGTTGCAACGAGCTTCTAACAACAAGGATAAGTATTAGTGTATGCAAGAATAAATATTAATGTTTCCATTTCAGTTTAAAAGCTGAAATATCTTCCGTATTTGTATATCTAGTAGCTGCTGCTTCGTATTTGAGTTACTGTGTAGTTTATATTTCCACCGTTTGTGCTGCGCCAGGTGTTTTCGTTTTTCCGTGTGAATAGTCTATCATAAATGTAGAATTCGTTAACTGTCAGCACCTCCCGTTTATGAAGCAATACTTTAAGAGCACAGCGTATCGTTTGTCAGTTCCGCAGTTTAAGTACAGTTTACTCTACAGTTCCTCCAAATATAATATGGACAGGTATATTCAGATGCGACCTGAGTTAGTGACATTTCGCCTACAGCTTCAGGGGTTGCTGGCTTCGATCATGCTGCTCGACTGTAGCCATTAAGCGTCGCTATTTGGGGCTAGACATGAGGATGCAAGGTACGTGCAGCACGTCTCTCGTTCATGCCTGTTCATGCCTGTCAGTCCACTACTGTGGCCACCACCTCACATGTCGTCGGGTGGAAGGTTGCTTTTAAGGTGTGGCAGGCAGTGAAAAACTTTTTGGAAGGGCGATACAAGGGTTTCCCTAATTCGTCTTATCAAGAGGTTTCGGATACTACTGGGGCTAACAAAGCTTCTGAGTCAGAATCAGTCACTCGTCTGATGCAAGAGGTCTTCAAGAACGTGACATTCACAGATGGTCGACTGTGAAGGTATTGAGAGTAGTCATTCCAGATGTGGAACATGTGATTCCGAATTCCATGAAGAGCAGGCTGTAACCACCTGCAGGCAATGGCGCATGTAGGTATTAACGATATGTGTCACCTTAGATCAGATTCTCTCTCTTTTGGGGATGCTACCGGAAATGGTAAAGACTTCCAGTTTTCCTAGGGAGCCTGTTGCAGACCTTCGGTACAGAGCCGAGTGGAGAGTCTGAAACAGAGACTCAGACGTATCTGTGACCGTGTTCGCCGCAGAATTCGCGACTTGCGCCATAGGGTGGTACGATTTTATATTTCATTTAATAGGTCATGTGACAACTACACGCAGTAGGCTACAACACGGGTAGCAGGGTCTGTGTGGAGTGGAGCTGGCGGTTTTTTAAATTATACTGCAGAGAGGTCTTCAGTTCCAAAGCGTGCAGGAAGAACACAGGAAGAGTGTTGATATGGCATCAGTCAGTATTGTAGTGGTTAACTGCCTTAGCTATGTTGCGAAAGAACCAGAACTCCAAGGGCTAATAGTCAGCTCTGAAGCTGAAATTGCTACAGGTGCAGATAGATGGTTAAGACTGGAAATAAGTCCAGCCCGAAAATTTTTCAAAGGGCCTAACAGTGTTTAGAAAGGCAACATTAAATACAGTTGGTGGCGACGCCTTAGTCGCTATTAGAAGTACTTTACGTTCTAGCGACATTGAAGTACATAGTTCCTGGGAATTAATATGGGTAGAGCTGTACTTGACAAGCAGTATAAATTAATAATTGTTTGCTTTTGCCTATCCCAAACTCAGATGATACAGTCGCTGAACAGTTGAAAGAAAACTTGAGCCTCGTAATAAATAGATACTCCACTCATACAATTATAGTTGGTGGTCACTTCAATCTACTACGACCTTTTGGTGAAAATATGTATTTTAAGCTTTTGATAGATATAAAACATCGTCAGAAAATGTACTAAACGCTTTTCCCGAAATCTGTATCGAGTAATTAGTCCAGGAGCTCACTCGAAGGGTAAATGATTGCGAAAACATACTTGACCTCTTAGCCACAAATAATTCTGAGCAATTAGGGAGCATCATGATAGATACAAGGATTAGTGAGCACTAGATCGTTGATGATAGACTGACTACGACAAAATGCAAATCCACGAAATGATAAGCCAAATATATCCAGTTAAGGAACCAGATAAAGATTGGCCTGATGTCTTCTTAAGAGAAAACAACCACTCCTTCCCAACTAACTATGTAAATAAAGAACAGATGTGGCTTAGATTCAAAGAAATAGTCTCAGATAGTTGAGACATATATACTAAATATATAAAATATGGTGCTGATCCCCCATGGCACATAATACAGGCCAGAACACTGTTGCAGAAGCTACGAAAATAGGATGTCAATTTTAAAATAACACAAAATCTCCAAAATTGGCGATGTTTCACTGAATCTCGAAACTGAGTGTGTTTCAATGCGAGATGCTTTTAATAGCTTACACAATGGAACTGTATCTCGAAATTTGACAGGAAACCCAGACAGATTCTGGTCGTACATAAAGTAGATCAGCGAGAAGACAATCCATCACGGCATGATAGCTATGGTAACAGTACCGATGTCAGCGCTAATAAACGAAGTTTATTAAACACAGTTTCCAGAAATTACTTCACCAAAGAAGAGAAGGTACATATTCCAGAATTCTAATCGGAAACAACAGCCAAGATGAGGAAATTAAAAGTATATATGCTCAGTGTAGCGCAGCAGTTTAAAGCAGTTAACAACGACAAGTCTTCCAGTCTAGATGGCATGTTAATAAGGTTACCTTCAGAGTATGCTAATCAATACGTCCATACATAACAACCATACACAATAACTCGTTGGACGAAAGACCCGTATGAAATGGAATAGGAATAATTCGCTGTATTACAGACCCATATTACTATCATCGCTTTGGAATAGGATTTGGAACGTGTATTGCGTTCGAGCATTACGAATTACATCGAAGGTGTCAGTCTTTTGACAGTCAGCACGGATTCAGAAAATGTCTTTCCTGTGACAAACAACTAGCTCTTTATTCTAATGAAGTAATTAGTGCCGTCTTCAGGAAATATAAAATTGATTTCAAGATTTTAAACATGGCTGCAACAGCAACTGTTGAAATTCTTCACGATAAAGGATTACAGCCAACTGTTTTTGGCTGTGATCCTTTATCGTGATAAAATTGATTCTATATTTTTGACTCCCAGAAACCTTTTCTCACCATTCCTTACTAGAGACTTGAAATAAGATTGCGTGTCTATAAAATTCCGTGTCTATGGGATATCTCTTCAGTTGTGCTGCTGGATTGGTGGTTTTCTTGGATAGGGGTCACAGTACGTAGCAATCAACGAAAAATCATTGAGTAAAAAATAAGTGATACCCGGCGTTTCCCAAGGACGTTTGATATGACCTCTGCAGTTCCTAATTCACATAAACGATTTAAGAGATAATCTAAGCATCCCTCTTAGATCGTTAGCAGATGATACTGTCATTTACCGTCTAGTAAAGTCATCAGAAGATCAAAACCAATTGCAAAGTGGTTTAGAAAAGATATCTGAATGGTGCGAAAAGTAGCAATGTCTCACAGTATGAAAAATTGTGAAGTCATCCACACAGTACAAAAAGAATTCCGTTAAATTTCGGTTACGTGATCAATAACACAAATTCAAAGACCGTCAGATCGACTAAATGTCTAGGAATTACAATTATGAACAACATTAGTAGAACGATTACATAAATAATGTTGTGGGCAAGGCAAACCAGAGACTACGTTTTATCAGCAGAACACTTAGAAGTTGCGACAGGTCTACTAAAGAGACTCCCTACACGGCAGCTGTTCCTCCTGCACTAAAATACTCCTGTGCCATATGGGAACTTAACAGATAGGAATGACGCAGGGCATGGAACAAGTTCAAAGATGGATAGTGCGTTTTGTATTATCGCGACATAGGAGAAAAGGTGTCCCGGATATGATAAGGGATTTTGGATGGCAGTCATTATGACAAAGGCGTTTTTCGTTGCTGGGAGATCATTTCACGAAATTTCTGTCTTCAGCTTTTTCGTCTGAATGTGAAAATATTTTATTTTTGCCAACTCTCATATGGAGAAATTACATCATAATTAACTAAGAGAAATCAGAGATCGTACAGACAAATATAGATTAAAGTGTTCA